>NC_092499.1:115466071-115807857 GCF_047511675.1 Marmota flaviventris | reverse complement strand
TTAAAGCAGCACAGCCAAGGTGGGGACTGGCAGTGGGCAATGGGGAGGGAGGGAGCCCGGCCCTTATCAGCTCTGGGTCCTTGCATATGTAACGCTGTCATATAATTAACAGTGAAGATCATTTACATTGTCGCTTAGCTAATTTTCATAATGTTTTCTTTATTATCAGAGGAAGAAATTAACCCAAGAATTTATTTACATAGCAGCCTCAAACAGTAACAGCTTGCTAATTGCCTGTTAGGTGATTAATAAGCTTACAGCAGATGCTAATGCGTCGTGGGCTCCCCGTTTCAAAGGTGCTCTTGCCGCACGCTTGTGTTTTTGGCAGCTTAATTAGTGCAATAATTATGTACTTGTTGCTCCTTCTTTCGAGCAAATACTGTCAAATGCTTAAAAGATTAAAGTGAATTATATCCTGAGAACTCAGCGCTTGAGGATGCCCGTTCTTGCTAACTTCTGTGCTAGTGCAAAATAGACGAGAATAAATAAGAGAGGGGGTCTGACTTTGTTGGCCGGGAACAGGATGAACTAGACCCGGCTGGGTCCTAATCCAGGCTTTGCCCTCGGTGATGGAGAGACCCAGCACCTGCCTCAGTTTCTCTTCTATAAAGCGAGGGCCAAATCATTGGCCTGAGAAAGTGGGGAGAGGAAACGAGAATCAGAACGACTCGAAGGACATTGTGACTAATGCTCTGTGTAGATCCCAGGTGGTCCTGATTTGGACAAATCGATTCTACAAAGACATCTTGGAGCTAATCAGAGAAATTTGACCTTGAGTTATGTAGAGGACGATATCCAGGAATCATTGCTGATCTTAATAGGTGTGATAATGGCATAATGGTTATGGGAAGGAAAAATATGCTCTGTTAGATACGCATACCAAAGAGTTTGGGATTGAAATGATAGAATGTTTGTGATCTGCTTTGAAAATTTCCAGTCTCCTCCTAAAAATAGATGGTCTGAAGATTAAACAGGATTGCAAATGTGGAGCCACACTGAAGCCAGATGATAAATACATTGGGATCAGTATAACTATCTTCTCTGCTTTTGTATATGTTTGAAAATGAATAAAAAATGAGATCATAGGAAAAAAGAGATAGGAATTCTCTCACCACCTGGGCCTTAGAATGCAGTTCTGTTTAAGGACAGCTCTATCCCTTGCTAGCTGTGTGGGCTTGGGCGAGGACCTAACCTTTCTGTGCCTCTGTTTCCCCATCTGTGATATGGAGATGTTCTTGGTGTTAGGATTGACCAAGATAATGCACATAGGTTTTGGCACAGTGCCAGGTACAAACTTTTCTTTGTCCTTATTGTTCTTGAGATTGCTGAGGACCTCCTGCTCTGGTGAGCTGTGGGGCCACAAACACCTGGCCGCTGATTTGTTCTGTTCCGTCTCAGTGCTGGGCCCATTCCTGGCTTCAGCCTGGAAGCAGTGGTGGCCTGTGGCAAGGGACGCTGCAGCCGTGTTGGCTTCTCACTCGGGGACCTTGAAAGCCCATCTTTGTTACCTAGGATGACCTAGCCCCTCAGGTTCTCCAAGGCTACCACCTGCCCTGCAGCCATGCCCTGTCTTGTGATGAAGTGGCTTCTCTTCCTGCGTGGCTTCTGACCAGAGTCCTGGAATCTGCCCTGTGAGAGCTGCTGCCCTGTGGCCGGTTGTCTGAATTTCCTGTTGCCAATTCTTCCACTGGGAATCTGTGCTCTGACCCGACCCTGAACCCAGCTCCTGAAGCTGCTCTCAGCTCCCAGCTATTCCTACTGCTCCCTCCTACCAGCTAGAGCTGGGCCCATTCAGGCTTCGGCTTCTCACAGTCATTCCCTTCTTGCAGGGAGAGCAGGCCTGGGCCTGGCATGTGCTGGCCTGGCCACTGGCCCCTTGCATGTTTTGTGCCCAGGCCTTCGTTTTCCCATCGATATGAGATGAGGGCTGGAGCAAACTCTCTCAATGCCCATCTTTCATGGATGGACAGAATTTCTGGAGTCTCTGCAGTCCCAGCACCCAGAGTAGACCATCTCAGAGCAGGAGCTGGGCAGATGTCTACCTATGCATGGAATAGAGGGACAAATCAGTGAGCAAAGTCCGTGTTTATGCCTCAAACTCCCTCTAAATACTACGAGCTGGCTCTGCTGCCTGGCATCTGCACTGTGAGGATGTTGGTCCAGTCTTGTTGGTGGACCCAACCACAGTATCCCACTCAGGGCTCCCTGTTCAACCCTGTGTGCACCGAGATGGAGTTTTGAGCACACTCTGATAAAACAGGCAGAAGCAGCAGGATTTTACATAGTGTGGGAAGAAGACTCAGTCTGTGTCACGTTGAGCAGGGGAGAGCCAGGAAGCCCGTTTCTGATCCTCAAGCACATGGCTGAACCTGCCTCTGAGCTTTTGCTCGGCAGCTTCCCTTCCTCCTCCCAGGACTTTCTCCACACTCTCTCATCATACCCTGTTTTCAATGTGCTCCTCCTCCAGGAAGCCCACCAGGGTATTCTGCTATTTTCAGGGGTCTGCACCTGGATCTTGAATCGTTAGCAGCTGGATTGGCCTTTTTTTTTTTTTTTTTTTTACCTTAGTGTCTCTGTGTGGAAAGGAACTGGCCCTAATGTTGAGGAGGGCAGGAATCGCCCTTTTGTCTTTCCCTGCAGCCACCTCAATTCCTAGCCCAGGGTGGAGCAGAGAGCCCAGGAGGCACTCAGTGTCATACAAACAAGGACTCCAGAGCCTGTCACTAGGAGATGAGGAAGGCAAGGCCCAGAAGTTGAGCGTGTTCAAAGCCTGGTTCTGTCACCCCATGCTACCCCCATGAACAGCAACTGTGCCCAGCCAGGGTGGCACTGACCACTGAAGCAGAGGCATGAAGACCCAGGCCATGTAGCCCCCCACATGAGGGACTCCAGGGACTTGGGTACAGCCAGGTGGATGAAAGGTTTCCAGGACAAAGACTTTCAGGGCTGAAACTGGGAAAGCTCCACGCCAGTCAGGAATCAGTCACTCCTTGATGTCGGCTTTTGATGATGTCCTTGTCCAGGTTCCTCTCTGGCCTGCCTGAATCTGGCTGAGCCACAGGCAGAGCACACCCGGCTCAAGGAATTTCTTCCTTCCTGAATCTGACCCTGGAGAAACAACAGCACTGACAAGTCACTTTAAAGGCAGAGCCCAGGACAGGAAGTCTACAGCCCTGGTTGCCGAGGTCCTCAAGGTGACCCTAGGCTATGGCCGTCCAAAGGCCACTAGCACAGGTCTCCTTTGAGTCATCAGCTCTTTTTGAAGGTTTCCAAAAATTCCAGTTTCTGATTTTCCAGGACCCTGCAATGATCAAATCCCCCTGTTATTCCCACATATGACACCTGTGGCTCTCGTTTTTGGAACTTCCCAGAGTTACCCATTTGTATTCATTTATCTGACTCTGATGATTGCTGGCCTGGGGTTCCAGAGGACAGAGACCAGGTCTGTTTTTGGTTACCCTCCATGGCTAGAACTTTACAGTCGTGGGACATAGGAACCACAGTAGTTGACTTTTTAGTTTGTTTAAGCATTTACCATCTACCAATAGAATAAAGGCAGACTGAAAGAGTGCTTAAGTTAGCCTGAGAAGGTTTCTGTTGCTAGCAACCAAATGGACCTGCAGTAATGAATTCATTTCTTCAAAGGAGCTGTGTAGGGCCTCGTTTCTTTGCTAATTTTATGTGAATAATATCAATGAGGGGGTTATGCCGAGAAGATGGATATGTGCTCGGGTCCTACTGCAGTGGTTCTTAAACTTCAGAGCATGGGGATGGGCATGTTAAAATGCAGATTCCTGGGCTCTGCCCCTAGAGTTTCTGATTCAATTGGTATAGGGTGGGGCCTGAGAATGCAACTTTCTAACAAGTTCCCAGGTGATGCTGATGCTGCTTGTTAAGGATCACTTTTCAGAAGCATTGCCCTAAAGAAACTGAGAATCAATCTGGGACACAGCATGTGCAAAGTTGACATTTAAATGGATGCCAGAGGCCAGAAACATATTAATTAGATTCCTCACTTCTTGGCATCTGTTTCCCTCTCTTTTATAGCAGCACCCTGATTTCCTTTTGAGGATCTACTCCTTTTCTACCCTCAGTGATGTGTTCCTAATACAGCCCCCCTTTGGGAGCTATTTCTCTCATACTTGTACCCAAAGAACATCCAGTCAGGAAACTGTGCCCCCCAGTCACATGACCTGCACTGATCCAATTAGATTCCTTAGACCTCTGTAGGAATCTCGATAGGGAGCAACAAGACTTCTTTCTGCTGGACCAGAATTACTTGTGGTCATCTTGCCAAAAGAAGCCCTGAAAATGGAATTAAGAAGAGAAAAGCAGAGAAGAGAGCACTGTTTAAGTGTTCCTGGATCCAGCTATACCTGAGAACAACATTCTCTGGGCTTGTTTTTTCCCCCACAGTTAGGAATTCCTTTATTCCTTATTCAAACAAGCAAACAGTAATTGTAGATTATACACTTTTAAAAATATACGTGGGGTACGGTGGAGCATGCCTGTAATCTCAATGGCTCAGGAGGCTGAGGCAGGAGAATCGTGAGTTCAAAGCCAGCCTCAGCAACAGTGAGGCACTAAACAACTCAGTAAGACCCTGTCTCTAAATAAAATGATAGGGCTGGGGATGTGACTCAGTGGCCAAATGCCCCTGAGTTCAGTACCTGTTACTCCCCCACAAAAAAACAAACCAAAACAAAATCTCCCCTTAAGCAAAGGCAAAAAAAAAGGAAAAGAAAAAGAAAAGTAAGTTATCTTTTTCACATATATCGTTCATTGGTACAGTGCCACATGCATATCCTGTCCTGTCCTCCTAGTAAAAGAGGTAAAATTTTATATTAATTTATTCAAAGAACAGGGCAACCGTAACAATGAAAGCATGGAATCCAGGGCAGGAGAGTGGAGCATTTCCCACTCATGGATGCATTTAAACATCCCATCAATACAAAAACACCTGTTGTTGCCTTAGAGATAACTTTATGAGTAATGAAGTCTTGCAGTACCATCCAGGTGAAATCCCAGCAAGTACTTTAAGTAAATTTCAGTGACTTGATATTCAAGTCCAAACTAGAGTTCACGTTTTCTTGATTGCAAATATGATGTCCTTGACCTGAGATCTTCTGTCTTTTGGAATCTTTGCATAAGGCATAGGGCACCAATAGCAAAACATCCAGGAAATTGAATGCAAGGTCATCCACGATCCTGGCACAAATTTTAGCTCCTACTGCAAACTGGGGCCGGCCTCCTTCCAGGGCTCAGAGACAATTTGTCTTCGTAATGTTGGTTTCTATGGTTTCAACATCCATTGGTCTGATGGTACCCATACTGATCACCTCACTTTCAATTTCTTCTTTAGACAGCACCGTTGCAACTTCTCAGCAGTGGCACTCAGGTCTTGTGTGGGAAACCACGGTCCCTTGCCTTTCTATTTTGACTTTTCCAATATGAACCAGAAAATCTTTGACTGAGCTTCTGCAAGAAGTTCAAAAGGAACTCCATACATCAACTAAATTTTCCAGTACTATCCCTGGATTGTTATCTCAAATGGCTGAGTTAATAAAACCTTTTTGCATCCTCTGAATTCCAGGGGATGACTACCTTTAAGGCCTAAGGACTTCCCATCCCACGTAGCAAAGCCCTGTGAGTTCTGGACAGCCACACCCACCGAGGTGCCACTGGCTTCCCTATGACTATGAGCACAGGCTGGAGGCCCCCCAGCATACAGTAGGTCTTGGCAGCTGAATTTATAACCTGGTCAGTGGCCTGCACAGAGAAATTAAAGGTCATAAATTCACAAATGGGCCACAACCCAGCCATAGCTCCACTGACAGCAATTCTAGCAAAGCCCGTCTCAGATATGAGAGTATCTATAATCCTCGTGTCCATATTTTTTCCACAGGCCTCAGCTAACCTTGCATGTCCTGTCATACTGGGCCACTTCTTCCCCAAGCAGAAATAACTTCTCCTCTCTTTCCAGTTCCTCATCCATGCCTTGATTGATGGCATCATTCACCTGGCGCTGTCGGCAGTTTGGCAGTCCAGAGACCTGCTGAAGGGGTCCTTGCACCAGCCCAGATACCACCACCATCTTGACTGTGTTCTCCCGCCACCCCATCCTCTGGGCTTGTAAGTTACAAGAGTCGATAAACCCTGCTTTCTTCATAAGTCATATTTGGGGGTGAGATTTTTTTCTGACATATAATAAAAAGCTTCCTACTTAACACAAACTGCTGCAGGAATTTGATGTGGAGCATCCCTTTATGGGTCAGGAAAACTCCATGAATAATACTAGCAGAAGATTCCAGCAAAGTTGTGCGGGTGAGAAAGAGAAAGGTACAGATAGAGGCCAAGCACACAGCTGGGCTGGCCCCTGATGCCCAGGAGAAGCCTCTGGAAGAGTTGAGCCCCATAGGAAAAGGGCCATCTTCCCATCCCAGTGGGAAAGCACTTTGCCTTCCACAGTCCCCTTTCCCAGAAGAGGTCACCCCCCATGACAGAGGTTCCCAGAGCCCGCGGGCCCCTGAATTCAGACTTCCTGCCCAGACAGGGCAGCTGGGATGAGGTCATGGCTGGAGAGTCTTTTATCCCCTTGCTAAGCTGCTTCTTTCAGTAGCAATTGCTGTCTTGCTTAATCTCAGAATTATCTGATTGTCACAGTCGAGTTTTCCACATTAGGCAGCGAGCCAACAAGTTACTTAACCTATAATTGCCCTTTAATGAAGCCCATCTTCAAAACTGAATTGTCAAAGGGAAACTTGTAAACACACAGCGAGGTCCAAGCCCAAGCTGGCCCCAGACGTCGCAGCCAGGCCCTTGACTCCTCTCTGGCGTCAGCCACATTTGTCTGAGTTATTGGGGCTTTATCGCCAGCTGCCACCCAGAGTAGAGAGGAATCTGGTGCTTGCAACAGTTGCCAGAAGCCGGTCGGGACTTTTGAAGGAAAGCTTGAGGGTGCTTGGTTTGGGTGTGCACGTTCCCCTTTGCCAAGTGTCTCCTCTTCCCTGTGAGCTAGGAGATGGGAAAGTAATGCCAACCTCGTGACTTGCACTCTGCAAAATCTAAGTGACTCCTATCTTCAGTGAAACCACGTGAGGTAGACATGTGGTCAGTGGACGGTCCCTGCTATGTAAGTAGTTAGGTGAGAGAGGCTGACAACGAAGACAAGGTCTCACTACAGCAGGTGCCTGGGCTGGGTACACCGTGATCAGGTGTCTGTCTTCCAGGAACTTCCAATTGCATCTTCGTGCATCTGAAGTGAAGGGTCACAATCGAATTTACTCAGAGGCTTTGTAGCATTCTCCTGTTCATCCAGGAAAAACATGGACCTGGGGAGAAATATCTGCAGAGTACCTACTTGGTGCCAGGTATCTTGCTTGCCACTTTATGTACTTTATCTCACTTAATTATCAGAACAACTCTGGGAGCTCAGTCATATCGTCCTCATGAAGAATGTAAGGATCCAGGCGTGGTGGCGCACACTTATAATCCCAGGGCATAGGAGGTCAATGCGGGAGGATCACAAGTTCAAAGCCAGCCTGAGCAACTTAGCAAGGCTCTAAGCAACTTAAAGAGACTTCATCTCTAAATAAAATATTAAAAAGGGCTGAGGATGTGGCTAAGTGGTTAAGCACCCTAGATGCAATCCCCAGTACAAATAAATAAATAAATAAGGCCCAGAGAGGTTAAGTAACTTGTTCAAAGCCACACCATTTATAAGTATGGGGGGGGGGCGGAATTTATCTAATATCAAGTCCAGGCAGTGCCTCTTAGATAACTTGGTGGCTCCCTTATCAAGATCGGCTTAAAACCGATGAAAGGTACACATTAGAAGACTGTGGATTCATAAAGAAAACACTGCAATATCTGGGATTTGATTCAAAATCATGCAAGAGTGCTATGGGGAAGTAGTTAGGAATCTAGATGAAGGACTGCCTGAGAAATAATAGGTGTTAAAGCTGGGGGATGGGCACCTAGGAGTTCATTGTGTAAGTTTGTCTAATATTTTTACATATTTGAAAGTGTTCATTGCGAACATGTTTTTTAAATATAACATTTTGTTCAGAAATAAGTGCCCCTTCCCAGTTTCCCAGTACACCTCTATATATCTATCACTGCCCTGAACCTACATGTCATGTTAGGGTGTTCCTCCAACACCCACAGCTCACTGAGCAGGAGGGCAGTATTCCCCTGGTTCTCCTAATAGATGTTCTGGTAATAAATGTTGATAGAATGAGAATGGATAAATGGAAGAGCGTGGTGCACAGTATGCCTTCGATAAATGATTGTTGAATGAATATGAAATCCAGATAGCTGGGTCTTAAAGGCTGGCTGGGATTCTGGAGCAGAAGGGTTATGGAGAGGGCACGCTGGGCAGGGGATGGGCTTGGGCAGAAGTGCAGCAGCGAGCAAGCCAAGGTCAGAGGGGAGCCCAGGGGAAGTCCAGCCGCCGCTTAAACCCCAGCCATCCACGGTAACCCGCTCCGGGGCGAGCTGGTGTGGCCACTTTTTAATAACTTATATTTCACAGACACAGCACCAACAACATTTATTTTTTATCTCTACGGCAGGGTCAGTCTCCAGCCGTGGCTGTGAAAAGCAAAGATCTCAACTTCAGTCTCAGCTCATTAATTGAAGAAAGTTGGCCCGCGCTCGCCTGGCGGACGGCCGCTCCAAATGGATGTCGACACATTTTTGAGGACTTGAAGGAAACAAAAGAAATCAATTAAGGGGATAGCCTGGAGTTCCAGTTGGGAACCTAAATCCTGCTGAATGTCCTGATATTCCCTAGCAAGAGAGCCCAAGAACGCCTCCCTCCCCAGGCCACTGCCAAGACAGCGCCACGTGGAATCTGGGCCGGAGTAGGAGTCAGAGGCCTGGAGGAGATGGTCTGGGGGGAGGGCGGGCGGCCTGCGTCTGGAGGCTGTGCAGGCTGCGTGGTGTCTGGCCTCCTGACAGCCTCCTGATGAAAACCACACTGTACCGCAGGCAGAGGCTGAGGCTGAGGAGGCCTGTGAGACTGCTCCCTTCAAAGGCCTGTCTTGCACAGAAAGACATCCCCCACCCACACAGTCAGCACACGAAGACGAAGGTGACAACTAGGACACCAGAAATGGGTGGGGCCCTGTAGGTTCCATCTCACCCTCCCCGAGACTCCCAGGAGTGGGGCCCCAGGTGCGCATGTCACCGTGCAGCGGTGAGGTGGGGCAGGTAGGCCTGTCTGTACATAGACCAGGTAGGGTCCAGGTCTCCACTGCCTCAGTGTCATGGCCTGCCTTGGCACTTGTCACCACAGACTCTCTGGATGGTCCTGGGGCCTCCTAGAAACATCCGTGACTCTCAGGGTCCCCTGGAAACCCCGAGGACTGCCTCCTTCCAGGTTGCCCTCCCTCAATGGTTCAAGCTATCTTTTGTCTCTGGAATATTAATGAGCCTGGGGGGACTGGAGCTACAGATTCCTCTCAGGAGAAGGCAAGATGAACACAAATGTGTCTGGTATAATAATTCCTTTTGTCATGACACTTTGAATTTCTCCAAGGGCCTTTGCCTTCGCTGTCTTATTTGAAGCGAGCAGTGACCCTGCGAGCTGCCTGCCATGATTACCATCACCTTCACGTCCTTACCCAGAAGGAGTGGCAATGGGAGCAGCTCTGCCTAAGGTCTGGCCTCTTGTTCTTTCACTTTCTGGAACTTTGAAAACATGAAGTCAATCTTTAGCCTCCTTTAAGAATGAGAGTCTTGGAGATGACTGGGGAGACTTCTTACCCTTACTTTTAACAAACTGATTTTATTACAGGGAGGTTCATATTACACGTATCTGAATACCTTATTGCTTCTTTTGTTCTTTATCCTCTTTGTGTCTAAAAATGTAAGCTTAGCACCCCCCCATGCCCCTTTTAAAGCCAAAATGTTCAATTTTAGACCTCCTGACTTAGGGTAAGTGGGTTTGGATGGGGAAGCAGCCAAGAGCAACTGAGAACCCCCTCCTCCTCGGGTGTCTGCAGACGGAGGGGAGAGGGTGGTGACCCACGGGGGAGCTCGATGCCCCCCAAGTTCACAATTACTATTAGGGCTTATTTCATATTATGGCCAGATGTTAACCTGTTTCCCCGCAGGAGACTTTGAGAGAACAGAGAGGGACAGGATCGGCGTTGGGGCTGGCAGTTATGGAAATGAAGGAGGGAGTGCAGGGGTTAGCCCGACCTCGGCAGCTGTCATGATTCTTCTACAGGACTGACGGGGAGAAAGAAAGAAAGCTTCATCAAGAACAGGGACCAGAGAGATCAGAAGAAGGAGCTGTGCTACGACGGGTGTCCTGGGATGTGGAACCTGTGCCAGTCTGTCCTCCAGCAAGGAGGCGTCAAGGTCAACTCTCCGATTCCAGCTTGGACGATGAGAAAATGGATGCCATGGCCTTGACCAGAGCTGGATACATGGAAGAAGAGACCTCATGGCCAGGGACAACCATGACAGTCTAGTTCTGGGTGGACTGAGTTTAAGATCCCTGTGAGTCTGGACTCCCTTCGGTGCTACTTGAACCCAGGGCCACGTGGCATCCCTGCTCCCTTGGTGCCTCTGCCTCTATGACCTACTGCCTGGCCCCTTGGTGGCTCTGAGTGACCTAACCCACTGCCTGCCTGCAGTGAGAATCCCTGAGGCTACAGGAATCTTCTCTGATCTCCTCTTATGAAGCCTTAAAGGTCACCTAACAGCAAGACAGGGCCAGAGGAGCCAGGAAACCTGGCCTCAGGACTTGGCTCCCACAGTAATGGCTATGTGATATTGAGCAGGCCACTGTTCCTCTCTGGGCAGCACTTTTCCCAAACTTGGGTAGTACAGTAGCTAAGTTCCCATGTTAGTAATGTCGGAGCAGCTCATGTGGTACTCACTCTCCCATATAAAACAGTTTTAAGGTATTAAATAAATATAAAAAATACACAAGTATTTGAAAGCATTGGAAAGCTGCCAAAACTGGGGTGGGTTTGACTCTTGAAAGAAGATAACTTCACTGGGTGGAATTCACGTTTATATGGCTTTTCCGCTAAGTGCACTGCACCGTCTTCCTGGCAGGGTAACTAGAATTCAAGTAGAAAAAAAGATAGAAAGTTCTTCTGACTGACACTCAATGCTACCAGAAAGCCTTGAATTTAAGGGGAAACGTCCTGAAAAGGAGAGAAGCTTTTTGGAAGGTAAGTTTCAAAATCTGCATATCAAGTACCCTTAAATCCTTGACCAACTGACCCTGAGCTACATTCATGAGGGTGGAATCAAGAAGCCCCAAGGAGGCATCAGCCAGAAGTCTGTAAACACTAAGCAGAAATTCCAGCTGCAGAGATGGAATTTAGAGTTTGATTCCCACCAAGTTAACTTTTAAAATAAGTCTCTGTCTCAGAACTAAGGGATTCATGTCAAAACAAAAGTAAACCAAATACATGTCTGAACAATGTCCAAAGCTAAGCTCCTGCAAGGTCAGAGTGATCACACAGCAACTTAACTACCAGCCAGAATTTTAAAAAGCAACATTTTTTAGATAAGGGACACCAAAACAGTCAGAGAGGAGGAATTAGTTCTGGTTTTCCATAATACAGTAAGGCGACTATTGGCTCTGACAATCTATAATAGACCTCAGAGTAACTAGAAGAGTAGGAAAGTTACCAACATGAGATAATTAATATTTGAGAAGTTGCAAGTGCTTTCATCCTGATTTGATCATTATACACCACACATATATGTCAAATTATCATACTGTACCTCATAAAAATGTACAAATATTATGTCTCAATAAAAAACAGACAAAAAAACTAACATTCTTAAGAAGAGGATAACAGAATCCAGAGTCTACAATATATCACCCACAATGTCCAGTGTAAATTTTTAAAAATTAGTAGGCCTTAGAAGATAAAAGAAAATGTAGTTTAAGATCAAGAGAAGGAGTCAATAGAAAGAGATGCCACGATGACTCAAATGTTTGCAGACAATAACTTTAAAGCTTTTATTATAAATATGTTCCAGAACTTAAGGGAAGATGTGGTCATAAGAAGTAAATAGATAGGAAATGAATTTAAAAATAAAGAAAGGTGGGACTATTTAAATTGAAAAGAATATTTGAAATGAAAAATTTATTGGCTAGACTTAATAGCAGATTAGAAATGAGAGAAGGATTCAGTGAACTCAAAACATATCAATAGAAATTCAATTGGGTAAAAAAAAAAAGGAAAAAAGGTTATGAATAAATAATGGTGAAAATCTTCCAGCTTGGTGAAAAATATCACCCTACAGATGTAAGAAGCTCAGCAAATCCCCAATATAATATATATGTAAAGAAACCTATACTGAGATATATCAGGGTCAAACTGTTGAAATTCAAAAAATCAAGAGAAAGCAGTCATGGAAAAAAGTAGCTTATTACAAACTCTGGAGCAAATATGAAAGTGATGTCATTAAAGTTCAATGAAATGACAGTTTAAAGCACTAAATATGAAATGACATAAATATGAAATGTACTGAAAGAGAAAAGTGGTCTACCCAGTACTTCATAATCTAGAGCTCATGTCCGGAGAAAATAGTCTTCAAAAGTGGGGACAAAATAAAGCAGTTTCAGATAAGTTAAAGCTGAGAGCATTTATTGACAGCAGAAGTCTTTCAATCAGAAGGTAAATGAAACTCAGATCTACAAAAGGAAATGAAGAATATTAAAAATGGTAAGTATGTGAGTAAAGATAAAGTGGTATTTAAAAGACATATTTTAAATCTAATTACAGATATAAAAAGTAAAACTATGAAAAAAGATACCAACATTAACAGAAAGAACCTTGACTGGCATCAAGACAGGGAGAACTATCGTTTCACAATAAAAAGGTGAATTTATTAGAAGACATAGAAATGGTAATATAATATTCTTCACAGAACTAGAAAAAACAGTCTTCAAATTCATTTGGAAAAATAAAAGACCCAGAATATCCAAAGCAATTCTAAGCAAAAAAGCAATGCTGGAGTCATCACAGAGACTGGCTTGAAATTATACTACAGAGTATATTACTATACTATCTAACAAAAACCGCATGGTATTGGTATAAAAACAGACACATAGACCAATGGTACAGAATAGAAGACACAGAGTCAAATCCAGAGTCATCTGATTCTTGGCAAAGGTGCCCAAACATATGTTGGAAAAAAGATTGCTTTTGTAACAAATAGTGCTAGGAAAACTTACTTTTCATATGTAGAAGAATGAGACTAGATCCTTATCTCTCAACCTGCACACACACACACACACACAGTCTCAGAGAACTAGGATTAGAACAGAAACTATGCAACTCCTAGAAGAAATCAGAATCAACACTTCAGGATGTAGGCATAGGCAATGACTTTCTCAGTAGGATCCCTAAAGCTCAGGAAATAATGCCCAGAGTTAAGAAATGGGATGGCATCAAACTAAAAAGCTTTTGCACAGCAAAGGAAACAGAATGTGAAGAGAGGACCTACAGAATGGGAGAAAATCTTTGCTAGCTACTCTTCTGACAGAGATTAATATCTAGAATATACAAAGAACTAAAAAAATTCATCATTAAAAACCGAACAAAAACTCAATTAATAATTGAGCAAATGAATTAAACAGACATTGGTCAAAGTACATTGTTATATTGTGTACATATATGAATATGTAACAACATGATACCATTATGTACAATGATAGTGCATCAATAAAAAATGTAGAGAAGAAAATAAAGAAATGGTAATATAATTGTAACATGCATGTGTATAGTAATAAAGTTTAAAATGGAAGAAGAAAAACCATATAGCACTATAGGCAGAAGTAGAAAAATGGACAGAGTTGGGGGTGCTGATACTCTTCTTTTAGCAATTTTAAAACAGCCAGTGGCTGAAGAACAATCAGTAAGTGTAAAAAGATTTGAACAACACTATTTACCATCTTGCCCATCGATATTTATGGATGTATATTATACTCAGCTGCAGAATACACGTTCTTTTCAAGTGCAAAGAAACAATCAGGTCGATCCTATGCTGGACCATAGGACACATCTCAAGATGTCTGAGAGGACTGAAATCATTTACAATATGTTTTCTCACCACAGTGGAATGAAATAAGAAGTCAATGATAGTCATATATTTATACAATTAGAAAAATCCCAATATTTGGAAATAATCACACACTTTTACATACAGAAGACCAAGAAGTAATTGTAATAAAAATTAGGAATATTTTAAAGTGAATAAAAATGAAGCACATCAAGATTTGTGGGATATAACTAATCTTGTACTTAACTTTATAGTTTTAAATGCTTATATACGGGAAAAATAAAAAGAGGTTCAAATTAAGCTTGTACAGAGAAAAAAAAAAATTAAGCCCAGAACAAGTAGAAGGAAGAAGATAGTAAAGATTAGAAAGAACAGTTATAAAAGAGAAAAGCAATTTCTAAAACTAAACTAACATAGGAAAAATTGGGTCTCTTAAAAGATCAATAAAATTGATAAGTCCTTAGTAAAACTAATTGAGAAGAAAAAGAAAAAAATACAAGTTTATAGTATGAAATATACAAGAACATAGTATGAAATACAGTATGAAAAAATATGAAAGAAATGCTATCACTACAGATCTCACAGATCCTAAAGGGAAAATAAGAGGATATCATAAATAAGAATATTAATAAATTTGACAACCCTGGTAAAATGGACAAATTATCTGAAAATCACAACTTACCAAAACTGATGCAAGAAGACAAAAACTCAAATAGTTCTGTATTATTAAAGAGATTGCCTTTATTGTATTACTCTCCCAACAGAGAAAACTCTAGTCTTTGGTGGTCTCACTCATTAAATTCATTGAAAGTTTAGGAAAGAATAATATCACTCTTACACAAATATTTCCAGAAATGTATCGGACAGACAAGGTAATACCTCACAATTCATTTTGTGTGGCTCACATAAAAATGGTCCTGATATCATTTTGATATTGTCAATGATACCTTTCATTGAGAAAGGTATAAGAAAAGAAAATTACAGGGCAATATCCTTCGTGAACAGAGATACAAAACTCCATAAGGAAATGTTCACAAAAATGAAACTTACTAACACAAAAATGGTCATATCATGGCCAACTGGGCTTTGTCCCAGGAACACAAAGTTGGTTTAACATTTGAAAAACCAAACAATGTAATTCACCATACTAATAGAATAAAAGAGAAAAAAATATGATCAGTTTCATAAATCTACAGTACACATTTGGCAAATCCACTCGTGACAAAAATAATCTCATCAAACTAGAAATAGAGAAAAACTTTCTCAATTTGATAAAGGGTATCTTTTAATGATTCACTTAAGGTAAATGTAAATGATGCAAAAATATCCAATGCTCTGCCCCCAGGATGGGTGTATGGAAAGGATGTCTGGTGTCACCAGTTTTATTCAGAATTATTTTGGTGCTCCTAGACAGTATAACACGTAGAACAAAAAAAGAAGTAAAAGGCAAAGGGCATTAAAATTGGAATGAGAGAAATAAAACCAACTTTCCAGATATCCCCCTTTCTTAAAATTAATGTTTTTAGTTCTTTTTTAATGTAAAAAAAAAAAAGCCTAAGAACTCTATAAAGCAACTCCTAGAAATAATAAGTGAATTCAGAAAGGTCATAGGATGCAAAGTCTACTGTCTTTCTATACATGAGCCATAAACAAAATAAGAGGAAAATAAGAATTTAAAAAGTCATTCTACATTTATATCCCAAAACACAAAATAGGAATAAATTTAACAAAGTCTGAGCAATATTTGTCATAAAAATGACAAAACATTGCTAAAAGACATTTAAATACATCTTATAAATGAAGAGATATTCCATATTCATGAATTGAAACACTCAAAATTGTTAAGATGTCATTTCTTCCCAAATTTATCTATGGATTAAAGCAACCCCCATCAATTTTTTTTTTTTTTTGTAGAAAATGACAAGAAATATGTCATTAAGCATTTATATAAAAAAAGCAATGATATAGAATAGATAGGGATATTGAAAAGGAAAAGGAAATTTGGAGAATTTCCTGTCTGCCTTCAAGACTTACTGTCCAGTTTCATGGTCAAGACAGCATGATGCTGGCATCAGGATGGACAGTGGAATGGACAGAGTAGAAAGACTGGAAACAGACCTACTACTTACAGCAAGTTGCTTTTCAACCAAGGTGCTAATCCAATTTAACAGGACAAAGAAGGTCTTTGCAATAAACACTAAACAACCAGGTAAATGTATGGTAAAAATAAAATTGGATCCTCTTCTTCTCTACATATAAACATTAATTTTAAACATATAGATCTAAAGGTAAGGGCTTGGGGCTGGGGATGTGGCTCAAGTGGTAGCGCGCTCGCCTGGCGTGCGTGCGGCCCGGGTTCGATCCTCAGCACCACATACAAACAAAGATGTTGTGTCCGCCTAAAACTAAAATAAATAAATAAATAAATATTTTAAAAATCTCTCTTCTCTCTCTCTCTCTCTCTCTTTAAAAAAAAAATAAAATAAGGGTAAGGGCTTACAACTATTGAGTTTTTAGAAGAATATCTAGGATAAGTTATTTGTGACCTTGGGCTATAAGAGCCAATAAGCATATGAAGCAGTGTGCAAGATCTGGAAACTTCAGAGACATGCAAATTGAGATCAGGATGAACTGCGATCACACATCACTAGAATGGCTAACAATAAAACTGACAACGCAAAACATTGGTGAGGATGTAGAGTGACTAGAACCCTCATGCGTTGCTGGTGAGAGCATAAAACAGCACAACCATTTCAATTATAAATTTCTTATAAATGCAAACATTTGCCTACTTATGATCCAGCAATTCCACTACTAGGTACATATCAAAGAGAAAGGAAAGTGAATGTCGACATAACAGTTTATACACGAAGGAACATTGCAGCCTTTTTAAAACAACTCTAAACTGGAAACAACTAAAATGTCCTAGACCTGGTGTGGCGGTCCCACATACCTTAGGGAGATTCAGAGTTCAAAGCCAGACTCAGCAGCTTAGCGAGGCCCTGAGCAACTCAGCGAGAACCTGTCTCAAAATTAAGAAAAAAAAAAAAAAAAAGGCTGGGGATGTGGCTCTGTGGCTAAGTACCCCTGGATTGAATCTCTAGTACCAAAAAAAAAAAAAAAAAAAGTCCATCCAGAGGTCCTGGATAAATCAACTATGTCATCTTCATACTCTGGAACAGAACTCACACAACACAGATGAACCTCACAGACATTATATTGAGTGGAAGGAACAGTACACAAAACAATATATATTACATGTTTCTTATACAGAATTCTAGAACAGGCAAAACTCCGCTCTGGTGAGAGAAATAAGAAGGATCCTCGCCTCTTGGGTGGAAATATCTGGACGTGACACCAAAAAAAACTTTCTGGGGCAATGAAATGTTCTGAATCTTGGTTGACATGGCATATACATTTATCAGAAGAAGAGATAATTCCATTTCACTGTAAAATTATGCCTCAATTAAAAAAAAAACACTAAGGAAATTTAATAAGTCATTAGAAACCTGTCTGTTTGGGGTCCTTCAGGGCACAGACCTGCGGCTGTAGCCAGAGCTGAGTAAAGAAAGCCTCAGGAGACTTGGAAACTGTGCAGCCTGTGGGCTTGGCCTGTCCCCAACTGCCTGGGAGAGTCCCTTCAGAGTAAAGAGGGTCCATAAATCCCTCCCAAAATTTGGGCAAGCCCTGGTACACACTTGTCTTCTCTGAGTCTCCGGGTGTTTTATTTCAAGCCTACTCTCTCTCCCTCCGCTGCCATGACCTTCAGAAAAAAATATGCATTCCCTTGGGATGATGTGTGACCCCCAGATAAATTGTCTGGCCAACTTGGGCAGCCAACAGAGGAAAATTTCCTGGAGGGTTGCGCCACCAGTTGGATCTGAAAGGACTGATGCTTTCTTGCAGACCTCGCCGCCAAGGGGAGCAATGGAGAGAGGCCAGCCGACCTGGAAAAGACACACGAGTGCAATCTACGAGTGAGCACGCCTCCAGGAACCCAGTCTGATACTCCTCCCCAGCACCAGCATCACCTCAATGTTCTCTCCCTTGGAGCTTCCCATTGCTGGGAACCAGATGGGTAAAGCAGCCACAGGACCAGGAGGATGGGACAGAGAAGGAAGAGAGGAATTAAGGGGGTGGGCCAAGACACAGAGAAAGGGGAAGGGAGATTGAAACCAAGGGAGAAGGAGGAGGAGGAGCAGGAGCAGCAGGAGGACTCAGGCTTTGGATAGATTAGCAATAATTTCATTCTTTTGTAGAGGGTTTGGTGCTTTTCAAAAAGCTGAATCTTTCACCAGCTAGGGCTGGCCAGAAATCACTCCCCGCCAACCCTTAAAAAATGAGGAAGTAGAGATGGCAGAGATCTGGGCGCTTGCTTCTGTGCATACAGCTAGTAAAAGAGCAAAGTGGGAACTGAGCCAGATTCCCTGACCTCCAGCCCTCCTCCCTGCGGTCACATCTCCAGGGCCTCTCTTCCCCCTTTGTTTGCACACAACACCCATTCAGCACAGCCACAAAGCCCCAGGGGAATGCTGTTGGGGGGCAGGACTCTGTGCAGTGGTGAGGAAGCTCAGCTTCCAGCCCCAGGCCTTTTTAGGAAATGTAGCTCTGCTCAAGAAACACTTGGCTTTGATGGGAAGGAAAGAAGTGGCTCTACTAATTAAAGGTCATTTCGAATTTTTTTTTAGCTTTAAAAACAGAGTAGAAATGTTTAATTCGGGTGACCACAGTCACTGGGCACTTCCGTGAAGCCCAGAGCTCTTAAGCAGAGTCTCTTTGACTCTGAAAGATCACTGGATTCCCCTCCCACCCCTTTGTTTTGATTTTTTTTTTTTTTTTGCTGTTGTTGTTTTAAAAATACACACCCTCTGGAGTTGAATACTTTGACTGCTTTGAAGCAAGGGAAGCCAACCATGAACTTCTAAAGTTAGACAGAAAGGAATTGACCTTGGCAGGAGCTAGACCACAGCCTCAGAGCCTCTGCACCACTGGGCCCTGCTCCATGGGCTGTGTGGTCAGCATCATGTCATTATGTTCTCTGGAGAAAACTAGAGACCCAGAGACCTGCTGGTTACACTGCCATTGGCTTCCTGCCCCTGTGCAGGAGGGGACTAAATGCCAGTGGGGAGTTGAGATCATTCCTGCCTTCATGGGGGATAGGAGGGGGTGGAGCACTTGGTATGAAAATCCAGAGGGACTCCTCGGTGCATCCCAGTGAATTTCCTAAAAGAGGAAAAGCCTCCTCTCCAGAACCCCAGCAGACATCTATGGTTTAACTCCACCCACCTGCCCTCACCTGCAGCACCATTCCTTCCTGTGGGGAACTGTTTCCCTGAGGACTGGATACAGCAGCTGATCCTACCAGCTCCCTGGCAGCAAGGCCCAAGCCCATCCAATAAGAATACCCCATTTTACTCAGCCTATGGTGATAGGGTCCTTCATGGGCACATGACCTGAGCCAGGCCAATCAGAAGCCTTCCTTCTTTCTGCTTTGGATTTTGCTAAGTTGACTGGGCTTCCAATGTCCTCCTTGCCTATGACAATCAGTCTGAAACAAGACAGGAGCAGGGAGGGGGAAAGGGAGAAGAGGGAACCGGGACGGAGAAGAGAAGAATCTCCAATGCTATCACTTGAGTTTTTGGATACAGCCATGCTTGAAGGCAGCTTACTTCTATGGGCCAATCGACCCCCCAACACACACTTTTTTTTTTTAAGCTATAACTACTTTGGATTTTATTCCTGTGGCCTGTAACTGAAATAGGGCCCAAAATATGTGTCTTACTCAACTTTGCCTTTCTATCACTCCACACAGGGCAGGCTGGCTTGATTTTAAATGGGTGCTTGAACTTCCTTAGACTGGAGGTGAATCGAGCTGGGGTTGGGGTGGAAAGAAGATGGCGGGTACCTGCCAAGCCCTGTGGGTTGGGCACTGGGTGAAACTTATTTCAATGGATTATTTCATCACGACATTGCAGTGTTAGGACCATTTTCTCCATTTGAAAAATAGGTAAAGTGAGGAAGACAGAGCCTGATGGAGCATGAACCTTCAAGCTGGGCATTTGTCTGATACCTCAGAAGGGGACCTCTGCACATGTCCTTTCCCGGGTGACTGTGTTTCTTGGCCCCTGGCTTGAGTTGTGGGGTTCTTCCTCTGTTTCACATTGGAAATGGTAGAGAGGAGGACTATTGTCAGATGGTGAACACAGTAAACACAGAAGTAAATTTCTTAGACCCCCCCAGAGTCCCCTGACCTTCAGCTTTACACCACAACCTCACGCCCCTCCTCAGCTCCTTGACCCAACCTATGCTGGTTATACCAAATTCACAAACCAAACCCAAATTTCAGTCACTCAGTGGATCTAAGGTCAGACCAAGGTGAATGTTGGCTGAGTGGTGCTAGATCCTAGTGGCTAGTGGATCCTAGAGTTCAGAGGTTTCATGGTCCCTGGGACAGGCAGAGGCAGAGAAGGCAGCCCACAGCTGGTAGACTAGGCAGGTGTTCTGAAGTTTACTATTTCACCAGAGCGTAAGTGACCTAAAATGTAGAATAGGAAGGAACCCAAAAAACACCCATTCAGAGAAGACAATGCTAGCTTCCTTGGCCCTATTCCTGCTCCTGGTCACGAGACAGACCATGCTTGTCAGTGATGGCACCTGCCCTACTGGGTCAGATGTACCCTCACCTTCCCACACAACACTCAGAAAGTCCCGCCAGCCAATGGGTGATGGTCACAAATCAAACTCACTTACCATCAAGGCCTAGTGCAAGACCCCCGCTTTTTGTGGTTGTGAAAACTGGAGGTCTAACAAGGTGAAAGGACTTGTCCAAAGTCATGAAATCTCACTGGAAGTTGAAATCAGCTCTTTTGATTCTGTCAAGTCTATATTCTTTCTTCTCTATGTGCTGACTCAGTTCCATTAATAGATGGTAAGATGCCAATTCGAGCTATCCATATACTTAACTGGAAGATCAGTCCATCAAAGTGATGCATCTTGGTGCAATGGAAAGAAAACCAAGCTTAAATTTCATCTCTGGCATGACAATACGCAGCCTCTGTGACCTTGGGCAAGTCAGTTCGCCTCTCTGAGCCTCAGTTTCCCTTATCTGTAAATGATAGAGACAGAGAAATCTTCATGATTTCTAAGAGACCTTCAAACACTAATAATTTATGACTATGTACCTAGAACCATACCAGGAAGATTTTAAGCTAGAAAGAAACAAATGAGAAAAAAAACACCATATAATACATGAAGCATTCAAAAGATTTTTAATTCATAGAATTAAAGGCCAAAAGTTATGGAACCTACTGTGGCCCTCCTACTGGGACACAGGAGCGAAGCCTTTGTCCTCGTGGAGATCTCCTTGTATATAGAGGCATTAAACAGGGCCATAAAGGATGGTGGATGAAGGAAGATGGTGATGAAGGCAATAAAAGGAAAATCAGAAAAGGCAAGGAGAGATAACTGGATGTGCCTATTGACAGACCAGCCTGGCTCCAGAGGAGGAGGAGGGCATCTTGTGGAAGCCTCAGGGAATCAGAGGTGAGTGCAGAGCCCACAGGGGGCTCTGAGTGTGGTCTGAGGTGTGGGGATGAGGTCCTATTCTAGAGTGGTGCAGGGGAATCTCTTGCTTTGTTGAATAGATCCTGTGGTTCAACTGACAGAAATTCAACTCAAACTGGCTTAGCTGAAACCATGGATTATTCACTCACATAATCCATGAGCACAGGTGTAGACCACAGTTGGATCCAGGGACTCAAAATATCTTATTGGGAGTTTGCCCTTCTCCATTTTCACTTTGTTCTGTGCTGGCCTCCTTCCCTAGTAGACTTTCCAAATTGGTACCCAGCAACGCCCATCTTTGATGTTACCACTTAAGACCAGTAAAAAGAGAGCCCTTTTCCTGCTAGTTTTGTAAAATGCGGGGGTGAATGTTAATTGATCTAGATTGGATTAAGTTCCTATCTCTGAACCAATGACCAAAACCAGGGGCTGCTTAGAATGCTCTGATCGGCCAGACGTGGATCATGTGTCATCCCAGAGCGAGAGAGCGGTTCCAGCCCTCAGGAATCATGGAAACTGATAATGAGATGGGTTTGATGGTTGCTAGAGAAAAATCATAGTGTATTGTCAAAAGTATGAATGGATGGGTCCCAGACAGGCAAACCCCATGGATATTGTATGCTACAAATATTTTGTAAAACTCCACACGGACAAAAATGGGAGATGTCTTTAAGACCAAGTGAGACTTCACAAGGATCACTTATTTTTGTGTGTGTGAAATTCTGATACCCAGCTCTAAACCTGCTGGCCTTGGCAAGAGAGGCCAAGCTGGGGTGGATGGGACAGGGAGCCTCCGGGCAGGGCTCATCTTTCTTCGATTAATACTTCTTGGAGAGTCTCAGCAGCAGGGCAGGAATTTGTTAAATTACATAAACATTATTGTGACCCGTAAAATTCAATGAATCTCGGCCTGTTTACCCGCGGCTGGCTTTAATGTTTGCACAGTGTAATTTAATGTGTCAATTTGCTCTCAAATAAAAAACATCTGGCCCTCTGACATGCCAGAGAAACTAGAGAGCTGATGTTCAAAATCAGCTAAAAGTCCCAATCAGAGATGATGTTCAAAGGGGGAAAGAAAGGCAAGAGGCTCAGAAGGGGTAGCTCAGATCCACCCTTGGCCTACCAACAAGCCTCTGTTTGTGAGTCCATAAAATCGATAGATTTCATCCTAATTGGAATTAAGAAAAGCCTAGAAGAGCACATACCATCTTTAACTGGCACCCGTTGTGCAATTGGATTTCCTGCAGCTGTCTCTGCCAATATTGACGTTTCTGCCATTGGATTTTCAACAATCTTATTATTTTGTAATTGAGAAAAGCCAGAAAAAAAAATCACACTTTTCTCTATAGAAGATCTTCATGGCGAAAATGCCATTTGCTGCAGCACTGGGCCTCCGAAACGCTGTCCCCCAGGGGTGATGGAGCTTGGGGAAGGGGAGAAGCACTGGGCATGTGCTTTTCCAGTGAGATCAGATCCAGGGCCGGTCTTGGTGTGGGCTCCCCAGGTCACCACAGGGCTCCTCCTGCAGATGGAGGCGGGGTTTGGCAGGCAGGTGTGAACTGGAGGTCCTGACCTACAACAGTACCCGAGGCTGTACTGGCTTGAGAGGCAGGTGGGGCTTTGAAGACCTCTCTTGCGGGAACTCCTCCTGCCACCAGGGCTGCTCATGGAGCCTGACTCCAAAGCCCTCTCCTACAGCTGGGCAGGCAGAGATGGCCCCAGAAAGAGCCCCCTCTTGGCATCCTATTCCTTCCTCAGGGGGCTCTTCCTTTTCCAGATCCTGAAACCAAAGACTGGCCAGGCTGAAGGGAACCGAGGAGGGACGGTTTCCATCTTGTTTCTCACCCTTATAAATGCCTGAGACATCCTGATGAAAAAGGGCTCGGCCTGGAGCCCAGGCAGCCGCCCCGCTGGAAGGAGCCCTCGCCTGCTTTCCTGGCAGAGGGACGGGGAGGTCAGGGCAAGTTCAGCTTTGCTATAATTGAGTAGAAGATAGAAGCCGAGCACAATGACTTCCCGTATTGTCAGAAGGGATTAACCAGGCTGGTTTGTAAATAAAGAATGATCCTTCTTCCCCCTCTGGGACAAACGGATCATCTTTTCTTTGGATCACCAGGGACTGGGTGTGCTCGGATTGAGTCCTTGACATTTCAGTAAGACTCGGGGAGTTACATGTTTTCCATGATTGAGTCCTCAGTAATTACACATTTTCCTCAATGATCACTGTTTTCCAAATCCAAACGTTTTGGAGGAAGTGGAAAAATGAGATGTCTGTCCATGGGCGGGCGAGAGGAGGAGAAGGTGGGGTGGGTGGAGAGGCCTGGGCCAGCGGGTCTCCTGAGGTTGGAACGGCCTCATCCTAGTGAGAACCCGCAGGCGGCTCCCAGGACCACCAGCCGCTTCTCGGCTTCAGTCTTCTTCCATTCATTTGGGCAACAGCAGTTCCCGGAGCCCTCGCCAGGTGCCAGGCACTGTCCTAGCTGCTGAGGACCGAACTGAGGGGGAAGTGTCCCTGTCTACTCCAAGGAACCCCTGTCTAGTGGGAGGGACCAGCAGGCAGGCTGATGATCATGTGTCATCCCCAGGAAAAACACGACCTGAAAAAAATCAGTGTCACAGATGCCTAAAGTAAAAGGCAAAACAAGCAAACAAAATCATCAGGAAAGAGACCTCTGGGGAGGACAGGGCAGCCTTCCCAGAGGGGGTGTCACAGGGTCTCACAGGAAGAGTAGGACTTGGCTTTCCTAATAAAACAGTAACAACTGCCTGGTGCCACTAAGGTCCCTGCACACGTTCAACCACTGAACCTTCACCACCAGCTCATGGAGCAGATCCTATTTTGACTCACTTTCAGACGAGGAAGCTGAAGTGCAGAGAGGAAAGAACATTCTGGGCCAAGAGGATGGCCCGTGGGAAGGGACCCAGTGGTGACGACCCAGGCCGTATTGATGAATGGTGGAGAGGACTTCCTCTGGGAAGTGGAGAGAGGTGTTTTCAGGGTGACAACACCGTGGCCCAGGAGCCCGAGTGCAAGAAACAAGAGGCCAGGGCGGGCAGGGAGCTTCAGGGACGGGGAGGCTCCCTGCAGCCTTCAGCCACCAGCACTGCATCTCCCCCTTCCCCACACCAGCTCCTGGGAGGAGTGGAGCTCAGTCTGGCTGTGACCTGACTCCCAGCGTGACCCTCCCAGCCACCCCGAAGGAATGGAGGCACCTTCCAGCTCCCTCCAGGAGGACAAAAAACCCCAAGGCGGGACCTCCTCCAGGATAGTCCAGGCTCTACCTCGGCATGCTATGACCATGGAGGAAGTGACCCTGTCTTTGTGGGGACTTCCTCTTTCTTTTTTGGGTACTGGGATAAACTCAGGGGCACTCAGCCACTGAGCCACATCCCCAGCCCTATTTTGTATTTTATTTAGAGACAGGGTCTCACTGAGTTGCTTGCGCCTCACCATTGCTGAGGCTGGCTTTGAACTTGTGATCCTCCTGCCTCAGCCGCCCAAACCGCTGGGATTTCAGGCTTGCACCACAGCACCCAGCAGACTTCCTCTTAAGTGATCTCTTTTTGCATCCCTTCCTCTTGAAGGATCCTCCCCTCATTCACACACACACACACACACACATACACACACACACACATTCCACATCACACACACTACACAAACACTCCCTACCCCTCCCACCACATACCACACACATATACACATCACATCAACTACCTCACACCCCTCCACCACACACATCACACACACCACACTCATGCACAAACACCACACCCACACCCGACACCACACATACACATAAACTGCAGCTTGTGTTCACTCCAAACACAGCCGACAAGAAGTCTTTGGAAGACAAGAAGTCCACTTCCCAGAGGAAGTCCTCCCCACCACTCATCAATACGGCCTGGGTCCTCACCACTGGGTCCCTTCCAACCCAAGGAAATACGAAGCAAACTGTCCCCAAAGGAGCCGGTGGTCCTGACCTCCATAAGCCAAGAGATCCCTTCGTAACTTGGGAATGCATAAATAGTCACAGGGCAGGAAGCCAGCATCCCACAGAGTGCACCCAGCCAGTCTCGCGCGTGCTGTGGAAGTGCCATCACAGAGTCCTCTCAGGTGACCCCCAGTCCATCTGTGCAGCCCCAGCAGTGGGAAGGGAGGCCGTGGCTGGGGGCAGTGCCTTCTGGTGATCTTGGCATTGGGTCATTATTCCAGCATTGAACCCAGGTTGCTCCACTAACTTTGTCCCTGGCTGTGAACGTCTCTCGTGGGCCTCACGACCTGGGTACCTCCTTGTAAAGATTAGAGCTCAGCCTTCCAGGACCACCTTCTTCTCTCAGTTCCTGTGCTAGCTTTTGCGGCCCCTCGCCACTAAGGTCACCTTCCCTTGCTGGGCCCCAACATGGTCAATAACCTCTAGGGATGTGATCCCCCAAACTCATCACGGTGTCACAGCTAGGTGACCGTCAGTGATCACAGCCCACTGCCATTGATTCCTGTCTCAGCCTCAGCTAAGCTCTCCAGACTGAGTACACTGAGGTGGGGGGTGGGGCAGTGGGGGGCGGGCAGTGAAGTCGCTGTGAATCCCTGCCATGACGTGCCCTGTTCTGGTGTTTTCAAACATGCAGGGCTCGGAGCAGCCCCAAGAGGTAGAGACACTTCTCATTTCATATATTCAGGAACTTGGTTTTCTGATCCAGAACTGAGAATAAGGAAATAAAACAAGTCTTCCAGGAGTCTCGGCAGAGGTCAGAAAGTCACCGGAGTGTAGTTACTTTACACTCACTGCTATCCAGATTTATCTGGTATCAGGGGAACTGATTTTAAATCCTGGATCAGCCACTTTATAGCTGTGTGATCTCAGGCCGGTTAATTAACCCCTCTAAGCCCAAGGTGACCAACCTGTCCCAGTTTCCCTGGGATTCTCCTGGTTTAAAACAACAAATCCCATGTTCTGTGAGACCACTGAGTCCTGGGCAAACTGGTACAGCTGCTCACCCAATAAAGCCAATATCCTCCTTGTGAAAAAGGATAATAATAATCCACCTCACCAGGTTGTTGTGAAGTTTAACTGAGATCATATCCATGAAGACCCAGCACTATACCAGACACATACCTAGAAGATACTCAATTTGTGTTTTGTTTAATTGAAAGCGTAGTTCATTGTGGCATGTAAGAAGTAAGTGGAGGGCAGAGAAGTGGCCATGAGAAGTTTAAGTAGAAGACAATTTTTTAAAAAAAACACCTAGAAACAGAAACAGAGACATTTGATAGAGGGTCTCACAGTTCTCTGTAGTGTAAATATCCTGCCAGAGTTCAATTAGGCGTGGTAATTGCTGTCCCTGAGCGAGACACCACCTGACCAAGGAAAAGTCAAGTCCTACACATTTCCCTGTGTCTCAGAAGGCAACGCGGGTAGAAGCCACTGTACAATTAAGTGCCACAGGAAGTTGCATAAAAGCTCAGGATTGTTCAGGGTGAGCATCCAGCACCCTGGCAGGTTGGCCGTTGCCCAGCATGCAGAGGGAAGGAGCGCTGAAGAGAGGGTCCCATGAGAGGGTCCCATGAGAGCCCGAGACCGCAGTCCATCACTGGGTCACTGCAGACACGTCTTCCTCATGGTTCCGGTTCTGGCTCCTCATCTGTAAAATGGGGAAGAGAAAGTAGACAAGGTGTCTAACGGAAAGGCAGCAGGGTGGGGTGGTCAAAGCACGGCTCCACCACCCACTAGACATGTGACCTTGGGCAGCTTCTCTGCTGTGTCCTGGTGTCCTGGATGTCACCTCGAGGGGTGAAGACTTGATGAGCTGACAAACTTCTTGGCACATGGTGAGTTCTCATAAGTATCAGTTCTTATTGTTCCCATCTCTCCCAGGCCTGATACTCTATGGCAAAGAGCGTTCCCCATCTTTCCCCTCGTCAGCAAGGGTTGATGCATCAGAAGCGTTTTTTTATGAGGTTTTGCTAGGTTTCTTTTCCTCCCCAACCCGCCTCATCAACTCAGCTGGCTCGTGTTGAACTTGAGGCAGACTAAAACCTCCTCGTCTTTTTTATGTGAAATGCAGTCAAGCCAGGTCTCCTTCATCCTGTTCTTGTGCAATTGATTTTTGGAAACTGTCTTCAGGACATTAGATTTATTGATGCTAAATTCCATCTGGTTGCTTTTGACCCAGCATTCTCCACTGTCGAGATCATCTACGGCCTTAAATCTCTCATCCCCTCCAGCTTTGAGTCATCTGCAAATTTGATGCACATGCTTTCCATGTCTTCATCCAAATTGTCGGCTTTCAAATGCTATTTTATAGATAAAAATAGAGATAGAGATAGGGGCCACACTCTAGGTCAGCAGGGACCTATCTGTGAGGCTGAGCAGTGGGGGGTTTATCTTGTGGGAAGCAGGAAGGACTCATGGCTCTCCATCAGATTTAAGTTTGCTCTATACATACCCACACAAATCTTGCACTCAAATCTTGTCCCTAGATCCCAGAGCGCTCTTGGTGATGAAAAGGAGAGCACACCCCTCAGCCACCTTAACTGGCCTCGCCTAAACTACCAAATCCACCAGATGGTCTGAATCTTTTCCTGCTAGCACCAGACTCAGCCCCAAGGCCAAGTCCTGTCCTTCTCCAGTGCTTATTGCTGCTCCAAGCTGAGGCCACCCCCACCTCCTCGCCTTGCCAAATACCTGCTGTTCATCCAAGAAATCAATTCTCGCTCACTCAGGAAGGCATGGGCCACGATGACTTAATGTGCTTCCCACTCATATGTTTCCATTCGGTGTCTGAACCGCAGGGCCAGAGCTGTGGTAGATCTGTTAGCAGCCACCTGCAGCTGTCTGGGCCTCTGAATACAGCCCCCACCCCCACCTCTGCCACCATCCTGTATGAGAGCACAGGATGGCCAGTGTGGCTCCCAGGCATGACTGCAACTTGCCATGAAAAGGTTCAGAAAAGAAGAAGAAGGAAAAAAAGCTGTAGAAGTACTTTCCATAGAGAGTAGATCAAGTTTAAAAAAACCCAATTTTGTGTTTCTCTGGATAATTTGGCAACTTATTGTCCAAACAGTCATTGGTTAGAGAACTTTCCAAAACCCCATGCCCACGGCAGGCCCTGGTACAGCTGACACCGGGCCAGGCACCACCAGCCCAGGCAGCCTGCTGGCTCAGTAAGCTCCAGCCAATCCCTCCTCGATGTCCCGGGTACCAGGTCCTTTGCATTTTACCCCACAGGATTCTTCTGCAGGGAAGAATTTGGTGGTGATGATGATGTGGTGAAGGAAGAAGAGGAGGAGGAACAAGAAGACACCTGGGGTGACCCTTGAGAGCCTACTCTGTGCCAGGCATTGTGCGGGACCCTCTAAACCAACCATCTCTAATCTACCCAATAATCTCAGAAAGCAGATGTTTATTATTCCCATTTTACCAGAGAGTACACTGAGGCCCACAGAGATCAAAATAACTTGCCTGTGACCATGAGAAATAGCAGAGCAGAATTTGAACCCAAAAAGTTCATTGCAGCTTCAGCTACTGTTCTCTCATTTTTCCCAAGCCACCCTATGGGGGTAATAGGAGGCTGAGGTCAGTGAGACTCTGCAGCCACTTGCCCACTGCAAATAGAGATGATAATACTGCTATAGTGAAGCGCTGTGAGAATTAAGTGGGATAATTTACATAAAGCCATCAGCCCAGTGTAGGCACATCTTGGGTGCCAGCCCGTGTCTGCTCTCATTACTGTTATTTTTCTCACTTCCATCATTGCAATGACCTTCGGAAGCATTTCTGTGAGTTGCTCATCCTACATGGAGGCATTATTGCCCCCATTCTGCAGACGGATCCAGGTGATCCAGGAGGTTCTGAGCTAAGCCCCGGACACAGGGCTGCTGTTGGTCTTTCCCAAGTCCAGGTCCACATTCCCAGCACTTCTCAACCTTCAATGTGCTTCTGAGGGATACACGGTGTTATTAACCCAAGTGCTGGAAGAGGATGTTCTGACTCATCAGCAGGGAAAGCGAGTTGGAGGTGAGTTTAAAAAAGAAAGAAAAAAAAAAGAGAGAGAGAGAGAACAAAGAGAGCAAGCAGAGCAGGGTGGTGACACTCCTGGGAACCTCCACACAACTTCTAGGGCAAATGTCCTGCCCCTCCACATTGGTTATCCGAGGCTTTCAAATCCAGCCTCTACCCCTGGCGTCCTCAAACGCAGCTCAATTGAGTCACTCGGGGAGCTGTAAAAAAAAATTTGATGTCTGGGCTTCACTCCCAGAATCTCTGTTTCATTGGCCCAGGGAGTGGTCTGTGGACAGTGAGGTTTTAAAGCCCCTGAGTGATTCTAATATTTGCTCCATGGGGCTGGAAAACGTCTGGCCTAATCTGATCTTCTCTGGGAAGTCTCCTCTGATTAGCTCAGGCCCATTAATGGGTCATGGAAACAGCTTATGTTGTCTCAGAGTAATTACCACCTTTTACAATTCAACCAGCCCTGATATATCTGTACGACTGGAGGGAGATGGGGTACAAATGTTCCCCAAATATGCATCGGTTTGTTGGGATAAGTATACATGGATGTAGGATGTGCCTTCCTGTTTCTTTGAGTCTGACTCCCAAATAAGCAAGAATTTGCAGCTGCTAGCAGACGCTAATCAGCTCACTCAGTCATTTAACCAACATTCATGGAGAATGGATGATGGACAGAAGGCTATGGAGGACTCAATGGCATATATGATTTGAACTCTGCTCTTTTCTAACCAATACCTAATAAGGATAGATTGAACAATACCATAAACAAGAACAGCAAAACCTGGACATGGTAAGATGTCAGGTCAGGAAATGGAAAGGTATAAAAATGTGTTTCACACTTATGATGTGCCAGGCCATGTCCTAATCTACATCAAAGGTGATATCATTTGATATTGATGATAGCCCTAAAAGAAAGAAGGTATTCTCCCCATTTGCAGATGAATAGACTGAGATTCAGAGAAGCGGTGGCTCGCCCCTGGTCACACCCAGCATGTGGAAGCCTGAATCCAAAAGAGGCGTGAGAATGTGCTGCTATGGAAGGAAGAAGGAGGAATGGTTTCAGTTACAGGAATCGGAGGGAAGCTTCTGGAGGACCCAGGAACTCACTATGCAAACACACCACCTCTGAGCTGCCTCTTGGAGAAGGGCAGCATGGGAGGATGTAGCCCCGGGGGAGAGCAGGTGCCAGGAAAGGCTGGGGATGGGGAGAGGGTTGAGTAGGGAGGGCAGCCAGGGATCCTGCGGCAGGAGGTGGGGAGGACCAAGGTAAGGTCAGTGGGGAAGCCAGAGCAGGGTGGGCGTGGGTGGCAGAGTGGGACTTGCCCCCGAGTGCAGGCTGATGGAATGCTGAGAAGGACAGCAGAGTGGCCACTTGAGTGGGGAGGCGTGGCCCAGCATGTCCAGCTGAGGTGACGTGGGAATCCACAGACAGTGTCCAGAAGTACCCTTGGGCAGGTGGATGAGGTGGGCCAGAAGCCTAGCCCTTGGCTTTTCTGTAATATTCATGATTTCTGAACACCAAGTATGGGACAGACAAGAGCCTGGAAGAAGGGCCAATCTCTGCAAAGCTGAGGGACTGTCATCTTTGGGAATCTGGATGGTTGTGATGGTGGTCGTGATCATGGTGATGGTATGGGGTGGTGGGGGAGAAGATAGCGTGTCAGTGGCAGTTGTGATGATGGAGAGGGGTGGTGACAGTGGTGGTGGTGATGGTGTGGTGGGAGGGACAGTGGTGGTGGTTATGCTTGAATGATTGAAACCTCTAGCCTTTCCTGCTCACTTTCACCTCCCACATGACCATCCCTTCTTACGTCCTGTGTGCTCTACATGCCCACACCCAAACCCTTTACCTCCTCTGCTTCTTTCTTCCCAGCCTGTACCTTCTCCTGCATGTCCTGGCTTGGAGACAGCCACACTAGCCAGCCAGCCCTTGGAGCAGATGCCCAGCAGGGGGCCTAGACCCTCCACCTTCTCACTCCTACACCCACTCTTTACCAAGCCTTGCTGATGTGACTCTAGGCTGGAGTCTCTTCCCACCTCCGCTGCTCCTGTCCTCCTAGTGACCGTATCGCTGTGGCAGAGCATCGCTATGGTACACTGAGCTGACTGCCTTTCTTCAGGCCTCTTTTCATCTTGTGGCCACAAGCAACCTTCCCAAAGGCAAATCAACTGTACCATGCCATGTCCCACCCCGTCCCGGGCTCACAGTGGAAAGGCAGAATGGCAGGTGCAAGCCAGTCCCTGTCCAGCTACGAAGCTCCTATCCATGGAACTGCGGCTCTCTGCCCCTGCTTCTCAGGTGCAGGCCTCTTCTCTTTTGTTCATACTGTTCCCTCTGTCTCGAGCACCTTCTTTCTGTTCTCTGGTGCCTTCCTGCCTAGCTCCCCTGAAGCTCTTCTCTTCCTCCAGCCCAATGGGCAGCATGAGAGCCTCCCTCTCCCGAGCACTCCTTTGCCATCTACAGTCTTGCTTTCCCACTTACTGTAGCCCTTTGTTTATTCATCTGCCTTCTCTGCTATGGCACAAGCTTCTCCAAGGGAAGGGACATGTCTTTTCTATCTGTGGAACCTGAGGACCTAGCAGAGGTGCGTGCTTGGTGCTTCCTAAATAAGAAACCCGTAATGCCAACCCTCACTACCTACGTGGTACTCAAAATTCCTCAGAGAACTGTCGTCCTGTTTGAATCTCAACGCCTTCATCAAAGGTTGCAGCTGGCATTCCAATTGTTTAACTGATGAGAACATTGAGATCTAGCAAAAAAGGCAAAATATCTTTTTCAAGGCTGCTCAGGAAGGTCACGGCCAAGTCAGTGGAGGTCTGAGGCATCTTGATTCCAGTGTGGGAATCATGTTAATTTCAGAAACTCATTTTCTTTTCCTTGAGAGACTGGCTGAAAAATGGCTCATGCAACAGGGCCTGCCCACTGTCAGCACAGGATTCCTGGGTCTGAGGAGGGGGTCAGGTGCTTTGGACTCCTAGGCAAAGACAGAGAAGGAAGACAAGAATCTAGGAGGTACAAATTCACAAGGATAAGAAAAATGACAGAAAATAAGAGTCACAAAATTGTGGTGGCTGGAAAGCATGTGGACAAGTGGTAATCAACTCAGCAGGAGAAATAAGAAGGACTCTTAAGTTGGCATTGGGAAAAGCTGAGGAGCAGCTTGAATCACAGAGTAGAATCCTCAAAAGCTTCAGGAACTAACTGTACCATGTACTTCTGCTAGTAGGTAAAGAGGTGGGGCAAACATAAGGATTACTGAGTGAAAGCAATTCACTCAGAAGCAATTAGAACTCCAGAGCTGTGCCTCTGCTCTATCCTTCTAGGCAAGCATCACTCGTTATCATGGCAAAAGTTGGCCAAGGCCTGGAGATAAAATGAAGCCTGCACTCCAAGAAGGGGGGCATGAAGCAGAGTTGAGGGTGGTGGTTAGTATTGAATACGGGGAGCAAAAATGTTTACATACTCAATGCTAAAATGTCCTAGGCTTCTCCCGTGTGCTCCCAGAAAGCTCCATCTTTACCGACTTCAGGAAAGACACCGGAAGCCTCTTCTCTAGGGGAAATGAGTAGCACAGGAAGAAAAATCCACAGGTTCAAAATTTCAACCCTGCACCCTATTGTCAGAAAATTGTCTCAAAGGATATTGATACCAGCCAAAATGAGGGAGTGAAATAAGAAAAACAAAAACACAAAACATAGAGATACAGAGGGAATCTCCAAAATGGTAATTATGGGAGAGGCCCGGATGACAAGCCATGACCCAGGCAGAGATGGCAGCAGGTCTCAATTGGAGAAAGATCAGAAAGTTCCATGAAATACTTTTTCATAGAAATTAAACTGAAAGAATACTGAATGTGCATCAAAATGTCTAGCTCTTATTAGGCAACTGGTGGTCGTTTTGAATGTTGAATTAACAAATTAATAGAAAGCTATGCAAAGAACAGGAAAAATAAAAGCAATGATCAAGTCCAAAGAAAACAAAGGGTATACAGAAAAAGGGAAAGGAATACCTGGTTTACTATATGAAACAACTCTGAGAGGTAGTTAGTTATTCATAATAATATAACCATTAATTACTGATTAAGCAAATTGTGTACTATATCTGACTATATTGGGAGAATAGAGACTAGGACATGTGCATGTGTGTACTGGGAGTGTGTGTGAGAGAGAAAGAGCTAAAACCCATTATTTTATAATGGAAAAGTCCATAAGCAATGCCTAAAATTGAGATATCGAGAGATAGCAACACAAAGACATTATATAGAGATAAGTGCTAAGTATTAAATAAATTAGTTTAAAAAAATGTTCAAGTGGTTCCCCCACCTCATCCCTCCTAGATTAATGCAGGAAACACAAATTCACACATTCTCCATGAGCAGTGGGAAAGAGGGTCATCAACCTTCCTCTCCAAACCTCACAAACACATCAAGTTCACTTCTCCTTTTAGCCTCTAATCCTGGGTATTTCCCATCCCACCCGCCTCTAGCCACTTCCACTGCCGGTGTCCCAGTTCTCCCTCAACTGTCTCCTTTCTCCTTACTGAAACAGAGTCCCTCCTTCCCTTCCTTTCCTCTCCTCCCCTCTCCTCCCCTCCCCTCCCTTCCCCTCTCCTCTCCTCCCCTCCCCTCCCTTCCCCTCTCCTCCCCTCCCTTCCCCTCCCTTCCCCTCTCCTCCCCTCCCTTCCCCTCTCCTCCCCTCTCCTCCCCTCCCTTTCCCCCAGAACCCTCCCTGTCTCCCTTCCTTCCTTCCTTTCCTTGACCTTGTAGATCATTAAGCTGTCAGCTCACAAGCCTAGAGGGGTCCTGTCTGGTGGCTCCTGAGAGAGGGCTGTGCTTTACCCCTGGGCCTTTAGGGCTGCCTCTGAAGCAGTTGGAACACCAGCAAATCACTTCCCCTAGCTAGTCCTCATCTCCCCCCACAAACTCTAGTCACATGTTGGCAGCGACTCCTGGCATCTCCACCTCCGTTGGCTCACCTTTCCACCCCTTTCCCTGTGTTCTCTCACTCTCTGCTCAGCACTTGGTGCTACGCAGTGAAGGGTAGAATGGTGGGGAGGTGGGGCTCACCTGGGGGGACAGTGATCTTCTTTTCACTCGTATTGAGTTTGAGATGTGGACAGATATCCACAGACACTTGGAGCCAGTGGTCTGGAGTTCAGGAGAGAAAACCAGGGATGGCTAGGATAGAGACCCTGGAGTCTTCAAACTGAGGAAACTAAAGGAAGACACCCATAGGGGTCACACAGTGCACCAGGGAGCGGTCCTGGGCACGCAGAGTGAGAAGAATGGAGAACTGAGAGATGAACCTTGGGTCATGCCTCCTGTTAGAGATGGGTGTGGGGAGTGGAACCTCCCATGGACCTCAGAGGAGGCTCCTAGTGGGACAGCAGGAAAAGTCCCACAAGGGCACCGCCTTGAAAGCCAAGTGAGGAGAATGTCTCAAGGAGGAAGTGGTCAATCTTTCACATGCTGCAGAGATCAGGTGAGATAGTGACTCAGATCAGGGTCACAGAGATCATGGATGACCTCAATAGAAAGCTCCTGGGGTGGGGGGTGGGGGAGGGGAGCCTAAACCACACTGAGTCTAAGAGTAAAAGAGGATGAGAAAGTGGAGACAGAGGAAATAAGCAACTCAGTTCTGAGACACATGGTTGAGAAAGAAAGGAGAGTGACTGGTGGCCAAGGGAGGTTTAGACTCTGTTGGGAAGGCACCAGAAGCAGTGTGTCTTCGTTAGTGGAGAATGTCCCTAGTCCCAGGGAGGTGGGAGAGTGTGGCCCAGAGCATGAGAAGGTGGAGTCGACTTCATTAGATGCAGAAGGAACATGGTAGGAATGGCCTGAGATAGGGACCAATGGAAAGGGGCAAGACCTTGGTGGGGTTTCCTCCTGAAAGAGACCTTTAAATATGTCCTATGTTTCCAGTATGATCTCCCAAGGCGGGTGGTTATCAAGCACCTGCTACTGTCCCTAGCACTGTGCTAGGTACTCTGTGTACCTTGTAGCCATCCTTCTGTATCCACAAGGAATTGGTTCCAGAACCCCTTATAGATACCAAAGTTGGAGGATGCTCAAGTCCCTTAAATGGTGTAGTATTTGCAAATGACCTAAGCACATCCTCCCATGTAATTTGAATCATCTCTAGATTACTTATCACACCTAAAATAGTAAGTGCTATGTTGGAAGTTCTATTGTATGGCTTAGGGACTCGTAAAAGAAGACAGGTCTGAAGTGTTCATGCCAGATGCCAATTAAAAAAACTATTTCCAATCTGAACTAGATTAAATCCATGGATGAAGAAGCCATGGATAACAGGGCTGATCACATTTTGAAACCTTTCAGGGTTTCTGGGTGACAGGTATTTCTATGCTCATTTTTCCCAGGAGAAACTGAGCCCAAGAGAGGTTCAAAGTCTAGTCCATGGTCGCACAATCAGTGAGTACCTTCCAGCCCAACTCTGAGGAATTTCCCAAAGTGCTGGCCCCACGGTGCCCTCTCATCTCCTAACCCTCGCTGCCAGGAACTTTGGAGTACCTGAGGGCATGTGTTGGAACTCTTGCTTCTGCTTGGAGGCCCTGATTCCCTGACAGGCACAGACTCATCCTCAGACTTTGGCCATCTTCCTCGTCTTCATCACTCTGACCCTGCCTCTATGCCATTGACTGCATCTCATTGAAGTAATCAGTTTTGGGGTTGTTTTTTTTTCTATGTTCCAACCCAGACACTGGGCTGTGAGCATCCCCTGGGCAAGGACTGGGTCTTGCTTGTTCTGTTTGTTTCTAGTTCCCATACAGTTATCCAGCATACAGTAAATTCTAGGAAGCCATTGGTCAGGTAAGTGAATTAAAGCTTTGTTTTAAAAATTAATACATATGCACACACTCAAAACTCAACAGTAAGAAAGAACACAATCCAATTAGAAAGTAAGCAAAACAGATGAAGAGACATTTCACCAAAAAGGGTATATAGATGGAAATAAACACATAAAAAGAAGTTCAATATCATTAGCCACTAAAGAAATGCAAATTCAAGGCACTGGAAGTATCACTACAAACTGTGTGGCTAAAATAAAAAGTAGTAACAATACCAAATGCTGGAGAGAATGCAGAGAAACTTGGTCACTTGTACAGCAGTGATGGGAACGTAAAATGGTATAGTCACTCTGGAAAACAGTTCAGTGGTTTCTCAAAAGTCTAAACCACACTCATGGGCACCTAGCCCAGAGAAATGAAAACATGTGCACACAAAAATCTGTGCATGACTATTCATAGGAGCTTTATTTGTAATAGTCCCAAACTAGAAACAACCAAAATGTCTTACAATAGGTGAATGGTTGAGCAAACTTGGCACATCCAGACCTCTTAGCTTTATTGCTGAGTATTTTATTTTTATTAGGGAACAAAATATTGATAAATACAACTTGGAATCCTCTCAAGGACATTACATTGAGTGAAACAATATCCAATCTAGGAAAACCACATACTATGATTCCACTTATATAATATTCTAAAATGACAGAAATACAGAAATGGAGAACAAATTAGTGGTTGCCAGGGGTTAGGGAGGGTGGGGAAGGGATGAGATGATGACAGAAGCATGAGCCCTCTGGTAGTAGGACAGATCTACATCGTGACTACAGTGCTCACATGGATTTATATATGTGATAAGATGTCAGAACCATACATGTGCAGGGTACCAAGGCCAATCTCCTAATTTTAGTATTGCAATGTAATTATGCAATATACAATCATTAGAAGAAACCAAGAGAAGAGTATGTGGGAGCGCTCTCTACTATCTTTGCAACTTCCCAAGAATCTAAGATTATTTCAAAATGAAATGTCCAATAAATTACTTAGTAACGAGAGTGACAGATTATCACTCACAGAACAAAAAGAATTCTTGAGCCTATATTGATATGAATGAATGAATGAATGAATGAATACAGAAAGGGAAGGAAGCCCTTGTCTACAGAAGGATTCCAACAAATAGATGTAGCAGGAAGGTTGGGATCAGAACATCTCCACTTGGCAACTGCCATGGCAATAACTGTTTGGGGCGAGTCATTGATTGGATACTAAAACTGGTGGGTAAATGTATGAAGAGAAACAAAATATTTATATAGTTTCAAATTATCTTCTCATGAGACAAGTTACTATTTTACAAAGGAAAAGAGAGCAACTTTGCCTTGAAGAAACTTGGAACACCACCCTAACTAAGTGATCCATGTGAACATTACCAGCAAGGGGACAAATCAACATCATGTCCCTGCCGGCAGGAGGCACAGAGAAGGGCAGTGTCCCTTCTGTGGCAGCTGGCCAAAACTGCATCATCTGAAACTAATCAAGAGGCAACATCATCACCCAAGCCCACAGGAGAGACAGCCTAGGAACTGGCTGGTTCTCTTCAAATATGCAAAGTTCATGAAGAACAAAGACAGGTTGAGAAACTGGTTCTAGTTAGAGGAATTAAAAACATGCTGAAGTATTTAAAGGCAAAGGGACTTCTGAAATTTACTTTCCACTGCTTCAGAAAAGTAACACACGCATACATATGCACGCACACATGTATCTGGACACACATAGAGAGAGTGGCATATACACAAGCATCTGTAGAGAGAGGGAGAATTATAAAGGAAATGATAGAGAAAATAGGCAAGTGTGGAAACATGTTAACTTCTTGGGATTTCTTGTCCATTTTGGCAGTATTTTTTAAATCTGAAAGTATTTTTATAAAGTTGAAGACACCAAAATTAATACGTAAGAAAGTTAGTAAGAATTTTCACATATTAGAAATTGCTGTCACTCATCTAATTGGTGACTCAGAATGACTTTGAGTTCATTTTCTCTTGAAGATCATCCTCCCCCATGATCTGCCGAGACCTGGCTATCAGGTTTGGGAGGTATAGAAGAAAGATGTAGTGGTGTCCCCCGCCCTGCCTGCTCTGTGTAGCCACGGACTCGCAAGGCCAGCTCTGGAGGGAGAAGATCTTTCTGGAGCGCCTGATCTCGCCTAGTTCTTCTCTCAAAACCCTTCCTGTTCAGATGAACTAAAAGGTTCAGCCAGTCACCAGTCCCAACGCACATGCATCCAAAGGTGTGTCACAAAGAGCCCAAACTACAGCTGGAATAGGTACGTGGGGTCCTCAGCAGGAGGCAACTGAAGCCTATGCTGGATCAGGGCCCCACTGCTCCATAGATCTTGCTTTTCAAGTATCACACAGCTGGGAACGAGTGGTCAAGAAGCTAGAGTAGATTTCCACTCTGCTTTGAACTAGTTGGATGTTCATGAACAAAAACCTCAACAGCTCTAGATCTCAGATTCCTCATCCATAAGGTATGGCCAACCCTTGCTTGACCTTCTCTCAGCACTGACCGAGGGGGGCCTGAGGAATGGGGGGATGCTCTGGAATCATAACATGGCAAAGTTTCCCCTGCACCTCCCACAGGCCGAGCTCCGTGCTGGGGAAATTGAAACTCCACAGAGATAAGAGGTCCCCTTTGCTGTCCTCTCCCTCCCTCACCCACCCTCTCATTCTCTCATCCATCTATCCAACATTTATCCACCTGTCTCTCCATCCAGCATTCATCTGTTCATGCTTTCATTCTGATATCCTTGCATCCAAGGATATCTAACCAGCCAGCCAATACCCACCCATCAATCCATCCCTCCAACATTCAACCATCCCAGCCAGGTCTCGGCAGATCATGGGGGAGGATGATCTTCAAGAGAAAATGAACTCAAAGTCATTCTGAGTCACCAATTAGATGAGTGACAGCAATTTCTAACCAGGCAGTTGTTTTGAACACCAGTTGGTGCCAGATACTGGGCTAGATTCTAGGATTCAGTGATACAAAAAACCAAATCATAATGACAGTCTAAGAGCACTGAGAAAATAGGCGAGTTTGGTAACATATTAACATCTTGGAATTTCTTGTGTATTTTGGCAGTATTTTTTTAAATCTGAAAGTGTTTTTATAAAATTGAAAACACCAAAATTAATAGGTAAAAAAGTCAGTAGAATTTTTCACATATTAGAAATTGCTGTCACTCATCTCACCATGTCATCACGTAAACTAAAACAATGCTCTTAGAGTCCTGAAGAATAAACACGGTGCTGTCGGAACTGGAGGGTGGGGGTTGGGATAGGGACGCATTACTCAAGGTAGTGACCTGAAAATGAAAGCCAGAGGAAACAGAAAAAGCATATGGATGGACCAAGGGAGCAGGTGCTGCATGTTTAAGGCAAAATCTTGGCCTGAAGTAGGGAGGGGAGGTTTCACTGGAGGCCAGGTATAGAGCAAGCAGGACTTGGGGAACAACAGAGGCAGGACATTTCTGATCATCCCCAGCCTCAAACTCCCACAGCAAGCCAGAGTGCAATGGCTTAGGCCTTGTGGCTGGAGAGATGAGAGGCCCAGACGGCTCTGTCCCAGGTTGGAAGGTGGAGCTGGTGGGAAAGATGCCACAGCCGCTGGGTCAGGGCTGGGGTGGAGCTGGCCGGGAAGGGCAGTAGCCAGGGATCTGGGTGGCCTGCTTGGAATTCCTGGTGGTTCTCTGCCTTGGGGAAGCCACCCCTGATCATTTGCTGACTGCAGCAGGGCAGGGCCTGCACCCCAGGAAGTTGGGTGTTGGCTCAGCCTCTCAGTGGCTTCCTAGCTGTGTGACTGAAGGCAAGTCATGGTACTTCCTCAAGTTTTAGTTCCTCATCTGTAAAAAAGAAGGGAGTGAACTGGCCTCTAGGCTCCTCCCTGCTCTGCTCTGCTCTATGGGATCGATGCTTGTGTGCAAGTCTGCTTTGAGCTCTAAATCTTTTCCTGCAGAAACGACCAAGTGCCAGACATCCCACCACCAGCTAATTTCGCTCCAGTCTCCTAGGACGCTTTCCTCCTAGCCCCAGATCCCCCAAAGGAATGGTGGCACCTCAATCTGTGGGCCCTCATCCATGGGTTCTCTTCCATGGCTCATGGGCATGGTGCAGATTTGGTGTGAGGAGCAGAGCAGACTGACCGGGCCACTGGGAGCAGGGCCCAGTCCACGAGGACTCGGGTTAGCTGGGACAGAGGTTCCAGGGCAATAAGGAAGTGCTAGAGGTCTCAGAGCTGGGGGAGGGCTTCCGGGGAGGGAAAGAGGGCATTTGAGGTGACCTGGGAAGGACTGCAGATAAACTTTGCAGACTGAGCAGTTGTGCCAGGGGCTTGCCTGAGGCCTAAGGATGCTGGTTTGGGGATTTGAGGTTGATCTCCTGGAATTTATTTTAAACCAAGCTACCTGCTGAGGCAGCAAATGAAAGTTACACAGATCCTCAGTAGCTTAATGAAACAACCTCTGCCACAGCCCGCCTGCAAAGCCTCCTGTCTGACACCCGTAACCACTTCAACTTCAGGCCACCAGTCTCTCCCACTGAGCCAGGTTGCTCTGCCTGCTGGGAGGCCAGACAGGCGCCCTCCAGTCATAGCTGGTTTCCTACTGGGTCCCAGAGCCACGGCCCCCTTCATCTCTTCTCTCCCCCACCCTTCTCTGAACGCAGCAGCCTGACAGTGATATGCTGGGGCTCCAACCAGATCTCCCCATGCAGATTCCATGGCACTTCCTTGCCCTGTGACTGCTGGGCTGCCTCGTGCCTGGAAAGGAAACTCTGGTCAGAGCGTGAACAGTACTCCCTGACGTCAGTGAGGCTTGCTCTGGCAGGAGGGCTGTGTGCCGTCCTTGTGAGAACCCCATGAGGTCTCTGCTTTCATCATTCCCACCTGTGATGGTTAGCATTGTGCACCCTCACGGCTAGGCTAGCCTAGAGTCATCGCTTAACCTGGCTCTATTCTATATGTTGCTGCGAAGTCATTTGGTAGATAATCCCCTGACTTTTAAGTAAAAGAGATTATCCTCCATAATGTGGTGGGCCTGGTCCCAATCAGTTGACAGGCCTTAAAAGCCAGATTCAGGTTCCTCTGAAGACAAGGAAGCTCCCCCCTCTGTAGCATGGCTGCTGCCCATGAGCTTCAAGCCTGCTGACCCGACCCACAAATTTCATATCTGCAGGCCTCCACAATCATGCTGGCCAGTTCCTTGAAATAATCTCCTACTGGTTTCATTTCTCTGGCAGAACCTTGAATAATATACCATCAAACAGCAACTGAGCCAGTGATCAGTGGGAGAGCCAAGACTCAAGGGCAGGCAGCCAGATTTCTGAACTTGGCTTCTTAACCTCCAGACCATATTATTTTACCCAAGTTAGCACATCACATATTTCTATTTTGTGTGTGTTTTGGGTTGGGGGTACTGGGGATTGAACTCAGGGGCACTCGACCACTGAGCCACATCCCCAGCCCTATTTTGTATTTTATTTAGAGACAGGATCTCACTGAGTTGCTTAGCGCCTTGCCATTGCTGAGGCTAGTTATGACCCTGTGATCCTCCTGTCTCAACCTCCCTAGCTGCTAGGATTACAGGCGTGTGCCACCATGCCAGGCACGTGGTTCAGTTTTATTGGTGAGATTCAGAAAGGTAAAGTAACTTGCTCAAGGCTACACAGCTTATTGATGGATGTGCTGGAATTCCAGCCCAGGCCTGTCTGATTCCAGGGCTTGAGCACTCTCCACAGTCTCAGCAATGTGCTGTAAGTATTGAACGCGGAGCTCCCCGGAAACGAACACGTGCATACACATCGACATACAGAAGTTTATTAAAAATGTTATTGCTTTAAAGGATTATACCGTACAATTTACAAATAACAATAAAATATATAGTGCTTTTATTATAAATTCTATCAAGTAAATTGATTCTCACAGAATGCTTTTGTGGTATTTCCTAAACTCTTGTATCTGTAACCAAATTGTTGTTACAATTAATGGGTGAATATAATTCCTACACGAATGTTGATATTTTCATTTACATTAATGAGTTAGATGAACTCGAACAATGAAAACATATATCCAATTTCATTTGCTCAGCAATGATGAGTGACTTCTTCGCTGGAGAGGATAATGGTTTTTGAATGTTGGAAGAAGATATCCTCAATTTCTTGTGCTATTCACAATGTAATGGCTACCATGTGACATACTTTCAAGTTCAATCTACATTAACATTTTCTTGATTATTTCCTCAAGTCTAGACAATCAACAAAATAATAGTCAAGCTCTGATTTGTAGCATTTGCCAATATCCATGGTGCAAAAGTTTCTAACATGGCTGATTTTGAGTTACTAACTTAAGTTATTGGAGGAGGTGAATAGAGAGGCAGAGGACACATCAATCTACAGTATTTCCACAGACCCAACAGATGTGAACAAGCTCAAGATCATACTCATAAAACATAATAAACTAATTGGAAATGATGACTTTTTAATATTATCACCTTTGTTTTTGATATAATTTTATTTATTTATAAATTTACCTAAGTTAATTTTTAAACAATGACTTTTTGACAATCTACTCACAAAAGTGCTAGCAATCAGCTCCTGGATCAGTGTGGGCTGTCTCCAGTACACCTCCTTAAGAGGAATCTGAGTGCCACCTCTGCTGTGATCTCCAACAGGCTGTTCGTCACTTCCCCTCGGGAAGGACCTCTTGTGCACCTGTTGTGTTATTATTATTTCCATATTTGTCTCTGTATGGGATGAGGCCCTGGAGGACTGGGACCATAAGCTATAGCTCATTCATTTTTGTGACACCACAGTATCCCGCTCAAGGTATTCAAAAAGTTTATTGATCGAATGCATATGACAGAGGTTTTTCAACTATGTTTACAAAGCTCAAGGACTCTGCAAAGGTATCTTGTGATCATCAAAAGGCTGATGGGAAAGCTGAGTGGGTAGAATTCTAAAAGTCAGAACAAGGGACACGGAAAAGGAGCAACCAATGAATGGCGAAGAGCTCCAAGAAATGAAAATTATTGTTGGCAAAACTCGTAAAAGTCAACTGAAAGTTTGGCCTATGAAGTCAAGAAAATCTCCAGAACTTGGAGCAAGTAACATAAAATACGAAAGAAAACCAATTGATGCAGAGCTTTAGCATCCAGCTAATGGTAGGAGTTCCAGAACAAGAAACGAAAGAGGACGGAAGAAAGGAATTAGCACAAAAATAATTACCTTTTAACCCCCCCCCATCCCTGAGCCAAAATGAAACGCTGAGTCTTTAAATCAAAAGGGTGGATAGAATGCCAAATAGAGAATTGGGCGATTTAAAAATATGAAGAGTAAAGAAGATCCTGCCCATCTCTAGAGAAACTATAACAGGGATTTACAAAAACCAGAACATCAACTTCGTCGACTAACAAATAAGCAGGAATCAGACTGACATCACAGTCCTCCACAGTGACAATGAAGTCACAAGAATATTAGGCACTTACATGATGCTCACTGGGTTCAGGCACTGTTCCAAGCTCTTTACACATATAAACTATTAATTTCCATCATAATTCCATGAGACAGGCACTATTTTTAACTGAGTCTGTAGATGAGAAAATTGAGATACAGAGAGGTTAAGTAACTGGTTTTGTCTAGTAAATGTAAAGTTAAGATTTGAACCCTGGCAGGCTCATTCCATCTCTTAAGATCTTCACTATATTCTATCTCTTGAGAATTAAGTGTAAATTGTGTTGAACTGGAAATTCTATATCCAGCCAAACTGACCATTAAGTGTGAAGGGGAAAAAAAAAATCACCTCAGACACTGAAGGACTCGTATGAATTTCTTGCCATTCTTTTCTGAGAAGTTATTTGAATACATATTTCAGCCAAATTGACTTGGAAAAAAATGAAGGATAATGTTTTAGGATTAAAAATTGATAGAATTAATTCAAAGAGCACAGGAATTTCAGAATGAAACCTTTGAAAAAATAAGAGCAGAGACCTAGAGAGAATGACATCAGAAAGAAGAAAGGAAATTGATTGTAAGAAATATATAAAAGGAGGCTGTTACGTTTTAAGAGTATGGTGAAGAGGCCTATGTCTTTCTTCCCGAAACAAGCAAGGGAATCCAAAATAACAAGGGGTAAGGAGGAAGAAAAGAAAACTTCAACAAGAAATGAATAGTTCAAACATGAAGCCAACTAAAATTGGACATAATTTGGAAGAATCTGTAGATAGTAAGAAAGGAAAATCCATTCACATTGATACCAAAAGGATTTTCCCGTGAGAGGCAGAGGAGTCGTGATCCTATAGCCCTAGAGAAGGAACCGAAGTCACTCAATCTACTCTTTGGCTCATAGGAACAAAGTTACGGCATCGACAGAATGTAAACAAGGTGCCGTTTTGTTTTTGTTTTAATGGATGAAATAGGAAAGTTTAAATAATAGGTATAGGGTAGAAGCAAAGGTGATTCACCTTGAGAAGACAAACCGAAGAAATAAGAAATTAAGAGGCAGAATGGAAATGGAGGAGAAAATAGGGATGCCAGTATCTTCATCTTACCAAATGTCCCCAGATTAGAAGTGTAACAATAGTATTTAAGTTCACAAAGTTAAGCTAAAATAGGGACAAAACTAGCAAAAGCTGGGCAGGGAAAGGGTGTTAGAGACAAGGAATAATTAGCTGCTCATTGGCTGTGGCTGAGCATGAATCCATAATGGCAGGTTGACCCCACATACTGTTCTGCCCAGGAAGGTCCCATTTTATACCTGTTGTTCTGTGCAATTATGAGTTTTGTTCTTCTCACTTTCAACAGTTTCCTGGTTGGAAGATTAATCATTTGCCATCTTATCTAAACTTGATAAATCAAGAAGTATCGGTATAAACACATGACATGTGAAAACCACCAGAGGAAGTAAAATAAAAACTGTTAAACATGATGCCTCATGGGGGTGAGAGGGAGGCAGAATACATTTTTTTGTTTTGTTTCTGATTTTGTTTTTATGATACTAGAGATTGAACTGAGGACCTCACACATGCTGGGCAAGCACTCTACCAGTGAGCTATACACCCCCAGCCCTTTTTATTTTTTATTTTGAGACAGGGTCTTAAGAAGTTACTGATTGTCTTGCAAAATTGCTAAGGCTGGCCTCAAACTTGAGATCCTCCTGTCTCAGCCTTCCAAGTCACCCGGATTACAGGTATACGCAAATGCGCCCAGCTGCAAGATATATCCGTCACAACTCCTCCAACTGCACAGTTTAAATGTGTTCATTTCACGGCATATAAATTATGCTCAATGAAGTTGATTAAATATGGTGGTCTTTGGGCAGCAGGGGTAGTAGATAAGAAGTCATTTGGCTTTTTTTTTTTTTAGTTTTAATAACATATTTTTACTTTGGCAAGATTCCCAAAAATGTACATTAAAAACTATTTTTAAAACCGACTTCTTTGTGAGGTGCTGGATAATGACTAAGGTTTTTACTGGCTTGGGTACTCCCGGAGGTTTTAGGTCAGAATTGGGGAGGAGGATGTTTCCTCTGAGGCTCCTTCTGCCTCTTCTGCACAAAAGAGGGGGTTCGAGAATTGATTGTTGGTTCTCATTAGATTCTCCTGGGGGCACCAAAAAGGTTGGGCCCAACCCCAAGAGATTCTGATATGACCAGTATTTGAAAAAGCCCCCTTGCTGGTTCTCACTGGCAGCCAGGCTAAGCACTACTGAACTTGGTGAGGGAGCCCTAGGCTAGTGTGAGGAATTCAAGATGGCGGACACTGGTTGAGCTACTGATATGGTGAGGAGAGTCACCTAAGCATATACCCTCTTACAAGTGGGGAAACTATGGCCCCCTGGGCCCGGGAAGAAGTGGCTTGCCTAGGGTGCAGTGGTGAGGCATGGCCTTGCTGAGACTGGAGCACAGGTGTCTGACTCAAGGACGTGAAACAAGAAGGGCAGTAATGGAAATACAGGGATCCACCAAGCTCCTGCTGCATACCAGGCTCTATGCCAGGCCCAGTGTGACTCTCCTCCTTCAATTCTCCCGCCATCCATCATTGTACTTTAACTAAGAGCTACTAGAGATGTCCAATGACTCGCCTTATCTTGTGCTACTCTTGCTGGGTTCTAACCTGGTATTTCTCAAGATGTATCCCTCAACAATATTTTCCTCCAAATTTCCTGGAATGCTTGTTACAAATGTGAATCCTGAGCCATGCCCTAGACCTTGGAGTCAGAATTTCTGGAGGTGGGAACCAAGAAGGTTCAATTGAACCTGTGTCTTGGGTGGTTCATGAGCCCCCAAACCATTGAGCGTCCCCACTCACAGGGTGTGTCTTTGTGTCTCTACAGTGGGCCAGTCTCTCCCACCTGTTTAGCTCTTCACAGTTGCCATTGCTGAGGTCCTTAGGATGCCCTTATTTCCATGGCATCTTACTGGTCCTCCCTGAGGACAGGGACCACGTCTCTGTCCATAGTGTGCCCCTGCTCCAGCACCAGTGCTGGTCACGTGGAAGGTGCTCAGTGAGCCACACTGCCTGGGGGACGGTAGGAAGCACCAGGCCCAGCACCCAGCAGGTCTCCTTACCCAGGACCTGGCACACGCAGCTGCGTCCAGGTAGAGAAAAGCAGTTTCCCTGCATCATCACTGCTCCCTGTTTTCCAGGTAGCCCTAAGCCTGACCTCAAGGTTTTGGGTCAGGGGTCATTCTCTCTCCTGCTGCTCTCAGAGTCACAGAGAAGGTCTGGGAGCAATTTGAAATGAAAGCGGTCTGTGGCAGGGGACAGGTAGGCCCAGGACCCCACTTCACCCTCCTACTCCGGGAGGTTCACGCGATCTCCCAAACTTCTGATGAGGAAACCAAGTTTGTGTGTTTAAGGGTCTTGCCCAGTCACTTCCCTGGGAATGGTGGAACTGGCGTCTGAGAAAGGGTCTATCTCATTTCAAAGCTGGGTCCTCACCATGCCAGGAACAGAAAGAATGTAAGGGCAGAAGGGAAGGGGCTGGGGCCAGCTGTCAGCCCCTGACCCTGATGGAGGTGGCTCTCTTCAACTGGGTTGTGGCCGGTTGAAACAGCAACCCACGTGTCCCCTGGGGCACAAATCACTTCTTTGGACATTAATGACCTCTCTTAAGTGTGAGGAATCCCCAACAGTTCTCCACTGATTATTGGGTCTGAGGTCCTTAGACAGGCAGTGAAGACCCTTGGTGACGGAGCCGTGGCCACCTTTCCAGAATCATCTCCCCCAAAAGCTGTGCTCCAGCATGTGAACATGCCTGCTCCTTCAGGCCCTACCACAACTGGCTCCCTGCCTGGGACGCCTGTCAAGATCTAAACCACCCAACACGTTCAGCTCAAATCTCAACCCTCAGATCCCTTTCTTTAATCCTAACATGAAGAAGATACTAGACTTGTGCTCATTTCACGGATGAAGGAATTGAGGATGGAGACCCTCAGTGGAGTCAGGGATCCGAAGGCACCAGAGACTTGGCCTCACAGACCCTCTAGACTCTCTCTCAAGCTGGGTGTGGTGGTGCCCTCCTGTATCTGTAATCCCAGCTACGTGGGAGGCTGAGGCAGGAGGATCAAAGGCCAGTCTGTCTCAAAAAAAATAAAAACAAAAACCTCTTCCTGGGACAAAAGAGAGATGTTTGCTCCATTGTCAGAATTGACCCTAAGGAGCCGGCTCCTGGGGGGGGGGGGGAGGTGTCAATAAAACCCGCAGGACTAATCCCTGAGCCCTGAGGTGGTCCCCAGGCCTGCAGGCCTGCCCTGCCTTTGATGAGACACCCCGGCTTGTATGTTTTGGTTTAGGGGTCTCACTCACCTATCTCCATTCTCCCAGCAGGGGAACAGCTGCTGTGTCCTTGGGTTCCTGGGGGGTGAGTGGGAAGCAAGCAGAAGGAGAAGAGGGAAATTGGGGGCTGGTTTGGTGGCCTCTGCTCCTGCAGGCCCTGTCCTGGGTCCTGCTGTCTGTGCCTCCTGTTGGCCTCAGTGTCCTCCCTGTTCTCAGGCTCTTGGCCCCTTCAGACTCCCTTCCTTGATCCTTTCTGCCCTCTGGAAGGTTTGAACTTCGCCTTCAACCACCTCTGTCCCTCTGCCCCTCCTCACCTGCCCTATTCAGCTTCTAGAATCTTCCTTCCCGCCAAGCTTAGCCTTAACGGCCTGCTGCAGGCTAGTTTGGGACCCCTCTCCTGCCCTTCCCAGGAGATCTTTACAAGGCAGTGAGAGCTTAGCAAGGAGGAATGTGTTGATCATGGTGGAATTTCGGGCATCTGGGAGTCAGACTCGTCAGCAGCCTCTGGCCTCCCAGGCTCCAGCAGACCAGGAATTTGGCAAGTTAGGAGGTGGCAGATTTATTCTCTGTACCTAGAGGCTAGGGGAAGGCGTGTCCTTTGGCAGCACGCAGGTCTGGCTTCTTTTCAGCTCATGGAAAACTACTGGGACCAAGAGGGATGGGCCTCTGGCGAGGACCTCAGTGGAGTCCGGTGAGTAGTGGGGCTGAGCAGAGCAGTCCCAGGCATTCAGACAGCCACACCTTCTCTGTTCTGATGGCTTCCTCTAAGACTGGCAGTTGACAGAAGAGCAGGCACCTTGGTAAGTAATATTTCATAGCAGGGGTGACAAGGTCACGTGCCTCAGGTGAGGCAAACACAGAGCTTGGAACAGGCTGGAGTAAGCGCTAGGGAGTGGTGGGGACTGCAGCAGCCGGGGAGTCCTGATGTGCTTCCTGTGACTCTAATGAAAATGAACGTTCTGACCCTCAGGCAGACTGTGTGCCGGCCTCGGCTAATGCATTACAGGATCCAAAGCTCTTTCCATGTGGTTTTGTTGAATTATTATTTCCTTTCTTCCTGACAGTAATGATTCCCTCTTGGCAGGTGAGGAAAATGAGTCTTAACAAGGTTAAGCGGTTTTCCTAGACTCATTTCAGGCAGTGATTTCTGGGAGGTGCCCTGAAGCTTCTCCAAGAGAGGTCTCCCCCCTGATTCTTCACCCATGGTCAGATTTGGAGGTTGAAATACACTGTCCTCCGAGTCAGTCAAAAGAATGGTGCTCAGTTCTGACTCAGGATCCTCCTTCAACTCCCCACATCCAGCCTCCCCTCCCCACAAATGGGAGGCTCCCTGTCCCCCAGGGGACATGCAGAGGGCTCACGTGGAGGTTCATCTTCAAGGCCCAGAGGAGTGTGTATTGTTGGTAGAAAGACGCCCAAAGGGGTTGAGGCCTGGAGAAGGCAGCGATCTGACAACCTCCCACCTGCCTGTGTCCCTCACAGGAAAGAGCAGCTAGTCCTGGAGCCGTGGCCTTGAGGTCTGCATCCAGACCTGCCCCGTCAGCGCCTTCTTTTTCCTCCACGATACAGTGCTCTCTAAGTCATGGTAACGGTTCCAGGTGCTGTGTGCACAGACCCAGTTCTCAGTGTGCAATCCCATGAAGTAGGTGCCATCACTTCGCTTTCACAGTGAGGAAACCGAGGCACAGCGTCTGCTTCTGCTGAACTTGGAAATTAAACAGGAAGTGTAAGAGTCAAAAGCTGCTTCTCAATCCCTGCCTAGTAAAAACCATCCATCCATCCATTCCTCAGGCCTGTTTCCAGGCCCTGGGCTGGCATTCTGGCAGGGCACATGGGTCTGGAAACCAATGACTGTGAACAGTATGGTCCATGACAGTGAGAAATGGCATATAAGAAATACAGACTGCAGGAGCCCATGGGGTTCTGGAGGGGGTCTGGGAAGGCTTCATGGAGGAGGTGGCACCAGGCAGATGGACATTCCAAAGTGTGTATAGCAGATGCAAAAGCCCAGGGAGGGTATGAGTCATGTCACACTGGAGAGGACCAGGAGGTCAAGTGTGGCGGGGGGCAGGGGAAGGGCTAGCCTGGGATTGTATCATAGGCCAAGATGAATGTTAGAATCCTATCCTGCAGCAATAAGCCTGGAAAGAGCTCAATGAGAGGCTATCTGCTTTAACTTTTTGCACTCAAAAATTTTAATAGATTCAGGATCCAAAACCCATGAAAGGTATATAGTGAGAAGTTTCCTTCAACCCTGTCCAGCCCCAGATTCCCTTCTAATGGCTGGTCTCCAATTTTTTGTGTGTCCTTCCAGAGATATTTTGTTTTATGCCTTCATAAACTAATTCCTCTCTCTCTCTCTCTCTCTCTCTCTCTCACACACACACACACACACACACACACACCCTTCATCATGCATCTTTGCACCTTGGGTTTTTTTTTCCTTAAGAATAATCCTTGGTGATCTATTTAGTATGGTTGTGTCACGTTCCACGGTTAAGAGGAACTATAGTTAACCCTGCCCCCATTGATGGATGTTCTATTTTTTCTAGTCTTTGGTTCTTACAATAAGTGTGTAATAAATAACTTTGTACATGTCATATCTCCCATTTGCAAATAGACCTATAGAAAAAAAATGGCTAGAAGTGTTATTATCACAGAAAAGGGCATATGCTGTGTCATTTGTATTTTTTTGTAATTAAATTTGTATTGCAATTCAAGTTTAGTTCATGGAAAATAAAATGCCCATGCAGTTCAATAAATTTTGCCTGTGTACACACTTGTGTTAGCATCACCCAGATCAGGGGACAGTTCTGTAGAATGTTTCCAGCCCCTTCTCATGCCTATTCCTGGTGGGCACCATCCCTCCAAGGTAATCTACTGATCTGACCTCCATCACCTCAGATGGGTTATATGTTTCTGAATTTTGTATAAATGGAGTCATGAAGAATGCACGTCTCTTTGTGTCTGGTTCCTGTTCTCACTACTGTCTGTGAGACTCAAACATGTCACTGTGTTCAATCATGGCTCCTTTGTTTTCGAGGCAGGTTGCTGATCCATTGCACATATGTACCACAATCTATTTATCTGTTCACCTATTGACGTACACTTAGGTTGTTCCCTAGTTTAGGTTATTATAAAGGATGCTGATATATATATATATATATATATATATATATATATATATATATGTGTGTGTGTGTGTATATATCAGCATCCTTTATAATAACCTAAATACACACACACACACACACACACACACACACACATATATATATATATATATATATATATATATATATATATACACACACACATTGTTTGGAGGGATAGTCATGAAAGCTCATTTCCACTAGTTAAACACCTAGGAGTGGAATGGGTGTGTGCATCTTAAGTTTTTGATGGATATTGCCAGATCACCTCCATAGAGGCGGAACACCATAAAGAAATGCCTGTCGCCTTGTTTGACACGTGATAACTCAGCTGAGCATAGGGCCTGGGGTAAAGTCCACACTCAGGGATCAACTGTCCCCTGATCTGGGTGACGCTTACACAAGTGTGTACATGGGCAAAATTTATTGAACTGCATGGGCACTTTATTTTCCATGAACTAAACTTGAATTGCAAAAAATACAATAGTAGTAATACTAGTAGTGATAAGAAAATGCTTTGTGAGCCCTGGAGCCCCCTCCAAGCCAGACTGTGACTTTGCCAAAATACCTCATTGAAAGGATCAGTGAGAGTAAGGGGGAGCCAGTGAACCCACTCCCACCCCAGAGGGGTGTCTCCAATGACTAACAACAGCCCCTTTCATATCTGCAGCTCTCTGGCCTTTCTGAAGCACTTTGACATGACATGCACCAATGGATCTCATCCCAGGCTCATGTTCAGATTCTCTGGGGAACTTTCCAGAAATATCAATGCCAGGTCCCCACCCCCAGGATTCTTAATTAATTAGGTTGGGGTGGAGCCTGGGCATCAGTCTTATAAGCATCCCAGATAGTCCCAGTGGGAAGCCAGGGCCCAGAACCACTCTGTCCTGTATTACCCAGAACAACCCTCTGAAATGGGAGGGACTGGTCAGGTGCAGGGGTGGGGCAGAGGGAGAACATATGGCCAGGAGTTTTGACAGTGTGACAAAGATACTTTGCTCTGGCCAGGAGCAGGGCTGGAGCCATGGTCCTGATCTGATTCAATATTGAATGAGAAAGGCATCAGGATCATTCCCATGGAAACAGGGACAGGTGAGGGGGTGGACGCCCACCCAAGGCCTCCTGGCTGGGTTGGAAGCCAGGGAGTCTCAGTAGAAGCAGGCATGAGGGTGGCCGTGCCCCCAGTTAGGCCCAGAAAAATAGACTAAAGGCAAAGAGAGCAGAGTGGGAGTGGTGGATGTCTTCTGCTGCTGGCTTGGGGTGGTGTTTTCTTCCATGTGCCCTCTGCAGGGTTCAAGTTTTCATCAGTGATCTGGATTATGCTTATGATCACAAGCCAACAAATCCTTTGAAGTTGTTGAAGTCAATAGCATTACTGTTTTCTGGAGAAGAAAACTGAGTCCCCGAGCTAAGTGACAAAATTCATGCCATTCCTGTCTCCTGAGTCCCACGGAGCGCTGGAGACTTCTTAGGAAGTGACAAGTGTGTGACCTTTACCTACAGGATGTGGCTCCCGGAAGATGTGAGGAGATGTCCCCAAGGAAGAATTGCTGCCTTAATTGTCTTAATTGGCTTATATATACTCTTGTAGAATAGCCAGTGTATATCAGAAAATGAAAATAAAGCAAAATAACCGGAAGCCTCATCACCCCCACATGCAAAGTGGGGAATTGGGGTGGGGTGGGGACTATTTTTTCCGATGAGTCCCTGTCCATCCATGTTCATATAGATCTAGATAACCATAATTTTTACCCGTGGATCATGCTGTAAGCATGCAGTTTTGCAACCTCCTTTTTTAGCTCAATCATGTGTCATGTGCGTGTCAACGAATAGAGATACACATCAGTCCTGGAGTGGATGCATAGCACTGTGTATAGACGTGCCTTCAAATATTTAGCTTGTCTCCTGGTGACGGTCCTGTGGGCTGTTTCTAACCACATCTTGTTTGAACTGTGTTGGAAACTGGAGATTCCGATATAGACCCATGAAAATCTTGGGACTACATTGTTTTTGTTTTCAGTGGTTTTTTTTTTTTTTTCTTGGTAGGAAGAATAGGGGCTGAATTTGGGTGTGAGCATGTGTGTATGAGTGGTGTGTGTGTGTGTGTGTGTGTGTGTGAATGCAAATGTCAAATTCATGGGTGGAATTTGATTTAAATAATTCCATTTAAACACTGTTACCCCACAGAGATCTTATCAAGCCCTCTTTCTCTTTCTTTCACTCACGTGCATTTGCAGGTAAGATGTGGTTGCCAATCTTCTTGGGCAGGGCCGGCCCAGCTACCTGATGAGGCCTGCAGCCAACGGCCAAGGTCAGGTGCTGTCTGCAGCTTGAGCTCTGGGCCCACAGCTTGCTCTTAACAAATTCCTGTGAGCAATGAGAGTGTGCGCAAACACGCGCACACACACGATCACCAATCTCATTCTCCCTGCATGCAAAGTGTGGGACGGTAATGGAATCTGCGTGTCCAGAGGCGGGCATAATTGAATGGCTGAGGGCATTAAGTCCTTGATTAAACTGGTTGTTCATTTGAAGGGACAATTAACCCAGCTAATATTCCAGGCCAGCCCAGCAGGTCCATCCCCATCAAAGGACATATTGAGCAGATAATGAAGTGGCTGCCTCACCTTGCTGGAGGAGAGTGGGGCTCCAGGGTCCTTACCAAGGCTCACTGCTCAGGCAAAGCTAGAGGCCATGGACATTTCAAAGCAGAGACTCTGAGTCCACCTAACTGATGTGGAGTGGTCTTTGGCTGATAGAGGGTGTTCCATCTGGGGCAGTTTTCTCACAGATGAAATGCCCTCCCTCTGTGATTTCATTGCATCTGCATACGATATCTGGAGCTTCAGTAGCCATGATGCCACCATGCGGTGATGTCTTTGGCCCTGCTTCTCCTCTGGGCCTTTTGCTTTCTCACAGATTTCTTATTGTTTAAGCCAATTACAGTGGGTTTCCTGTTTCCAGCAGTAGGAAGCATCCTGATTGGTAAAATGAGCCTTCTTTCTTGGAGAGATGGAGGTGAGGAAGGAGGACACTGAAGGATCCTCTTCCCTTTCCTCTTCTGTGCCTGATGCCCAGCCACTGGGTAAGGTCTCCCTGAGAGCAGACACGTCCCCAGTACCTAGCTCCTAGAGGCCTCTATCCACTAGCTGTACTCGTTTTGGCCCTGAGGGGCCAGCAACCCAGGTGACTCTGTTGAGAGAGTGGATCTAGTGAGCCAGGGCCCAGCTCCTGAGATATTTGGGACAGACAGGCTGGAGGAGAGCAAGAGTGAGCAGGAACAGAAGTAGGGGTGCAGCTTGGAGGGCAATCCCAGCTCCGCAGGAAGAGCAGACTTAATCCCGCAGGAAGCTAGTCTTTGTGCTGGGCTTGGCCTGCACTGCCGATGTCAACCATCCTTACCGTGCACGCAAGGTAGGTACCCTTACCCTCTGACAGACAAGGAAACTGAGGCCCAAAGGGGAAGAGTCTTACCCAAGGCACACATTCAGGGAGGTGGAGGCAGGGTTAAAACTTAAGATTGTACGAGCCCAAAGTTCTTAACGCCAATTTAGGCATCGATGCACTTGGTCGGCCGGCGTCTGTCTTCCTGTGCATTATACAGTATTATCTGGTCCATTCTGTACCAGGCTCTCTACCAAGTCCATGGTAAAGTGATGACAGCCATGTCACTGCCTTCTTTGTGTGCTGAGTGGGCAGAACAGGCTGGGCCCATGTTCTGACTGAGGGTCAGTATCCTAATATCACCCACAGGCAGGATTTAAGAAGGCATGGCCTCGATTCTGAGCCCCTTTGAAATGTTCTGAGCCAGGAGAGCACAGCCCCTGTGCTGGGCTTGAGTCGTGGCTTCATATACTTACTGTCTGTGTGACCTTGAGTAAAGTGCTCCCTCTCTGGGGTCCCAATTTTCTCATCTGCAGAATTTGGATAAAAATGTCCTGTGCTTTCTTCACAGGGGTGTTGGGAGCACAGTGGGAAATACTCAGAGAGCTTGGTGAACTCCAGCGTTCCAGGCAGATATCCAGCCAAAATCCATTCTCCCCATCTTTGAGGATGTGGTCTTCTGCTTTTGACGTCATCAGTCAGTCTCAGATAAGTAAGTAAGCTTTAAAGCTTACTTGTCATGTGTTATGGACCTGCTCTGGGGACCTCCTGGGACCTCACATGTGCCTGTGTGGTAGCGCTCCTCGCATTAGGGAAGCAAGGCCAAGGCCCAGAAAGGTTAGGTGGCAGGCTGAGGTTGCACAGCCGCAGCCACTGGTCCATGGCCCTGCCCCCGACACCACTGTGGCCACCTGTGCCAGGAGAGGAACTGCTGTTGACTCAGGTGCTCCTTGGAGTGTGCTACAGCTCTTCCGCAAGAGGGCATCAGAGAGGGCCAGGCTTTCTTCCAGAGGTGAAGGAGTGTGGCTGCGACTCCCCAGTGACTTGGGGCTGGAACAGCTTGTCAGGGTTGGAGCAAAGCAGAGCTTAAGTTTTGTGACTCATAGGAAAAGGGACACCTCATCCCCCGGGTCTGCAGGAGCAAAACCTGTGCCTGCTCCTCCTGTGAAGTATTCTTCTGGTAAGGGCTCCTCCCGAAGGTACCCTTGAGGGGTTATTTTCCAGGAGGCCGCCTTGGGAGTCCCCTGCACCCTGGTGCTACAGAACTGACCTTGGCCTTGAAGGAGACATTCACTGAGGACTTCACGGGAAGCAGCAACACCTTGTAGCCTTCCTCTGGCTTCCATTAAACCTGACCCCTCTGTGGGTTCTGGCCATTTCTTTGGCTTGAAGATCTTTGGCTGCTCCTTTCTGAATAGAAAATGATGGAGGAAGCCCCTGCACCTGCCCTGTGTCACCTACCTGTTGGTCTTCCAGGAAGTGAAACATGAGGTCATAAAGCGTAAGGAGACGGGAAGCAAGAAGAGAGTATATTAAACCTTAGGCCTTACAGACAAGAATAAAATGGAGTCCACATTCCCTGCCCTTCCATAAAATAAAGACTCTGCCTTCTGCATATGTGGGTAGCAGGACCCTTGGTGTATGCATACAGGTGACTTCCGAGGGTGGCAGAAGTGTGTGTGCACGTGTGCATGTGGATCTATGTGTGTGCAAATCTCTGGGTAAGTGGGTGTGGATGGGGGTGTTTGCGTCAATGAGTGTCTGTCAGCACATGGGTGTCCCTGTGGGAAGAGGCTATCTAGCCCGTGTGGCCACCTCAGGAGTGCATGAAGGAGGAGCCTTTGGGGCAAGGGCTGGCCTGCTTAGCTCCAGAGCCAGCCAGGTGCTTGGTGGTCCTGGGTGATAAGGTGAAAGTATCTGAATTTCTGGAAGGAGAGCTTTCTGTGCTGGGGGAGGCTCTAGACTCTGGGGCTCCCAAACCTCGTTGGCAAAGGTCGAGAATACCTACTTTATAATGAGATAAAGGCTGGTTTTCATTTATCTCTATTAAAGGCATTGACTAATGATTTATCAATTTAAAGGAATAGAAAAGAAAATCACCCCCCCACACACCAAAACCTCATGTCACTGTGATTCATCTGCTATTTAAGGTTTAGGATATCCTGAGCAAGACTTGTGGTTTAAAAAAATGCAGAATGAATTTTTCAACACCAAAGAATCAATAAACTCCACTTGGGTTGAGACACCAAGCAGCATGGGTGAAGAACTCCATAGGCCAGAGATGTCTAAGGAGTGCTGTGTGTGCACGCGCGTGCATTGCAGTGTTTTATATATGTGTACCCTTGGACGTGTCCCCCCACCCCCATGCCTGGGCCTCACTTCCTGCATTTGTGAAACCATGGGGAGGACTAACGGGCTCTGGTTTCTGGCGGGTGCTGTACTCGGCTGTTGGAGCTCCAGTGAGTTTTTCCTCCTCCTCCCTCTCCCCTGGAAGTTCGCCCTCTGGCCTCTCAGGCTGGCCTCTCACCCACGGTCCCCCCTACCCCTGTGCAGTCCTCAGTCCTTCCTGCTGCCACACAGAGTTCTAGGCTCTCATCAAAGTCCTCTGTCATGTGCTCAGCTATCTCTGGCCCTGGGAGTCATGTGAACTTGGGACAGTTCCTTCTCCTCCCTGGACCTCAGGTAGGACCGTGAGGTTGCGAGAGTCCCCCCTGGCTTTGTCATCCTCCACCCGCGAGTGTCCTGCCCTGGTGAGCAGATGAGCGCGGGGATGTGCTCCAGGAACTGAGGTATGTACCAAGCTCTGCCAGGATTGGACACCACAGGGACAAGCGAGTCATCATCCTAGGGCCCAGTACCGGGCCCAGCAGGCAGTGGTCACTTTGGAAGCATGTGACGAGGCATCACCGAAGCAGCTGAACCTACCTTCTTGAAGCCTCCTGTCCCTGGCTCCACCTCTCACTTCCCCCTCCACCCACTGCACCCCTATTTAACCCTCAGAATGCTCTCTGTCTCTGTCTCTGTCACTCTTACACAGACATACACCCCTTGACTGCTCCACAGGATCACTTGGAGAGAATCTAGAAGTGACAGAGCCTAGACCTCCAGACTCAGTGCCCCCAGACCAAGTGAATTGGGATCTCTAAGCCTGCAGCCCCACCACCTGCATTTTTAAAGTATTTTTTTAAGTCATAGATAGGAGGCGATAGCTTTATCTTATTTATTTATTTTTATGTGGTGCTGAGGATGGAACCCCGTGCCTCACATGTGCTAGGCAGCGCTCTGCCACTCAGCCACAACCCCAGCTCCTGCCATTAGCATTTTAAAAGTCTTTCAACCAGTTCTAATGTTCAGTGAGAGCCGAGAACTTCCACCCTAGAGGCTGAAGACTCTCCAGGCACTCTTGACAGACTAAAGCTCGTAGAGAGCAATTCAAAGCTCTTCAGCTTTCATCTACTTCTGAGTTTCTTGCAAAATACACATTTCGAGACCTCCCCAGAGCTGCTGACTCTGGAGGTCTGGCCTGGACTTGGAAATCTGCATTGAAACCCAGCTCCCATTTCCCGGTTCCTGATGCAGCTGGGGCCTGGCTCTTCTTGAACAAAGCCCTGGGAGGCTTCGGGAGCAGGGCAGTGCAGGAGTGAGGGGGGTCCCCAGTCCTACACATGCCACCGGCTGCTTTAGAATACATAGCAGCCACACAAGGAAACCCTGGCTTCCGCAGCACCTCTTGAACTCTCAGAAGCATTTTGAAAACCAATCTGAGAGCTGAGGGTGGAGCGTGAAGCCCTGGGTTCCATCACCAGCACCACCAAATGGTGGGCGGGGGGGGGGGGGGGATTCTGATACTGTTTCTTCATCCTTCAGTGGCTTCCTATTGTCTTGATGATAAAGACCCTTGTCCCTAATGTGGTATGGGATGCCCTGCAGGTCCAGCCTAGCCTGGCCTCTCCCTGAGCCCTCTCCTGGTTATCAGGCCTCTGCAGGTGCCGAGCTCTCTCATGCCACCCTCCACATCTACCTGAGCTAAACTCCTGTTTACCTCTCACAGAAGCTCTGGTCCCTCACAGATCCAGGCCACCAGGACTCTCTCACACAGCTCTCAGGGGCCCAGGCATGAATACCCGGGTTATCACCAATTTACAGCCTCAAGGAGGGCAGCAACTGATTAGGTCTGACTCACCATTCAACACTGGAACTCTCATGTTGGCCTGGGGCCTGCCATGTAATCGGTGCTCAATAAAATATCTGCAGAGTGAAGAAATCAAACAACACAACACACACTTTCTCAGTTTCCATGATTCTTATGAGCAGGAAGGTGAATGTGTCATTGGGGATATGCAGAAAGTACAGAATGCCAGCCACGTCTGGGGTCCCCATTCATAGGACCAGCTGGTGGTGGTCACATGTATGCTGCTCTTGCTTTCTGGGAAGGAACATTTCTTCACCCTCCTGTCTCTTCTTCCTTGATCCCTAGCAGTGCCCAACACAGGGCAAGGCATGCCGCAGGTGCTTCATAAAAATCTTGTTAGCTGAATAATTCTTGGTACTCAGTAGTTCCCTTTCCCTGCTTGAAGCAGCGGCCTGAGGCTCAAGGGGCCTGGTCCACCCCAGCCCTGTGCACATGCCCCTCCTAGTTCCTGTGACCTTGAACAAGTGCACCCCCAGGGGGGCCTCTGTCCCTTCCAGGTTACCATGCTGTGGTTGACAGGACTGTGCCTGGGGTTGGTGAGGTCCTGGCTGGGTTCCCAAGGAGGCTGGTGCCGACCGAGGTGCAGACCGGCTGAGATCACCCATCCGGTGGGCTTTGGGCCTGCGGAAGGGAGGGCACTGTGCATCCCCTACCTGCCGATAACAGAAAGCCGCTCCTTCGATTGAGCTGTTTCCTTCTTTTGCCCTAAGCTATGAGGAGTAGATTGGATGAAAATTATCAAGCCTCCTCGTCTAGAATAAATATTCTTGAAATGGAGCAAGTTATAAATAAGCAAGCAGCAATATCCTGTGTTATGAATATATAATTTCCATCTTTAATAGCTGACTAGGCCCCAGGGACTGTCTGAAAATGGCCTGTCTGGCCCTGATGTTTTATATTAAAAAATAAAAAAAGGCTCTCAAACTTTTGTTTCTTAGCCCTTGGACAGTGAAGTCTCTGGAGGAAATAATGAGAGTGGAGAGTCTCAGTGAGCCCACGTACCAAGGGCAGGTACTTTTTATTTTCAAAAAACTCCAGAGATTACAAAAGCAGCAGAGAGTCAAGCCTGGGAAGGGCAGCAGAGCTTGTCTTCTCCAACTCCCTCATTCTATAGATTAGGCAGTGGAAGCCCAGAAAGGTGAAGCAACTGGCCCAAAGTCACACAGCAATAGAAGCCCATCAGATTCTCCAGGTTGTTGGCTGGTTCTATTCTGCGAATGGCTGCCCTCAAAGGTGAGGGAGACAACCTGGGACTCCAGGTTCTGCAGTCCACAGAATCTTGCCAGGGGGACTCACAAGGACATTTGCCTCCAGGGGAGGCCCCAGCCCAGCTCAAAGGCAAGACTGAGGTCTGGGGAGCACTGAGGGTGCTGGACCAGATCTGCATCCCAGCCCAGCTCCAGGAATGTCAGATACCCGCCTCGCTGCTTCTGCCACCCAGTCCTCAAAGGGTGGTATACATGGTCACGGCTCCTTCTTCTGCCACGCAGCCTGGGGTCATGAAGACCTGGCCATGGGCTCCTGCGATGCCCAGCTCTGATGCTGGACAAGCTGCCTGGCTCCTCTTAGTTGTCCCTGTCAATCAAACGGGCATGGGGACAGCTGAGAGGACTGAATGAGATACTGTACATAAAGCACCCAGGAGAAGACAGGCAGGCTCCAAGTACGGTGAACCCCACCACCTTCCAGGGCCACAGGCTCTTCTGCCCCAGTCCACAGTGCCACGGCTGTCGCTGTCCCTCCCTGAGCCCCGGCTTGGATGAGTCCGGTGATTTCATGTGTATTCATCTCTTATCCTTCTCCAGGGCCCCACATTCCCTCTCTCTTCCCGCTCCCTCCCCCCCCCCCAGCAGTAACCAATATAGGACTGGCTACACGTGTTCACTCAAGCACCTACAAAGCACCAAGCACCAGGTCTAACAGTGGCTGGGTATTGAGCCTCGACTGTGTGTTACATTTAGCAATGCCTTGACTCTTTCCCCTTAGCATAACACGACAAGATGGGCACTGTCATCCCAGTGTTAAGGATGACCAAAATGGGGTTGCCAAGGTGATTAAGTAACCTGTCCAAAGTAACAGAGGTAGGCGAGGCAGGACTGAGAAGGGAAAGCCTCGTTTCCTGCCCCGCACCACCTTCCTCAGGATGACCTGCTTTCTCTAGGATCACAGTAAAGCTGGAAAACAAACGAATTCAGTGGCCCCCAATGATGGGCGCAGGGTGGGTGGGGGAGGTGCTGACGCCTGTGCGGTGTGCATGTTAAAATGTAAATGTCCTCTCCCGTGAGTTGTGAGGTTCGCTCATAATGATGAGCCAGCGTCTGAGGTTCTGATTTTGATGGCATTAGTTTTAATGGCCTTATTTTTTTTTTTTAAAGCTGCCTAATTACTAATCAGCGCTGCCTCGCAAGCTAATGTGAGATGTGTGCTTTGCATCTGGGGAACCGGCTTCCTGGGTGGGCAGCGGGGAAACCTGCCAGGGACTGTGTACTGGGACAGCTGGCCTTCTCCCTCGCTGGGGGGGCCCCCACCAGGTCGCCTGTCCTCTCTGCCGTTTGACACTTATCTCTGAAATCACCGAATCTCATTACCTCTGAATGGTACCTAAGCAATTGAATAGCCTGACCTCACAAAAGGGGAAACTGAGACCCCAAGAGGTGCCATGGGTTTCAATAACTAGTATTTGCGGGATTTCTTTTTTACTTGCTAACTGATTCCTAGCACATAGATTCATTTGCATTCCCAATCTAAATAGTCAAAAACTTTCCAATGCTAAAACCTCATTTTCTGGAGCTAATTTAGGTCTCATTTTCATTAATAGCTTGGCAACAATCATGCAGTGGAAATTTCTCTCAGGTCGAAGAAGGAACCCCGGCCAGTGAATCAGGGGATATAGGAGCCCCTGCTGGGTGTATCTGGACAAGCTGAGTCACCTCTCTGTTCTGTGGCTTCCCACCACAGTCAAATGAGGGGATCGAGTTACTCAGTGTTTTTCCAAACGAATATTCTGTGAGCCACTCTATAGAACAGAGCATGCTACAAGACGAAAATATTTATTGTTGAAAATCATTTTTTTGAAAGTTTCTGTGATCTGGTGATTGGCCAATACTGATTCCAGCTAGTCAGGGCTTTGTTGTTGTCTCTTGTTGACCACCACGTGGGCTGTGTGCCTTGGCTGTAGCACAGTGCCTGTGAGCCTTCAAGAGGAGGCCGCTTTCTCATGACACCCTCGCCAATGTCTTTCGGAGCACAACTTCTCCAAACTTCTGGGGAGACCCGAGGGAAAGGGATGAATGGAACAAGCCCCAGTGCCTGAGGGATGGCCATGTGGTCTCACCTCCATGATCCTCATCCTCAACCAGCAACCTGGTTGCCCTGGCTGCTACCAGGCATTGAGACCCAGATGTCACCCCCCAGGGGTTCGAGCCTCTGCTTTTTCCTGTCCATATGAACTGTTATTCCTGCTCTTGCTCATTCACAAATCTTTTCCCTTAGGCCAAGGAGCACCAGAAGCCCTGCCCCTATTTAGGGAACACAGAGCTGCCCCACATATTAATCAGGGTAAGTCACCTGCTTCTATGGCAGTTCCTTTCATTGCTGCCAGTCCACTGACATGAGCAACCTAAAGTAGCAGGTGACAGGAACAGCTGTAAGTCCACTGGGACCCTTACAGTGTCACCTTCATGAAAGAAGTATCAACCCCAGAAGTGTCAAAATCTCTAACCTCAAAGACCAAAGGTTTGTGGTCACACGAAGCCTAAATTCTGCCAGAAGGTCATTAGGAACAATGGGAATGGAGTCCAGCAATGGGGACCCAGCCCCATTCAGTGCCTATTGGGTCGGTGCCTAGACCATGTCTTCAAGGGCAGTCCTCCAGCCTCATGGCGGGGGGGTTGATGCCAAGCTGGCACATTAGCTCAGCCTTTAACAGGCCGTTTCACTATTGAAATAGGCCACTGGGTTTGAATGATGGGTATACAAGACCAAGGGAACCCCCCCCACTGCCATGTGCTCTTTGTCATACCATAGAAGGAGTCCCTTGATAGGAGCCACGGGTGTGCAGGGTGTCCCACAGGTAGAGAAGGCCTAGGAAAGCCTTCCAAAGGTGGAGACTCTGAGGGCAGTGAACGGGAAGCAAGGACACATTCTTTCCTGACTGAAGGGCCCCAGTGTGATGTTCCCACTGGAGGTGGCGTCACCTTGAAGGGCTGGCTTCATGCTGAGGACTTAGAGACACTTGCTGTCAGCAGACTGGACACTTCACAGTGGCTGTAATGAGATGAGCCTTGGTGAGAGGCCCCCCCTGCCATCGGGGGTATTCATGGGCTCCATCTTTGCCCCCATGATCAATGGTGAGAGGAGAGAGCTCGACCAACCTCCACAGGTCTAGTCTTCCTGGCCCCCACCCACCCCATTGCCAAATGTCTCCCGTTCAGTGGCATTAATGTGAGACTCCCTGATCTGCCTGGTGTTCACCTGTCCTCATAAGTTCACCCACACATTTTCCCTTAGACTTCTTATCCCTTATCTTATAATTGTTTTCCTTGCAGGTCCTTGACTAACCAGCCGGGCCTCTGCAGTGAATCTTTGTGTGTACCTTCTTTGGGTCATTTTCCTAGCTGTGAGAGCTGCAGGTCCATCCACCGGGAGATTTCTTTCCTCTGTCGTCTTGCAGGGCCATCCAGATTGGGATCATAACAGCATAGTCTGTTTTCGACTAATGATGGCACGTCCCAGTGACCCACCTGTGAACCAGGCCCAAGGTTCTTCCTCTACCACATGCTCACAGAGGATTCCTGACCCATGAAGTCATAGATGTGCAGCAAGAAGCATGAGTGACAGTCACTGCTCATATACTCTGCTCATTACTTCCAGACATGGCTGGGTGAGAGCCAGCTGTGCCATGTTCATCTTTAGTGAATTACCTAAATGACACCCAGCTCATAGTGTGCAAGTCCAGGCCCAAAGCCATTCGGTGTCCCATGTCAACTTCAAGTGGGGTCCAGACAAGTGTTCTCTGCCATGAGAATGATGGTCTTGCTCCAGAGCCCCGGGGTCTGCACTGTAACTCTTCTCCGAGTGCTTGCCAGAAACTCCACCCAGCATCCTCATGGGCCATGGAAGCCTCTAGCCCTGCTGGACCGGCTGGGTAGTGGGCCCCATGACAGGCCACTCTGACCACAGCCTGGACATGTAGCACAGGCCTCTCTTGGCACAGAATGTCACCCTGCCTTAATCACATGCAACTTATGAGATCTAAAGGGATATTAAATTCCATTTGTGTTGCTTTTTTAAATTTAGTTTTTGAATAAGTAATACATTAAAATAGTCCTAAAATTAAATATATATATACATATATATATATATATATATATATATATATGTGTGTGTGTGTGTGTGTGTATGTGTGTGTGTGTGTGTATATATATATATATATATATATATATATGCAGTAAATAATCTTCCTCCAATTCTAATTTCCTTTTCAGCAGGAAACTGCTGTGTTTAATTTCTTATGAGAATTTTCCCAGAGATATTTCATGGTTATGCAAGCATATACAAGTGTGTGTATGTGTGTGTGTGTGAGTGTGTGTACGTGCGCACCTCCCAGCACTTTTTAACACCATTGGTAGTTCTCTGCTCTGTTCCTTACTTTGTAAACTCAGTAGTGTTTTCTATCCATCTTTACACAGAAACCCATGAAGGGCTCCTTGAATTTCACGGCCATGTAGGATTTCATGTAGTGGCTGCACCAGAATCTATTCAATCTCTCCCCCATGGTGGACATTTAGGTTGTTTTCAGTCTCTTACGGTTGTAGAGAGTACCAGGATAAATGAATGAAGGACAGCTTCCCAGGAGATGTATATTTGTAATTTGAGGGATGTTCTACTTGGAACTTGTACTGCTTCACACTCCTATCGGTGATGTAAAAGCACGCTCAGTGTTCTATACCACCACTCTCAGTATGCATTTGAGTCTTTTGCAATATGGTCAGTAAAAGGTGTTATTTCAACATAGATTCATTTATTTGTAGGTTGTTTTATTAAACCCTGGTGTGCTTATTCCCTATGCCACAAGTCAGAGTTAAGGCTACTTGGGTTTTTGCAGACTATGCATCTTGTGCCTTGATATATAAATGCAGAAATGAGGGAGAGCGAGAACCAGTTCTAACTCATTTGTTGCTATCTCCTTAGTTCCAAGCACAATGTCTGGCACCTAGTAGATGCTCAATAAATATTTGAGTGATGGATGGATAAAACAATGCTGTTCCCCTCTGTGTGGCAATCTGTAGATGACAAAGTGCTTTTCCCCATTCAATCGATTCCATCTTCCCCACAGTCCAGTGAGAGGGCACTAAAAAGCTGATGACATCACAAATCCCTGCTAAGGGACAGTGTTGTATACAGAGATGCTGCTGAAAGTCCTGGTCCCCTTACCACCAAAGTCCAGCTAATTGACCCAAGAGGTAGGCACTTGATATGATGATGTCCTATTTCTAGGTTAGCCAACAACCTATGATCTTTAAGAAATGGCTGGAAAAGATCCCCATCAGGACCAGGAATTGGGCCTCTAAGAGAATTAGACAGGGAGCTGGAAGATCAGGAGGTAGCATTTGGGTCATGGTGACCATGGGGTTCTGGGAAAGCTGTGAGCTGCGGGGAAGACTGGAGAGGCTTGGAATGAGCGAAGGAAGCAGGACAAAAGGGGAGAGAAGGCCACTGACTCCCCTAGGAGAATTCCCCCATGTGGCCCTGGAAGACAAACCGAGGGATTTCCAGTGGAGTCTATGATTCCTGGAAATGTATTAAAGACTCAGTTCTTAAATTTCCACAGGATGTTTGAGCGCCCTGACAATAAGCATTTCTCTACTTGCACTGCCTGGGTTGGGTCTCTGTGTCTTGCCATCTAAAGATCCCTGACTGGATCCCATTTCACAGACGTGGAAGCTGACTTGGAGCTGGGAGTCCAAGCATTCTGCCAGCCCTGTCACTTAGCTCGGAGCCTGGGACCTAGGAGGTAGTCAGTACATATTTGTCAATTAACTGATTGGGTGATTGATTCTCAATAGCTTAACTAAAAGCAACAAGAGATATTATAGCACAATGTGATTTCCAAAGATGGCAGCAGCAGTGACACCCAGCCCACATGCTCCCCTCCACCATGACCTTGCCATGCTCCAGCAAGAAATGAAACCTTATCTGTCTCCTCATGAATTTGGCCAGTCCTCAGTAACCAGAGGCTTCCTCTCCTGCTCTCCCCTTCTCAGTATCCAACTTCCATGCTGTGAGACATCTCATCCACATGGGGACACACTGTGGGATACTCCAATCCATGGGCCAGACTTTGACATATCCTAACCCAAGGGTACCCCACAGGTGACAAAGAAGTCCCCAGCTGATTCCAGCCCTTAGCAGTCCAGTGTTTGGATCTCCCAGATGGAAACCTGAGACACGGTGCCACAGACACAAACCATCTCCACTGTGCCCTGTCCAAATTCCTGATCCCAAGAATCTATGAGCTTAATAAATGGGGTTTTGTTTACCCCACTGAATTGTAGGGTGATTTGTTACACAACAGATAACTGAAATGGACTTTCTTTCCCCTACAATCATGACTTCCTATCCAGTCCATGTCCAGCTTAGGGTTAATGGACAGATTCTAATTCAATCAACATTTCCCTAACTTGAGTTCATAAACAACACCAGAACTTTTCTAGGACTGAGACTGACTATAAAAAGAAAGCCCCTTGACTTTAAGCCCAAGGGAGCTGTGTTCCTTAAAATTTGTGAAAAGAGAGGCTTCCTGATACACGAAGAAAGTACATCTGTTTTCCTGGTTAAACACACACACACACACACACACACACACACACACACACACGATGTGGACTGGCTTCCTGTGCAGACAATGTGGGCTCAGTTTTCCGGAAAATAGTTATGCAGTTAGGAAATTCTCTGGTGGAGAAAGCCTACTTCAGGCGTTTAGCTCTGGGGAGGCTGCCCTGGGCATGAAGTTTGCTGGAGGAAAACTTCAGTCTGCACTCCCAGCAAGTTCCAGCTCCTCTACACTTCCGTGTGCACAGCTAGAAGCCCCCAGGAAGACCCCAGAGCAAATGGTGTGTCCTCCTAAGTAAGCTGCGTGGTCCTGCCTTACGTAACACTTGGTAAATTGTAAAGAGCCCTCTAAACACACAGCTGTTGTGGGGAGCCCAGCCTCCAAGGAGTAGGCTTGGAAAGGGAAGACAAGGGGCTGTGACATTCTGAGGAGAGCAGATGTCCCTGGCATCCGGCCCTGGCTGCAGGAAGTGACCCACACAGAGCTTCTTAGCTACGTGTGGCACTTTATGGTTTGCGCAGAGGTCTGTCACTCATTTTTGAGCCTCTTTGCATAGGAAAAGTCTTCTTTATTTCCATTTCGCTGATGTGAACCTGAAGCTCAGAGGCACTGGAGGCTACTCTGAGGGCCACATAGCCCTTAGGCAGGAGAAGCAGGGACCGAGCCTGGTGCCTTTGTTCCTTGTCCAGTGGCCTTTGCGCGGGGCTCGTGTCTGCTCTTCACATTTGCAGAGCACTTTGCCATCGGCAAACACTTCGCAGGCAACCTGTCTGTGCAGCCAGCAGGGCTGAGGTTGTTCCTCACTGTGTAGATGGAGACCCGCCATTAAGGTGAATTGCCCACGGTCTTGAGAGGAACAAGGTGCAAGTCTGGGTTCTGAGCTGGGCCTTAGGGCTCCCAGGCAGTCTTCCTTCCGCTCGGCTGCCTCTGGATGTGGGACAACATGGATGAAGGCTTTCCATGGGTGTCTCCTTTCCCCCTCTGCCTTCTGCAACCCACATGAGCCCTGGAGAGAGGGGTCACTGCCGGACGCCTCTCAGCAGTGATGTTCCTGTGGCCACTCACTCTGTATCAACAGAGCACAGCTTTAAAGAGCTGCCCACCCATGGTGACTGCCTCAGACTGATGTGGTGTGAAGAGGCGACTGTGACTTGGGTACCCACGGCTGTGTACACCGGCCTCAGGTCTCCCCTGTGCCCGCTGCCCTTTCCCAGACTCTGGGAACTCCCCACCTGCACCCCCTCCCATTGGAGGGCAGGGACCTTCCCTCCCAGGTGCAGGCCACAGGGTGGGATGGTGAGGCTCTTGGCCACAGGAAGACAGAACCCAAGGGGCTGCAAAGTGATTGAATTCTCTGTGGTGAGAAAGTGACACTGTGATCTGATTCATACCAGTAAATATGTGATTTACATTTAATTCTGAGTAACCTTTCCGGGTTCGTCGAGGTGTGAAGGAATCTGAGGGGGCTGGCTCGGGGCAGGAGGAGGCGATTCATATTCATTAAGACCTCCACATTAGCCAGCTGAAGGGTGACAGCCCCGGCCCACCTCCTCCTCCTGCCTGTCAGGGTCAGGGCTCAGGGCAGGCCCACAGTCACTTGGCTGCTCCTGGGGGGCAGGGGTGCAGGGTAGTGGGGAGGGCTGGAGGCACAGAGAGCTAACAGGAGGAAAATAAACCGTAGGCCCCAAGCAACACGGTCCAGGCGGATGGCGCTCCCGATCGCAGCATTAGTGGGATCGATCAGTCAGGGGTGGGGAAGGGGTATTGACTGGGGAGGTGACAGCTCTCAGAGGCCCTGGCTGAGCTCCTTTGTAAGCATTTACAAGACACTGCAAAGCCATCTCTGGTTCATACAGCCTGGGGTGTAGAGAGAAGAGCCAGGGGAGGAGAGCTGGGGTCCTAGGGCAGTCAGGTGGGGCTCCCAGACCCTCAGAGCATTTGTTCAAGTTCTGATCCACTTTATTGGAGTCACCCAGGTGTACATAGTCCTCTGACCTTGGGAGGTAAAAGAAGTGAGCAGAGGTACGAAAATGTGCCCTCTTGCATCTGGACTGCCTGGATGTCCTTGACCCTCAGCTTGCCTGTCCTCTTAATGGGGACATTGGCAAGGATGAACAATCATTCCCGGAGCTGACATTTGTGGAGCGCTGGCCAGGTGCCTGGCTCTGCCAGAAGCTCCTACTGAGCTTCATGGCAGGGACTGCTCTCCGTGTACAGAAGACGCTGAAGCCACCTGGGTATGGGTCTGCTCCATGTCATGCAGGTAGTGACAGAGCCCTGGTTTGGCCCCACATCTGTCTGACCCTGAAGCCTGCTCTCCTGATCACTCTGCACTCCTGTGTCTCTTTCATTCATTCAGTTACCAGGCTGTTCCAAAAACGAGTCAAGACCCCCGGGGTATACAATGCTGACCCTGGAGATGGGGCCACCACACAAAGAGGGGCAGGGGATCGATTCAAGATGGCGAGCACACCTTCTCTGAGTTGGGCACAGGCTTCTTGAGATATGCTGGGGAGGGAGAGCTCACTGTGGTGTGCTGGCTGTCTGGAGGAATGTGCTTTGGAGAAAGCCTTGAGAAAGGTGAGTTTGTGAGAATAAGGAAGGAAGGAAGAAAGGAAGGGAGGGAGGGAAAGAGAAAGGCATTGCAGAGGGGGCCAGAGAGGACTGGATGTGTGTAGAAGACAGCATAGATTCTGGAGCCCAAAGAAAGCATCCAAGGAGGAGGCATCATGGGAGACTGGACCATAAGGACAGTCTTGTGAGGCCAGAGATTATGCCAGGTTATGTCAGGAAAGCACAGGCAGAAGAGAAGGGCAATGGGGAGCCATGGAGGGTGTTATGTGAAAAGGGTCGTGTAGAATGACAGTTGTAAGGGAAGCAGATTGGCGTGACTGGACCGTATGTCCTGTATGAGGAGACCCTTCCCCTAGCCCCTGGAGTTTTATTTGGATGAAGCCTGCTGCTTTGTTTTGCTCTGTTCTGTAGGTAGGCAGGGCTAGAAGAAGAGAAGATGCCCCCCCGCCTGTTCACCCCAGCAGGGGACTGGCCGACAGAAGTCCTGGGCTTCTGTCTCCTGTTCCACCATGGGAAATAGATCCAGGCTGATGAGAAAGATGTGGGTGTCAACAGCTCAGAGAAGACACAGGGAGATGTGGACGCGGATGGGAGGGTGAGGGGTGACAGGGAGAAGCCGCGAGCAGCCCCGTGGGCAGCGCCTGCACCTGCCCCGGGGAGGACAGAGCTGTTGGTGAGGATGCGCAGCAGGAAGCAGGGCGGGAGCCCAGCAAGCAGGGCAGAAAGTGTGTCAAAAAGGAGGAAGTGGTCACGGTGTCAGCCTGGCCCACAGACCACGGGGGATGTGGAGTCGACAGCGCCCATTAGATTTAGCAACAAGGAGGTCAAAGTTGGCTGCCCGAGGCCAGCGTGGGTGGCCTGGAGGGGGCCAGAGCCAGATTGAGGGGGCAGGATGTGAGGAGGTGGGAACTGCTTGCGAAAACGCTTACGAGGAAGAGCTCTGGCTGTGGAAGAAAGTGGGGCCAGCCAGGAGCTGGGAGGGCCCGGAGGCCAAGAAGGGGAGGTTTGGGGGACAGAAAAGACTGGAGCTGGTAAAATGCCAGTGGCCAGGAGGGAGGCGGGGGGGGGCGGGGGAGACACAGCAGATAAGGGGCTCATGGAGGGCACAGGTCGCTGAAGAGGCGCAGGTCCTATGGGGGCAGGGAGAGCTCTGTCACAGAGAAGGGACAGGCATGGCCAGGCACCTGTTGGTCTGCTGGCTACCGGTGAGGCCTGGAGGGCAGTGGAGGGGGCCTGAGCCTGTGCAGGAGGCCCAGGTGGGCCATCACCGTGCGCCATGTCCTTTCCCTTTCCCAGGTTGCCCTTCTCTCCTCTGCCACCTCTCCTGCCCCACCTCCCACAGAGAAAAGGAATATGAAAGGGCCTTTTCCTCATGATCCTGGGCCCCACTGTGTCGGCAGGACCAGCAGAGTGAGAGGGGGAAGAAGGAAGACCCCGAGAAGGCCTGTGAGGAAGAGGCTGGAACCAGAAGGAGGCCTCTGGGTGGAGCAGGGCCCGCACCTGAGAGCCAGGGTGCAGGCAGGTGTGGCGGAGGTGCAGGGGGTGAAGAGAAGACCTGGTTTGTGAACACGCACACGTCCCCCGCCACACACCCAGCTGGGCGGGCTGCAGGAAAAAGCTTTTGCGGTGGAGTTTTTAAAAAGGCACAAAAACACAGAAAAAGGAATTTCCCTACAGGTGCATGGGGCCCAAGCATCCAGGATGAGCCAGTTCCCTCTGCAGAGCCTTCAGCTGGGGATGAGTGATCAGGGGCGATGTTGGCAGGACAGGCTGGCTTCATCGGTGCTTACATCTGCCACAAGGAATGCCAAGGAGCCACAGAGTGGCAGAATGGGCTCCCGGATGGGTGTGGCCCTGGGAGTCATGGGGCTACCAGAAAGCCGCCCATAGGCCTTGCTCCATTGCCCTGGCTATGACACGCCCCTCCTGTGCCCGCCTCTCTTCCCTGTGGTCCAGAGCAAGGCCTGTCCCTCTCCCACAGCCGCCAACAGGACAGTGAGATGAAACAAGCCCCACTGCAGGGGGGTGGGGGCAGGGCCCAACTCGGTCTGCAGGCGGGAGTCTGGCTCCAGCTGTGTCTGGGTCTTCCTCCCAAGGTGGGCTTCTCAGCCCTCTGGGGGCCTCGTCCTCAAGTCCCACCACTCCCCCCAGAAAGCTCTGCTCCATCCACACAAGGCACTGTGGTTTATTTCTGTCTTTTTCCTTTCACGACATATGCTGGGGAGGGGGAGGCTGAAGTTTTCATCAACGTTCTTCTTTTGACAGCCTCTGGGGGCTTGGCAGGCCTCCATATAGACAGGTAGACAGGCTCCCTACAGAAAAGAGTGTACCTGGCAGGGAATGAGGCAGGTGGGGCCTGAAACCCACCCTGGGCCCAGTGGCCAAGCCCAATGTCCTGAAATGGCTGCACCTGTGAGAGGGGGCTCCTTTCTCCAATTCACAGAAGGCTCTGAGTCCCCCAAGGGTAGGCCCCCATGCGAGAAGCTTGATGTGCCTGTCTCCAGCCAAGTGGGCCAGGGTGACCTCCAAGGACAGAGGCATGTGACAAGAACCTTATGCCAACCTACATGTGCTGCTCAGGTGGCTGGGGGAACGTTGGGAATGGGAGATTTTTCAGTTAACAGGTCTCTTGGAGGAAGCCGGGATGGGGGTGGGGGTAGGGTCCGGTGGAACAGGAGCCCCCGCATGGGGAGGGCCCAACAGGGGAGGTTCATGGCCACATAGCAGGAGTGGAGCAGAGGGAGATCACAACAGCAGCAGCTGGGGAGGCATGGGGCTCCTAAGTCTCCCCGGAGACTCCTGGCAAGTCACTTTTCCTCCCTGTGCCTCAGTTTCCTCATCCGACAAATCCAAGGGGGAGAGTAGACCCGAGCCATCGCACGGATTTGGAGTCACAGGAGAGAGTCCTAGCTGTGCTACTCACTAGGTCTGGGACTTGGTGTGTCCAAATTTCACTTCTTCCTCTGAACAACAGACAGCAAGTGTCCTCAGCCTTTTGGTGGCCACTTGGCCAGGCTTGGGTTCCACTTGCCCTTCCTCTTCCTATCACTGTCCCTCCTTGCTGAGAATAGAACCTGTCTCTCCTCTGTGGGTGGGGCTTCATTTCTGTCAGCCCCTGGGGGACAGAGGAACAGGAAAGTTCAGCAGCAGCGTGGAAATTAAAATCGAAGGCATCTGATTTCACCAGGGAGGGTGCCTCGTTCCTCTTTTTTTATTTTTAGTCGCTATTATGTTGGCAAGGAGGCCTGTGTTCATTAACCTGTGTCGCCAGAGCAGAGACTGGGAAACCAGCTGGTGAACAAACCTGCCCCAGCCAGCACCTCCGCTCCCAGCGAGTTATTTATAGCCTTCCTTCCCTCTGGCGAATTAATTAACTTGTGCTGGTGGCCTTGGACGCTGCTGTGCTTAGCTGGTGTCCCTGTTGAGACTGTGCTGGGAGTAGGGAGAAGGGGGGCTGCTGGCTGGCCTCCCCAGCTCCAGCTCTGAGCTTCCCCCAGTCACCCCATCCCCAGCACAGTGGGACTGAGGTGTCTCTTGGACCTCAGCTTCAGGGTCAGTGTCTTGGAGGGCTAGCGTCATTTCAGCAGATGGTGCAGGCATCTCGCCAGCGAATGTGGGAGAAGGGCTGTCGGGGGACCGTGAGGGACCCCACCAGCATGGACTTCTAGTCTGTGAGAGATAGAAAGGACCTCGAGTCAGCCTCCTCCCTTCACTTATTGGGAAACTGAGGCCCACAGAGAAGCCACGTCTTGTTTATCCATGAGTTTGTTCAACAGAATTTCTGAGCTCCCCAGTGGCTAGATGAACGCCAGCCTCCGTTGTCCCTAGACTATCACGGGGCCTCCTTTGTCTGTCTCCTTGTCTCATAGTGCACAGCCAATGGGACAGTATCCCTAGACTTGTGACCTCTGTGTCACCAGCGACACCTAACCTGGTGCTGAGCACAGTAGAGAACTGTTTGTTTGGGGACTTCATTGTCTAAGGTTACTCAAGGAAGTCAGGGACTATAACCCATGTTAGCAATTTTCTCCCCAGCTCCCCATCAGCATGCGCAGGGCTACCTCCAAACCCATAGGTCACCCTGGCCGTGCCAGCTTGACGTCATCCCAGTCTGCCAGGAAGTCCCAAACCTATCCACGGAGGAGAACTGGCCTGTGCTCCAGAGCTCCCTGCCTCCTCTGGGCCAGAGTCCACGTTCTTCACCCCGGTGGAGACCTATGGACAAGGACACGCACAGGAGTCAGCTCCTGTCACCTCTTACAAGCCCACAGCCCCAGACACCACTAACCAGATTTGTAAACACCTGCTATTAATGCAAGTGACTGACCTGAGCTCCGTTCCAGGGGAGGGTGGCTCTGAGGACCCCAGGTCTCCCGAGGGAATTGTGGTATTGACTTCTAGAGGAAGGGGCTCAGCCTCGAGCTCCCCCCGTGAAATTCAGCAGCATTTACGCCTGGGGTGACGTTATGTCACTGTTCACCAGGCCTGCACAGACAACGGGTTCCAGCTGGACTCACTCCTGCTCCCAGCTCCATCCTCTGCCCCAGAAGTGACTGCCCAGGCCAGAACTGGGGTCCAGGGACATGGCACCAGCCTAGAAAGTCTGGAGGTCAAGTGTCTTCCTTTCTCAGCACCTTGAACCACCTTGCTGAGACTCCATGATTAATCCTCATCAGCACTAGTGGTAATATTAAAATCACTACAATTAAAGCTCGCAGCTTGGCCTTGTTGGGTGCTGGAGGAGATGTGCCTTGTGGTAGGGAAATTCCCCAGCCCTGCCCCCACCCCACCTGGGAGAAGAGCTTCACACCCCAGACCCTGCTCCCACCAGTTCTGGACTCTCCTTGGCCCCTGAGGCTGAGGTCAAGTTCTCTGGGCACAATTCTGTGCACAAAATTACCTCCTTACACCTGCAATTTGCCATTTGCACCTTTAAAATAGAGTGCAAATGGCTAATTGCCATGGCAATTAGGTAATTGCAGGTGCAATTAGCATCTCTCTAGCAAAGCAGAGGAGAGGGGATGGAGGGGAAGAAGGAAACTGAGAGGACATGCAGGAGCCTGTGAGGCAGACCAAGAGGTGGCAGGAGACATGGAGGGCTGGGAGGGGAAACCGAGCAGGTGGACCAGCAGAGGAACTAGGTGGCTAGAGAACTGAAGGCCGTGTGAACAACCACAGCGAAAATGAACCATTAAGGTGTGGACCCTCTCCTGAAGCAGCTTGTGGTCTGGAGGTGAGAAGGAGGCCCAGAGTGTGGCAGGAAGGAGCAGCCCAGACTGGGGGACTTCCTGGGGGTGAGGATATCCTAGCCCAGAGAAGCCCTTCCACAGGCAGACACAGGGAGACTGGCATCCTGGAGGTTGTACAACCTCAGCAAGTATCACAAGGGGTAAGAGCCCGAGTCTGTTCAGTGGAACTTCCTGCCATGGTGGGAATGTTCCTGAACTGAGCTCTCCAGACTGGGAGCCACCAGCCACATGTGGCTAAGGAGGACTTGAAATGTGGCTCATGCAACTGAGAAACTAGATTTTTTATGTTCTTTAAGTTAAAACTTAAATGGTCATCTAGGCTCCTGGGCTGGACCATACAGACACTAGGGGAAGGGGGATGAGGCTTGGATGCCAGGGTAAGTGCCTTCCTTTCAGCCCCAGACTGGAAAGGTGGCATCAGGCACTGGAATGTGAGACCCAGGAAGGGTCAAAAAAATGGGCAGGGGCATCGCATATTTGGAGGTGGCCTTGCTCCCCAAGAGGAGCTGTTAAGTTGGTCTTTGGAGTTCAGTATTGATACCCCTCCTGTCTCATTTCCCTTAGCTCTGCAGTGTTCCCCAGTGTCCCATTTAATGAATACCCTATGCTCAAGTCATCTTGGAGGAAGACAAGCTGTGCATTCCCCTCCCCCTCCAGTGCATAGCCCCTCAGCACAAACCTCACCCAGGACCCCATCTGCCTTTACAACCAAAGGAGCTTTCAGAGAGGTGGTGCAGGCTAACAGCAGTGTCACACTCTGGCCTGTGTGCATCCACGCCCAGACACACAATGCACACGTGGACACACAGTCACCCTTGCACACACACATCTGCATGCACTCACCCTCAAGCACACGTAGATGCACTCTGCCTCACAGACCAACCACACGTGAGTGTGCCTCTGCACACACACACACACACACACAAGTGGTCTGGATGACTTGGTCTTTCCAGTGACGCAGAGCTGCAGAGGGGCTGATGGGGCCGCTCCTGTCCTGAGCAGGTAGTTGGGGGTTAGAGCACTACAGCCCCAGGGAAACTCAAAGCCCTGCTGTGGGCACTCAGTGACTGCATTCACACAGCCCCTGGCCCCCAAGGGAAAAAGCCCATGTGCATGTGTGAGCTCTCTCTCTCTCTCTCTCTCACACACACACACACACACACACATACACACATCCTTTGTCACATCAGGACTCCAAAAGCTGCATATGGGGATAAGTGTGGCCCCAGTCCAGGTTGTGGAGCAACCTCTCACCCCTGCCCCTGCCCACTTCATGCGTGTCCCTAATCTGCCTGTGCCCACCCCCTCCACCCCCTTTCAACCCTGTTACTCTTCCCTCCCCCTCTGTCCCCAGCTTTCCCCAGTGCCCGCCCCTCTCCAGCTGTGCTAGAAAACCTTCCCACCCACTTGCAGCCTGAACCCCAGGGCCACCACTCTGAAGGTCTTCCTTTTGCCAGGCCAAGCTATGAAAACTCCCAAGACTTGGGACTGGGGATCTTTAACTGCAAAAGCAGGATGGGTGTGATTAGCCCCCAGGCCAGCTGAGGTGACAGCAGGCTTTGTGGGTGATGAAGGGGAAAGGCCCTTTGCATGGTACAGTCAGAGTGCACACACATACATATGTGTGTGTATGAGAGAGTATGTGCATGTGAGTGCATTTGCATCACACACACACACACACACACACACACACACACGGGCTTTCTGCCCTGGGGACTAGAGGGGCCTGTGTGGGGAAGCCACCACCTACTCTGGGCTTCAGGTTCCTGTGCTGTCTGTTGCCAGTGTGCAGAGCCCTGGGGCGGGCCGGGGTGCCCTCTGAGCAGCTGGGCTTGGGTTGTCTGCACACAGAGCAGAGCACTGTGGCTAACCACGAGACATGGGCACGGGCCCTCCCCTTCCCTGGAACCCTCTAAAGCCTCGAGTCTTCATCGATTCCCCACAGTGACTGAGACAGGCTTGGTGGTGAAGGGGTGTGTCACTCAAAGGGACTCTGGAGATGGCCTTCGGCCCTGCCTCTGCTGCTCTCTCATGGTTGGTGCTGTGTGGGTCCCGATAGATGGCAGGAGTCACAAACCTGAGACCCTGCACCAGGGCACAGAGGTGGAGAGATGACAGGTGGCAGGAAGAGCATGGCACTGTGAATTCAGCCCCAAACCTGCCACTGGGCCAGGCATGGGACAGCCCCCACCCCCTCACAGCCCCTTCTCAAGCTGACTTCCTCATTTTGTGGCTTCACATGCACACTGCGTGTGTGTGTGTGTGTGTGTGTGCGTGCGCATATACACACATACACACACACACACACACCAAGGCAGCTCTCCATGTTGATTTCAACTGTATAAATTTCAGTCACCAAAAGCACAGCATGGAGCTTCCAGAACTCTGTTTGGATTCCCCTCAGGAAGATCCATTAGTTAGGAGGTGGGGGTAGCACATGGAACAGAGAAAACCGTGGAAATCCCGTCTGTCTAGAAATAAGAGGATTTTATTAAAGGAACTCGGGTTGATCTTAAAATCATCTCTGGGGGACTCGACACCTGAACTTGGAGAGTTCATAACCAGGACCCAATGGCAAGCCACCCTGCAGCACTGGCCAAGGGGTGCCCTGTCTTCTTGGCTGGTACGCTTGACAGAATGGACGCCAGCAGTGGGTGCCAGCCCTGAGCCCACCCACAGCTGCCCTTGGAGGGAGGTGCGGCAGCTGATGTCCCTGCCAGGTGGGACGTTCCCCCACCTGCTTCTTCATACACCTAGCTGCAGTCTCGAGTCCCCCCAGGGAATAAAGCCCTGCTGGGTGGAGCCAAGCCAAGGCCATGTGACAGTGCCCTGGCTGCGGAGGAGGCAGGAAAGCAGGTGAGTGGTGCTCCCCTGGGAGGCAGGGATTCACCCTGGCACAGAGAGGAGGCACCACACCCCAGCCAGGAAGATGGACACGGAGCCCCACCCTTCAGGCAAACTGGGCCCTCTGCACCGGCTGCGCCTGACCACCTGGCCCAGCCGCCCCCTCAGCAGCCCTTCACGAGGGTTCCTGTTGCCGCCCTCATCCCTCCCCGCCCCGGTTTCCAGAGCCCCCCACCTTGTAAGCAGGCCCAGAGGTGCCCTCTGCTTCCCCTGGGGCCTCATGTGCACAGCAGGTTTCTAGGGCTGGCGAGGTGGGGGCGTCAACAAACCGCAGGCTGTGCCTTTCCGGTGACATTTGGCTCAGGCGGAGCTGAGGTCAGCCTTGTGGCAACACATCAGACTTAGAGAGAAGCACAGCACCCAGCAGTCGCGCTTTAAGATGGGCTCTGAGAGGAGGGCACCTTGAGCAGGCAGAAGAATCCTGGACAGAGCAAGGGGAAGCCCAGCTGCAGACCACACAGGGCCCACTACAGACCCAGCAGGGAGCGGGCGGCATTACGAGCACCTGCTAGACGCCAGGCTCTGGGCTCGTGGGGAACCCTTCAAATCCTTGTAACAGCTTTGTGAGTTAGGAATCATGATCACATTTCCTCCGTGAGGAAACCAAGGCAAGGCAGGTTGAATAACTCACCTGAGGCCACCTGACCACTAAGTGGCAGAATCAGGATTTGAGCCCAGACTGACTCCACTTTGTAATAGTTTCCTTATCCTCCCTGCAATTCTACTTCTTCTCTAAAAGATGAGCCCTGGGTGGACAAGGAGTAGTGGAGGAGCATCTGGCTTATGGTCAGTGACTTAAAGGTTTTTCGTCTCACTCTGCTTCCTATTGGCTGTGTGACCCTGGGAAGTTGGTTAACTTCTCTGAGCCTTAATTTTTTTCACCTGCAGTGTAGACCAATGGGTCTACCTGCAGGAAGTTTGTGGGAGCAATGAAGTAGTGGGCTGGCAGGTACTCAGGAAATGTAGGAACAATGAAGCTCAAGCCTGAGCCTTCAGATAGCCCCCCGAGATGAATGAACTCTGTGGCTCCCGGCACCCACCATTCCCACCAACACCCCAGAGAGTCTTAGAAGCCCAGTGGGATGGGGGACGAGGCTTTGCAGCCTCTTCCGTGGAGTCATGCTTGCCTGGAGTTATGCCAATAATCCTCTCTGATACCACTGGAAACAGTCTCCTGCCCCTGCCTGGTGTGTCCTGTGCACACTCATCACAGATCATGCACAGATTCCCTCCTGTCACCAGGAAGCATGTGCCCTCCTTACTCTGGACCCTAGAGTCTCCGGGACCAGCTCTTCCTTTGAAAAGCAGAAGGTGGAAGAAGGCTGTTCTTAGCCTCACCAAGAAAACACACCTGGCTCTCCTACTGGATGAAGGATGCTGTGATTGGGGGGGCCAGTGAGGGACACTGTGGATAGGAAGCCCCTAGTGTCAGAGAAAGGAATTCTCAGAGAAGAATGTGCTCCCAGGAGGGCAACTTGTGCGTTACTTCCTGCTTAGCTGCAGTGGTTGTCTCAGGGCACGTAGCCTGACTTAGTGGGAAGAACTCTGTGATCGATTGCTGATGCCTGCCTTGGGCACAGGATTAAGACACATGTGGTATCTATTTGCCATTCCGGATCTAAATATCTGCCCATGAGGCTTGAAACCCACTCTCACAGTCCTCTCTTCTCTGCCCTCAAGTTCCCCGGAACAAGGGATCTGTCACCTAAGACATTGCCCAAACAGAGCTCTCCCTTAGCCTCTATCACTGCATGGACACAACTGTGTGGTTCCTTCTGTGTATCTCCTAAATCATGAGGGTCAGGGCCAGGGACTTCCAGTCGGGAAGCAATGTTGCCCTCTAGGAGATATTTGGTAATGTCTGGAGACCTTCATGGTCGTCAGCACTGGAAGGGAGGAGGGAGGTTCTGCAGGCATCTACAGGGTGGAAGCTATCACAGGGCGGTGAAGAACCCTGCGAGGGTCAGGACAGCCTCCTGCAATGAACAATCACCTGACCCAAACCATCAACTACTCTGAGGTTTGAGAAGCCCAAACTAGAGCATATACTGCCCTTTCACCTCAGGATAATGATCTGCAGGGCTCCCTAGCCCAGCACCCCTGGCCTCGCAAGCCAGAAGCGACCTTGGTCTCCTGCTCACAAGCTCCCCGCAAAAGGTTCTCAGGCCTTTCAGGACACCCTCCACCCCGGGCCTCATCCCTGGCCTGCACCTTCCACTCGCTGCTCCTGCCCTCTCCTCTTCTCATGGAAACTTCTATCCGTCCTTGAAAACTCAGGCCAGATGTCACCTTCTCCAGGAAGCCTTCCCGCCTCGTCCTCCATAAGGAGTTTCGGAATCAAGCCTCTGGGCTACTTCAGCATCTTGCAGGACCCGCTGCTGTGACCTCATCAGGCCGCATTGCATTTTATCCTATGTATTTAAATGACCACTTTATTCATGTGACCATCCACCTCCTGAAAGCAGGAGCTGGGCTTTGTTTCCTCATTCCTGGCTGAGCGCGGTGCCTAGCATCCTGTCACTCGAGGGCTCGGCCCATCTGGCTGCACTGCCCCTGGCCTTCCCTGCCTTGACCTGATCCCAGGCCCAGCCCCTGTTGGATTCCCCAGGGCGCAGTGCTCCAGGAGCTGTATTCAAGTCTGATCCCTGCTACTGTCTCACTGGGTGACCTAGAGTGAGAGTCATCACCTTTATGTGTTCCATCTGTGAAACGGGGATGATAATCAAACCTACCACGCGGTTGTGCTGATCAAATGACGTCATACATGCGAAGTGCTCAGAACAGTGCCTGGCTCGGTAGGGGCTCCGGCAGAGCTAATGCTGATGGGCAGACAGGAAGCTCCTCCCCAGTCATACCCCTGTGTGGGCGCCCACTGGTGGCCCCATCACTTCATGGACCCATCTCGGAACCATGACTGCCTTCCATCAGGACCTGCCACCTGTTTTCTGTCACTGATGACAGATTGTCACGGATGACTCACCGGGTGGGGCCTGGTGCCAAAAGCTCTGGGCTTCCTACACTGTATTGACACCCTTTTTAGCCAGCTTCTCTCCCCATGGGCTCAGCCTCCGGTGGCCCCCATCTGATCAGAGTCCCCTTGAAATCTTTGGAGCACCTAGCAAAGAGCCAGATCTATTAGATTTACTCAGGAAGCCCTTGCTAGGTGAACAAATGATGGATGGCATTTGTCAAGTCGGAGCCGAGGTCCGCAGGGGAGGAGGATGGGGTGGGAAGCAGGGAGGAGTGGTGGGGAGGCAGGCGGGCCTCTCCAGGAAGCTCAGGGGCTATTTCCAGACGGGCTGATTGGTCTTGACCAGCAGAACTGATGCCGAGCAGCGCCATTGTCCTCGGCACTTTAAAAGGCCAGCGCCCCTCCCGGAATCTTTCCTTGGAGACCCGCTAAAATAATACATTTAGACCTGCCAAACCCAATCGCTTCCGTCTGTCAGGCTCCCCGTAAATAGCACTTCTTAGCAGAGCTCAGCGAAAATACGATTCCAAACAGCATGGGGGCAATCATACATCAATCGAAGAAAAACATTTTTCCCCTTCCCTTCCACCAGCCCCCATAATTGCATTTTAAAACCATTCCCGTGTTTCTGGGAGAGACACCACGGTACCTGTTGCTTTTTAACTCAGAGCCGAGTGGCGCAGCAAAATGAGGCTAAACACAGCAAAGTTATTTTGATTTATTTCCTAACGTCGGAATTTGGAGCTTGCTGCGGGGATTCAGCCACGAGAAGACGAGCTGATGAAAATGTATTTTTCCCTGTCGTTACTCTTTTAAATAGACGGGTGTTTTATTCTTCCTTTTTGCCACTTTGCTGTGCTAGACTGAGCTTTATGGCACCCTGGCAGGCAGGCACTTTGCTTCTCACTGTCAAACAGCTGCCCGTCCTGGCGTTCTCGTCCTCCCTGATGCACAGAGCCGCGAGACCCCCTCAGAGTGTCACCTCCGGCTTCAGCAGCGCCCTCTTCAGGGGCTGTTTTAGAGTCTAGCTCCTTTTGGGGGAATGGAGGAAGGTGTGACCAAGGCTTCCTGGGAAGGAGGCTTCCAGGGGGGAGCACCTCTGTTCCCACATGTGCTAGTGAGCTTGAGGCCTTCAGGTGAAGAGGGCACAGGTTGTCAAGACGCCAAAAGGAAGGGAAGGAGAGAGAAGATGCATTCAAAGACAAATGTGGTCCCTGTGGAGGTGCACACCCTTAAAAATCTCAGTGACTCAGAAGCTAAGGCAGGAGGATCCTAAGTTCAAGGTCAGCCTGGGCAACTTAGACCCTATCTCAAAAGAAAACAGCTCTGGGGATGTAGCTCAGTGGTAGGCTGCTTACCTAGCATGCTCAGACTCTGGGTTCAGTTCCCCAAACCACACACACACACACACACACACACACACAAAAGGCAGATGGTGCCACCATTTTGTCATTGGCCAAACCAGACTCACCAGTGAGTTTAGAACTAAGGAATTCCAGCTTTTACACCAATTATGCTACTTACTAGCTGGGAGGCGGCCCCAGGCAGAGTCCCACCTGCTGAGCAGCACTAAAGAAAACCCGAGTCCCTGCGCTTGGAGATCCAGGTTGCAACCCCCAGTGGCACAGTTGTAGGAGACCAGAGCCCTCCTCATGTTCTGGTTGACTCCCAGGAGCTCCTCGAGGCCTTCTGGAAGTCTCCTCCTGGGGACAGCAGCCAGAGAGCCTTGTTTGGGAGTAAGCCCAGGTACTAGGGTGACTTTGGGGTGGCCAGTGCCCAGTCCCCACCCTGAGCTGCAGTTTCCTCATCTGGCCAGTGTCTGTGTTGGCCATGATCCCTGTGCCTGACCCAACAGGAACAACTTCTGGCATGTCTGCTGCTCACACAAGGTCATGTCCAACTCTTGGTTCAGTCCCCACATGTCCCAACCCAGAGTCTTTGGTGGAAAGTACATCATGATGTCCCTGTGCAGGTGGAGACAGGTGCCATCTGAAAGGCTAAGTGGCACCAGCTTCTCAGAAGCCAGATGGCAGATCCTGGCTTTCCTGAACCAGGGTGAGTCTTCTGCGCACCTGTGTGGAGAACTACCTGGCCACGCTCCCCATGGGCGCTCCTTGCCAGCCAGCCTCAAGGGCAGGCCCAGCAGGGTTGCCACGGAGACAATGCTATTACTGGAGCTAATGGCAGGCCTGTGCCAGCTGCCAGCAGCTATTACAGTCCCCAAACTCCCACTGCAAGCTGTCCACTCTTGCCCACCATGGCCTAGGGGCTCTAAGACCCGGAGGCCCTTGGGAGCAAGGCAGGTTCATGATTCTCCCCTGGCCCCTGGGAGGCCGTGCACGCTTGGCGAGCCACCCAGCCTCCTCCGAATGTTTGCTCCCCAGTGTCTGACGCCTACCTCCCTGACTGGGGTGCGGAGAGGGTTAAATCAGGTAATCTCCGGAACGTGGTGAGAACTGTGCTCACACTTGGGAAGAAGGCAGTGACTCCGAGCTATGATTCCTAGGCTTTTCCCTCTGAGATAAGAACTCCAGACAAGAACCACAGGCCCTGGCTGCCCCTTAGGTCCTCTTTCCTCAGCACCTTATTTGAAACAAATCTCTGCTCATACTGTACCCACCCCCCTGGAACACTTCCCCCTCCAGTCCCCAGAAGATGATCAGACCCAGCAGCCGGCCCCGCAGCAGGCCGGAAGCCATCGCACACGCTGCCTGCCCGTGATGACGGGGCGTTCACGGAGCCCCCTGGTTCCCTCACTGCATGGTTCCTCCTTTCTTGATCTTGACTGAGCCTCTCCTCGGAGGCTGCGAGCTCGATGGGTGCAGAGGCTCCACCTCTCAGCTCCCCGGCCACATGTCTCCTGACTTCTTTTTGGGTGAGCTGACAGGAGATGTAGTTTAGGAGCCCTCTATGAACACACCAAGGGGATGTAGTTATTAAGTCAGAGTTCCCAAAGTGCCCCACCTCTGAAGCAAAGGCCAAACAGTATCTCTCTCTAGTTAATTGCAAAGCCCTGGGCTCTCTGCTTTTACCCCCACTTTCTTATTATTCAGATAAGGAAATACAAGCTCAGGATGGCTGAGTGATTTGTCTACAGTCACACAGTAAATTGCAGAACAAGGAATTGAGCCTGCCTGACCACCCACTGGGGTGCTGAGCCACCACTGCTCACTTGATCAGTTGAAGTCGGAACCACTGAGTGGTGCCACACTCTTGAGGGCAGGAGCTGGGTGGGGCTGCCCATCTGACCGACACTCCTGGTGCATGTGTGATTGAACTAGTTATGGTGGTGATGCACTTGAGCTCACAAATGTGCTTCGAGAACAATTAGAAACTCTTCAAGCACCAGCTATTGGATGTGCTGACAAAGAGAGGCCGGGGGTCAAGGCTTAAATGGCATGGAGCTTCGCCATCACACGACACAGGCCCAGGTGCCTCCTCTGCTGCAGTGCCCGTGGCCTGTCCGGGACTCGACTCCCCACTCCCGGGACCTGTTCCATGTGACTCATATCCTAGCAGAGCAGGAGGCTGTGGAGACACCTGGGGGAGGGCTGGGTGGCCGTTTCCAGCTACCTCTCCTCTGGGGTGGGGTGGGGTCTCTGTCTCAGCTCTCCACCCCATCCTCTTCCCTGCTCCTTGAGACAAGACAGGGGAGGCGGGTGGGAGTCCTCAGCGTATTCGGGGTATCTACTAAGCAGAGGCTCATTGTGGATAGCTGGCCCAGCTGAGAGGCAAGTGGCTTCCCTAGTGACTCTGAGCAAGTCTGCTTCAGTGAGTCCTCACTTGGGGGAGGGGATGATGTGGGGATGATGAAGCTGCTCTCTTGTGACAACATGGCCACCTTCCACCCTGGGTACCACAAGGTGCAAAGCCCCCATGAGACCCTGGGGACCTGCTACAACAAGGAACAGAGGCCTGGAGAGAGGAACATGGGTGCATTAATGACAGAGGGTTGGAGGCCACACTGGGTTGGCCAGTGAGGACTAGACAGAGTAGGAAAAATGCCCGCCCAGGGGCAGATGCCTTAAACATACCCACACGAGCGCTGGTCTGGGGCTGTCATCCTGGGCCAGGCAGCTGGGTGGCTGTCCATTTGGCATGGATTTTGAGAGGTTTTAAGAATTTGATCTCGATTTTTGGAAAGGACTCAAATGAAGCGTGGATGAGGCACTAGGGAGGTTGTACCGGAAGTCCTGCCTGCAGCCAGGGGCTCTCGGTGCTGGTGTAGCTCCTCCTGCCGCGTGACCTGACACTGTTCCCAAGCCTCTCTGTTTTCTTATCTGCCAAGCGCAGAAAATAATCCCAGCGCACCAACTTCCCAAGAGGACAACCAGATCCAGCCTATGAAAACAATCAATTAGGAGCCTCACCAACACAGCAGGCTGCAACTGCTCACTCATGCCCAGGGCAGGACCAGTCTGGCCTCAGAGAAGGGATCAAGATTGGTCCCTGTAAGAAAGATGTGTCAACAGGTGGGTCAACAGGGTCAACCATTTCAGAGCAGGCCGGCGTATCATTGCATTCTGTAGCTTCCAGTAGTCCCCCAAGATGGGTCTCATTGCATCCCTTTCTGAAGGAGCCATCAGAGATGGGGAGGTTGAAGGACTTGCTAACAGTCACCTAGCTGATCATGAGCTGAGGAGCAGGAAGCCCTGTGGAGACCTGTCTGCTTCTGGTGCCACCACCTACAGGACGCCGAGGCTCCTGGGGGGAGGCATATAATAAGCCGAGGTTGGAATTTGGCAAGCAAAGATCCCGACAGTCCCACTGTGAGTCCTTAGGGAGTCACCAACCAGATGAGACTGAGTCCCCGTCATAACGAGGAAGAACGGCAGTTGGATAGTTATGCCTTGTGGGCTATTGGGAAGATGAAGTTTGGTCTTAAAACCACATTGAAATCACAATTATTATAACAAACTGGTCACAAATAGTTGAAAGGTCATTGGGCAGAGCTGTGTCTTGGCCTGGGTAGGACACTGGGATCACAGGGACCACTTCAAAATCTTAAGGAGGCCCTGCCACAAGGTAGGCATCCTGGTGAGAAGCTGACCTCCCTCACCTGCCCACATCTGTACCGTGACTGACCGACTCCCACTGTCGGTGCAGTTGGGGCTACAAGTCCCAAAGTGATCCACCCGTGGTGACCTCCCACCTGGGCCCTTCCTAAAGCTCTGCAAACCTGCTTCCAGCCAAGGAACCACCCAAGTGGGTGATAGAGGCAGATATTCTAGGAGGTGGAGAGACTTCAGGTGACAGACACTTGGTGGATAATGAGGGCTGGGTCACCACTACATGGGTCCCCAGGGAAGGCAGCTTCTGCCTGGCTTTAAAAGCTTCAGGATGTATTTCCTTGAGAGATGGGAGGAGAGGTGGAGAAGGGAGTTCTAGGCAGTGGAGATGGCTAGAGCGAAGGAGCTTGCACTAGAGAGTGAATGGGCGATGGCAAGTCACGAAAGGTCCAGAAACTGTGGCCAAGCCTAGACTGGCCATGGGAGACAGGAGCCACCTGCAGATTCTCAGGCTGGTGTGGGGCAGATGGAGGGCATCCTTCCTGCCTCTGGGTCTGTCTGTTATTCTAGAGAAGGGGCGGAGCTGAGACAGGCAGAGGTTCCTCCACCCACAGCACAGGCCACAGAGGCGGCCATGTGACCCTGTGTCCCCTCACCAGGACCCCTGAGTGTGGTTTCTGTGGTCTGCTTTCAGCAACAGACGAAGCCAGCCACAGGCAGCCCCTCCCAGGCCACCTCCATAATGACCCAGAAGGGCCCATGCAAATGAGCACGGAAAAAGTGACAGGGGCCTTTGTGTAAGATGGTTTCCTTTCCCAGGCCCCAGGCTGAGGTGGGGGCAGTGGGGTGGTTCAGCCCCCTCACCTATGTGTAGAGAGAAGCAGAGGCTCTGTTTTCAGAGGCTGAATCCCAGTTCTGGGTCTTTCTCCCTTTCACCAGGGCACTTCTCCTCCTTCCTGAGCCTCAGTTCCCTGCCTCAGTACCCAGAGCAGGGTGCACGGCCTGGCTCTCTGCAGGGCCTCAGTGCATCTTACTTTCTCCTCTGACCCAGGAGCCTGGTCCATGCACAGAGGGGTCAGGAATGCTGAAGCACACAGACCCCAAGGGACCACATAGGACATGCCAGACACTGGGCATGAGGCCTGGTGATATGAAGAGGACCGGAACCTAACCCATTCCTCTGACTTTTAAAACCCTGAGTGGTAAGAAAAGCAGAGCACAACCCTGCCAGCCCAGGCTGCTGGAGGGAGCCCCTGTGCTCACCCCTTGTGAGGTTCCCAGGAAGATCTGACAGGCTTCAGATCTGGACAGACAGGATGATGTCCTCTTCTGTGCTCATCTCCCCATTTGGCTGGCAAAGGTGGGAGGGAACGGGTGCAGGTGGGACCCCATTCAGAGTGCAGTCGATGGCTGCTCACTCCTAGGGCTTTCCTTGGGGACTTCACCTCTTTGCCCCCATTCTGAACCAAGTTGCCTCCTGTCAAATTCCAGCTCTTTCTCTTCTAGGGGTATAACCCCAAGGTAGCATGTGCCTCAACTTCCTCATCCTGGAAATGGGCCTAACGAGTGCTTCTCCCTACGGAGCAGCTGTGAGAGAAAGATCAGTTAATCTGTGTAAAGCCCCCCACCCCCCGAAGTACCTGATAATGTGGTAAGGGGTTATTTCTGTTCAAACAGGCCCCCGGGGAAAGCTGTGCCCCTGAGTGCCCTTTGCTCCCCCAGGGACCTCTGCAGATCGAGTCTGGGCTTAGCCAGTGGCAAGCAAGGATTGGCTCTGAATCAAGATGAACTAAAGAGGAAGGGGAGCCTACACCTTCAGGGATCAATTCTGTAGTTTGTTACTAGCGAATTTTCTGGAGCACTAGAGGGGACAGAGCGTCTCTTCTGAGCCTGGCCCGGCACTTGGTGCTTCTCACTGCAACTTCCCTTTGACACCAATGATGCCTCTTTTCTCCTTTGGGGAGAGAAAGGGGGAAGAGGGAGATGCTGTCTGAGTGAGAAAAAATAGATAAAGAGGAAAGAGGTGGCCCAGGAATGGTTTCTGAGCAGCCTGAGGGGTATCACCTGCTGCAGGTGATATAATCTGCTCACCTGCTTCTCCCTCCAGTGGACCTGACCCCCACCTGCTCTGGCCCTCCTGGGCAAACACCTGACCCTCTGAGCTCCTGCTTCCTGGGAAGTGGCACCTGGGGGTGCAGGAGGAGGCAGCGTGGAGCAGTTGTCCACAGGGACTCGCCTTCCATCCGGGGGCTTTATGGCCCAGCAATTCAAGAACAAATTATCATTGTTCCCCCTGCTCAGATATAAAACAGGCTGGGGCTCAGGGTGCTGCTGTGACTTGCCTAACATGTGCCCCAGTCTGCCCAGGCCCCCTCCACTGGATTCAATAGGCTGAACCCTGATCTACACAGCAGGCTCTGGACATCCAGCTCTGGCCAAGGCTTCACATGGAGTCTGGCCTGAGGCAGGGTCACAGCCTGCTGCCCTGTTCCAGGACCAACAGAGAAACAGAAGGTGACTTGCCCTGGAATCTCCCCCTGGACCTTCCTTCCAGCGCCAATTGCAAGATTGGCTGGGACTGCCCTGAGCAAGCTGGCCATGACCCCTCGAGGTCAGTGTTTGTGGCCGGGACCCAGGGATAGGGTGGTTCAGGCACTGAGGACAATTAGCACACTTGAAAAGCCTGGGGACCCTTGGCTATAGCATTCTGAGGGTCTGAGTCCCTCCGGGGACAGGCCAAAGACAGGATCTGAAGATACCCAGATGGAGGCCTAGCGGGTACCGAAGTTCTCGAAGCCAGAGGAGTTGGTATGCTCCAGTGCAGGAGTCCAGAGAGAGCAAAGGCCTCCCCCAAGCTCACAAATCTCCACCCTTGGGGGACAGGGCAGGGCAAGGCAGGGCAGGGTGGGGAGAGGGCTGGAGAGAACCTTCACAGATCTCGACTTCAGGACCCCATAAAGAGAGGGCTGCAGCCTGGGGTTCACACCCTGGTACATCCCTGGCTTACCTGCCTTCAGCGTGTGTGTCAAGAGGCCATTGGATTGATTAATTAGACTAAATAAGTATATCTTTAGAAGAAAATATGCAGGCACACTATAAAAAAAGTTAAAAGGGCCAAAAACCCATCCACTGAGAAACTCCTCTCCCCCACCTCCTCCTTGTCCAGGCCCCTTGCACCCAGGTCCTTTCTCGAAGCCTCCATTCCAGCTGGTGTTCCTACAGCCTTCAGGTATCATATGCTCTTCTAGGTTTACAAATAAATGCAATCGTGTGTGTGTGTGTGTCCAGGTTTGCATCTCTTCCTTTCCTTTATTTTCACACAGTGGTGCACATTAATACACAATTGTGAGCCACACAATTTGGTCAACAACATATATATTATGGTGGTCTCATAAGACTAGGATGGAGCAGGGAAATTCCCATGACGTAGTGACATGGAAGCCACCCTAAGGTCCCAGGCAATGTGTTCATCGCATGTCTGTGGTGATGCTGGTGTAAGCAGTGCGGCCAGGTATGTGAAGGTCCAACACATAAATTGTGTATAGTAACTAATTCTTGATAATCAACGACTGTCACTGGTTTACGTACTTGCTACTATGTTTTTATCATTATTTTCGAATGTCCTCCTACTTATTGAAGAGGAGTTTTGCAAAAGAAGGCCTGTCCCCTGCAGCAGCCTCACACACACATGTCCACAGTGTGTCCGGATGATTTGTGTGAGCACTCTGCAATGTTTGCACAATGAGGAAATCGTCCAACCGTTTTCAGAACATGTCCCCATCGTTAAGCCACACATGACAGTACCCTGGAGCCCTCTCCTTACTGGAACAGTTAGAGGCCACTTTACTTTTTTTTTTTTAATTGGCTCAAAGCAATAATTATATGCGTTATGCAGGATTCTATGTATTGATTAGGCACAGTTGGGAGGGCTTTGATTCCATGTAAGGGAGCTAAGGTCACGTGTGTGTTGGTCATGCTCACAGTGGTGAAAAACTCCATTGTATGGACACCCGTGTATTGAATCAGTCCCTTGCTGATTAACATTCGAGCAATTTCCAATGGTTTGCTTTGCTAAGCAATGCCGCAAACCAAAGCCCAGTGACGGCATTTACACTTCTCACATTCATCTGCATGGCAAATTCCTAGAATTGCAAGTGCTGGGTCAAAGGCAAGCGTGTGTGTAGCTATTGCCCCATGGCTCTCAGGGGTGGCACTGGTTGCCATTCCTGCCAGTTCTATGTGCCAGCGCCCATCCCCTGTGCCCTCAGCAGCAGAGCACTGCCTTGCTTTTGATCTTTTTCAATCTGATGGTTGAAAGAGGGTCTCTTATTGAAGTTTTAATTTGCATTTCTTTTATGAGTAAGGCTGAGTAACTTTTCATATATTTAAGAGCCACTTATATATTCGTTCGAAAGCTGTCTTCCTGTATTTCGTCTATTTTTTTAATTGGGTTATTGTTTTTTTTTTTTTTTCTTGTTGCCAGGTAAGAAAACTTTGTGCATTAAAGAATTGCTTCCTTCCTTTACAGCAGAAATTGAAGTTTGACTTCTGGGTTGGACATTTGTCATCATGCATGGGCTCCAGTGCTGCCTTTGCAGTCTCCAAAGTTCAAAGGCTTTAGGGAGGGGAGTGCCTAACCCCCAGTGTGACTCCCCGATGGGAGCCTGGGCCTGGGGTTTCAAGGATCTCTGAAATCCCTTGTGGTTCCCCCCATCTTGAGTAAGGTCTACAGTTGCAAATTGTCAGGGATGAGACGCAGGTGCTCTGTGTGGTGAAAGAGGGGTGAGGGCTGGCTCGGGGACAGGAAGGAGGAAGCTGGGCAACCGAAGACAAACTGCCTCCTTCGGGGCTGCTGCGGGCAGGGTTGTGGTCCTCACCTCTTCCCAGGGGCCAGGGTTTCTCAAACCCTTCCCTGCAGGGGGTGCTCAGCTGAAACTCAAAGAAGGCTGAATCTCTACACTGTGGCAAAGGAGGGCTCCGTCCCTTTCAGCTGGAGAGTCTGACCCAGACGGTGGAAATGAGCTCTGGCTTCCACAGATCCTGCTTCTGGCAGGTGGCCTGGCCGGGACTCCAGGGTCCCAGACCCAGGCGCTTTCCTCTAAGAGGGATGTCAGTGCCCAGAAGGCTCAAGGGATTAGCCTGGGGTCTCTGGCAGCCACAACATGGGAACAGAGGGCTCCTGGGTCACTGTGAGCTATTCTGCACCTGGGCCAAGTCCCTGGGAAGCTCCAGGAGAAAGGCTGCAGGTCTGTTCACCAGATCTCAGGTTTACAGAGCCCTCCCCTGTCCAGCTCTGCACAGCATTTGACCACCATTCTCCAAGCCTCATTTTATTCTCTCAGCAACTCCGTGGGTTCAGCCAGTGTTTCTGCTCTTTAGCACACAAGAAAACTGGGGGAAATCTATATGAACACACTCAAGAGAAGTGGGGTGGAAACAGCAGCTAGTTCTCAGCAGCAGAGGAGTCCAGGCCAAGAGCTGGGGACAGAGTCCCATTAGGGCTGGTCTGGGAAGCAGGCCCCTGGCAGAGGATTTCTGCCCTGCTATCTCCTGCTCCCCTCTTGGGGACTGAGAAGCTGATCTGGCCTTTGCTGTGTCCCTGAATGAACCCTCTGACAGAGCACAGCTTTGTCTTCCTGCCCTTAGTCACTACTCAGTTACCTTTGTCACTTGAACAGAGAAACACATTCAGGCCCAGAACCCTGGAGAGGGGGCCGCCACTCTGCAGAAAGAGTCAGAACTGCTCTGACTGGGAGCTGGAGGCCTGCCACCAACCTGAGAGGCCCTGTGCATCCCTTCCCCTTTCTGGCCCAGGAAGGAGTTGGGCCAGATCATGTCTATGTCCTTGGCACCCAGAGCAGCATCTGGTTCTGGAGAGTGATGACCCTCCTGGAGCACCGGACAACCTTCATCACAGTCCTCGCTCAGGTGTGCTGTGATTCCTGGGAGGTTCAGGACAGTAGCCATCAGGTGGGTCCTGCTTATTTCCATTGCCCAACCACCTGGTGGATACCCAGAAGTGTTTACTGAATGAATGAATGAGTGCAAATGACAATTTCTCTGCTTTGCCTTAGGCCACATCAGAACAGCCAATGAGGACATCCAATTGATTGATGCCCTTTGCTGCATGCAGCACAACCCACCTGCTCCAGACGCATCAGTGGATCCCCCCGCCCCCAGCAGAAGCATCAACAAGCCACACCCCAGAGAGGAGCCTGGCTTGGGAGCTGTGGGCCTGCAGGAGAGGGCAGGGCGAGGGTGCAGGGAGAAACACTCTTGTGTGCTCAATAGTTCCATGGCCTCTCTGCCTGCTGCCTGTTTCACCGTCCTTTATTGACCACAGCAAGCAGATTCCTTGTGTCTACAGAGCTGCCAAAACCAGCTTGTGTCCCTAGGTCACACAGCCAGGTCTCCTGATTTAATCCTCTGCAGACTCCCAGCTGGATGAGGCCAACAGACACAGCAGACTAGGCTGCAGCTCAGGTGGGAGGGGGTTAAGGAGTCTGGGGTCAATCCCAGCTCCCTAGAGCAGCAAGCAGAAATGGGTGGGGATGTGAATAGAGGATTGGTTTGTAGAGAATTAGGCAGGTGGCAGGCCAGGCTGGGGCATCTCTTATGTCTCCATCCACAACCTCCTTCCTGTTTCTGTGCATCACCAGCTCAGAAAAAGGCGAAGGGGGCCATCTTTTCAGGAAGCTGGTTCTGTAAAATGCCAGCTCTGACCCACTGTCTTCCTGACTGAGAAGCCCTTTGCCCCGGGATCTGGCCTGTCACAGAAGACCCCATCTTCAGCCCACTGTCTCCTCCAAGACATCAAATCATCCCAGCCCCTGGAGCACTGAACTCTCCCTGTCGCCCACCCTGCCCTGCATGGCAGAGTCTCTTATGTTTCTTGGATTAATTTGAATTGACTGAGTTGAATGGAATTGACTTGAATCTAATTGAAGTGAATAGAATTGAATGCCAGATTACAGGCTTCATCAGAGCCCATAGAAATCTGGTTTTCTGAAATGCAAGTCCACAGATCTGAAAAAGACATTTTGACCCCTTGATTCCATCTTCTCCTTGGAGAAAGTGGGTGGATGAAAGCAGGGAGTAGTAATGGGGAGGGGGCAAGAGAAGAGACAAAGGGAGTGGGTTCACTGATGGCTTTCTCTGGAAAATACCACTTTCCAGCAACCTCCTCCCTTGCTTTCCAAATTGAGCTTTAAAATGCCCAAAGGCCTTGTTCCTGGCAGCCAAGTAGAAGTCCTTTGAAGGTTCTTTGCTTGCTTTGATTGAAGTGGCAACGTGAGGGCCCATAATGTCCTGATGGCTGAGCTCCAGGGCAGGAGCCGTGGGGACCAGAACATCTGAAAGAGATTGGCAAGAAGACGGCTAGCACCCGGGGAGTGAAGGACAGGGTCTGGGCTGGGAGGCACAGCCATGCATCTCCAGTGTTCAGTTTATTGACCCTGGTAGAACTGTGCTCAGGGGTTCTCTCCAGTGAGCAGGTCATCCTTGAGGTCTGCACTTCCTTCTCAGTCTCCTTTGCTCTCCAGCCCTCTCCTGGGTGGTAAATGCTGGCATCCTCCAGGGTTGGGTCACTTCTTCTCCTGGGAAAACCCACCCACTTTTTCCTCCCTGGGGCAGAGAGGCCATGCCTCAATTCCTCCCACCACACTGGTTTAGCCTTCTCTGAATGACTCGGCTGCTTTTGGACTCCTTGGCTACCCTGACTTCAGACCCAGAGAACATCCTTAACTCCCCCCCACCCCATGCTTCTTACCAAGATGCTCAGACTCTAGGGCTAACCTCCTCCTCTGGCCTGCCCCATCTTGGCAAAGTGTAGCACCATGGACCTTGATGCCCAAGCCAGAAATAAATGTGGTCTTTGACATCTTCTTTTCCCTCCATAACCAATCCATCCCCAAGCCATGGCAGTTTGACCCCCAAAGATCTCTCAGCTTCCTCTATATCTGCCTCCTGAGTCTATTCCTGGCCTGGATAAATGCAGTAGCCTCCTAACTGCCCTCCCCTCCTAACTGCCCTCCCCATACCTGCAGATGCCCCTTGTAATTCATTCTCTACCTGCTGCCAGAATGATATTGCCAAAATGCAAGTCAGATCAGATCATTAGCCCACAGCCTTAAAAGCTAAAAGTTACCTCCCATTATTTTGGAATTAAAGGCCCAACTCATTAGTATGGTAAAAAAAAAAATCCAAACTTCCCTCCCCAATTTCACCCTCTAGGCCCATAGTACCTGACAAGGTTTTTTTCTGCCCTGCCCAGGACATTTGCACATGCTATCTCCTAGGCCTGCCTGGAATGTTCTTCCCTTTCTCTTTTCAGAAGTTAATTCCTATTCATCCTTCAACTCATGCTTAGAATGATAGGGAAGTTTGTCCTGACCTCCCTGATGAGGTCAGGTTCCCCACACACACACATACCAATAAAGACTTTGTCACACACACTGAGTACCTGTCACTTATGTCAATAGTCCCAGTTGAAATGGTACATTTGTTGGTGTGGCCATCTGACTAGCATTTGTTTCCTGCTCTGGACAAGGTTTCTGTTTTGGTTCCTATTCCTAGAAACCAGCCCTGTGCCTATGCAGCTGGAGCTGTGGGAGCAATGGGTGAATGAGTGAGGAATAGATAAACGCAAACAAGTGGAGAAAACTAGGTTTGAACCTATGTCTTGCCTTCACCGATTGGGCGTTCTGCTTCAGCCCAGGCAGGCCTCCTTACCACCCCGGGACACCTCCCTCTCTTCCTCCTCCCAGCCTCTGCTCACCCGTGCCCCCCATTCTAAAATCACTCCCCTCTTCCCTGCATCTCACTAAATGTCATCCACTTCCAAAGCTCAGCTCATTTTAAATTTCAAGGAACAAAACAGTCAGCAAGAAGGCTGGGAGAGGATCGTATGTGTTGAGGCTTTTTTCTATCCATATTGAAAATACACCCAATTCCCCATGACCTGGTGGTTCCTGGTACACAGCACCTGAGCAGTAAAGGGAGATGTTTTGGTTGTATTTCCAGAGGCATAAACCTTCCATCTCAGAATGAGGGTAAAAGCTAAGAAACCTCCAAATGCTGAGGATCACCTCACCCCAGAAAAAAGGTCCCAAGAAGTCAACTGGAAAATTCAGCAAGTGTGAGCAGAGTGGTTGGTCCTTGGCTAAAGTCATGACCTGAGCTCAGCAAAGCCCTCTAGACTTTCCAGGAGGAGCGGGGAGGGGGGGGGGCGTCCCATCAGTTTAAGGTTACTTACAACTCATTTACCAAAAGGATTTTATGGCTTAGTCAATGAAGGGACGTCAGGCTGGGACTGGATTAGAAATCAGCACCTCTGAGGTCTAAGAGCCCACGCCCAGGGGTGACACCAAAATGAGAATCAGGACTGTCTTGCAGAAAGAATAGAAACATCAAGTCCCAAGTCCTGACATCAGATCATGAGTCCTCAGAGCCCCTGGAACAGTGCTGAGGAACACACAGGCCCATCAGTAGAGTCATACAGTGACAAGGCCAAAAAAGAACCTTAGAGCTCCTCTAGTCCATCCCCCACATGACACATGGCATCACTGAGTCCAGAGAGGGCAACGGACTTATTCAAGGTAAATAAACAACTTACAGGAGTGGTCAAAGCCAGAAACCAGCTTTCCTGGATCTCTCTAACTCATCAATCTGTGCTTTATTTGGGATCACCCACAGGGTCTCTCACCTGCCTGTCTTCCCTTCTGTACCCTGACTGTCACCTAGTTGAGGCTGAAGGAAAGCTGATAAGTAGATGAACTCCTTAGCTTGGAACTGGTTGAATGGATGCAGGAAAGAGACGAAACAAAAACTAATATTTACTGTGTATGTATCATGGACCACATACTTCTTTCAAAATGTTATAGCTGTGACAGTTAAAGATGGCTGTAATTCTTTGCTACTGCTTCCATCAAAAGATGAAGTTGGTTTTATGCCTTGATTTGGCCAATAAAATGTGGCAGAAGTAATGGTATGCAAGTCCAGCCCTTTGCAGGCTTATGTGTCCCATGCTTTTCTCTTAGAACCCTGTACGTGCCATGTGAGTAAGCCCAAGCTATCCTGCTGGGTGGGGAGAGAACTGAAGCCTCTCACCCTAGCCCAGTTTCTAACCAGCCAGGCACACACAAGTGAGGGAGCTCAGGCTTAGTGAGTTGATTGCAAGACAAATGTCCATGAACTTATGAAGGTTTGAGCAATAACAACCAGTTGTTTTAGGACATTAAGTGTTGGGGTAGTGGTTTCTTATGCAGCAACGGTTGTCAAAAGAATTTTGGCAGTTCATAACTGTCATTAGGATAGAGCCTCATAAAACCTCATGGATTGAAGAGTTGGTATCTCCACTTTATGTATGAGGAAACTAAGAACAAGACAGAGAAGTGATTTCTGCTTTGCACACAACTGGTAAGCAATAAGTCTGGAACTTGGAACCAGTGTGTCTGTCTACACATCTGCATTCCTTCTGCCACACTCATCTGCCCACTAGGGATCCTCTGGAGGACTCTTCCTTCTTGCCTTTACCTGTCTTTGTGTATCCACAGGAAAGGTCACTGCAGGAAAGGCCACTACACCCAGTGGCCAACCTCCTGAGCCATAGACAATGGGGCAAATCTCAGCTGCAGCACAACTTCTCTTCTTTAGTTGGGATGTGAGTGGGGGCACACTTAGAAGTGTGATCTCAGGGATCCTTGTGGTCCTTGGGATGATGGGGAAAGCACAGGTTTCTGTTTGCAAGTCTGAGAAGCCACAGTGACCCTGCATAGTGACACTCTGTTGGCTGGAGGGAGGAATAATTCTCTATCCAGAGACCTGAGCCTTAGGAAGGGCTCTGGACTACGAGTCCTGACACCTGGCCCTGGGCCTGCCTTACCACCAGCTAGCGTCTTTGACCAAGGTCAGCTCCCTTTCTGCATCTCTGTCTTCCAATATATATTTACTTCCCTTAATATTCTAAACAGCGAGGTCCTGTAGTTGAAGATGCATCCTTTCCCAGAAGTTACATGAGGTGTGGGCCATTGCCAAATTTTGAAGCTCCCAGTATATGATGAAATGGAAAAATGACATGGTAAAAGTAATGGTAACCATTATTGTTTACATAGAACTGATTAACTCTTTGAATTCCTCAGCCCTGGCAGCTGATCCTTAGTGACAGCAGTAGTTTAAAGGTGAAGTCACTTGCAAGTGTATCCTATGCTTGAAAGGTGATAATCCTTCCTCTATTGGTGGCCCAGTAAAGAAGGAGCAGGAAGGAAGCTTGGTACTCCTGCTGGGGTGTGAACTCCTGGCCACCATTCAGTAAGTAGACCCAGCCAGGCCTGAGGCCAATGCTTTCATGGTCTTGGGTTTGGAGAGGGAGCAGCGGCCAGCTCCTGTAGGCAGAGTGAAATGCCTGGTTTGCGTCTGAACTGGAAGGGACTAACACTGCATAGCAGCTGCAATAAAACAGATCATGGAAAATTTAATGGCCCGTGGTCAGCAATCTCTGAATTATGTATGCCATCTTTGCCTCTTCCAAATTATCGATGGCTCTGCCCCCAGCACTGCAGAAGTTGTGAACAGCTTCGGTCGAGGCTATGAATAAATAAATACAACTTGGGATGTAGACTGAACATTTAACTTTTCTTCATACCAAAACCCTATTGGAAAAAAGTGTCAGAAAATAATAAAGAGAGAGAGAGGCCACAGGGCAATGGAAACTGCCGGAAGAATAGCTAGGCTGGTTGTCTCAGCCCCTTCTGGGATATATAGAACAGTTGGTCTTGGCATTCACCCCCGGGGGGGGAGGGAGAAATAGAAAAATGACTCTCCAAATAAAACAGGGATTCCGCCAGCACTTTTGCAGACTGGCCCTTCCTGACCTCCTCACTACACTCAGGGAGAAAATGAAGGTGGAGGATTCCACAGAGGAATGACCCTGGTCTCCACACATTGTGTTTCTATCGTATGCATTACTCACACCTGTCAGGATGCCATGTCAGCTCAGGATGAAAGTCACATACAGGATTTTCCCCACATACTGTTCTGCACCACCAAGTAACAGTGGCGGGACACCACCTCACACACCCATGTTCCTCCTCAGGGCCCCTTGCCTTGTCCTACAAGGGCTTGTCACACCTTTCTCCCTGTGCATTTGACCCTCATTATTGTAACTCAGAAGGCTAAGCCCTACCTGGCACTTCCTCCTTTGAAGCTACTTTCATTTCTTTAAAAGAAAAAATAAAGTTTTTGTTTTATTAGAAATTTAACTGTGTTCTTAAAGCACCATCATTTTTTATTGGGTTTGTTATTATTTTTGTTAGTGGTCTGATTATAATGTTGCATGAATATTGAGTAGTTTATCCCTAACCCCATTGTTCACATTGATCCTATTTTTTTTCAGTGTGCAGTTTGGAAGAGTTAAAGGATTTGGGGGATCCCATAGACCAAAATGTTTGTACACTGAGGCTCTCCAGAGTTAGAGGGAAATTCTTCCTGGTTCAGCATCATGGCAGGTCATGAACTTGCACTGCTGCTCTCTATCAGCAAGGCCCACGCAAGTACCTCCAGGACCCCTGTCCCATCAGGAAAGAAGCCTGTGCAACTCTCAGGGGTAAAAATATCCATTCCAGCCAGGTTACCAATCAACATAGTTATTTGTTCAAGCATTCTAAAGGCTGTCTGAGGATAACCATATTTTGGGGAAATAATCAACCAAAAAAAAAAAAAAAAAGAGAGAGAGACAGAGAGAGAGAGAGAGAGAGAGAGAGAGAGAGAGTGGAATAAGATGAACAAAGTAACTTAGAGAAAAAAAAAAACAGACAATGCAGCAAAGAGAACTGTGCAAATCTAGTGAGAGGATATTGCATCCATAAAACAAAAGCAACTCACGATGAAAAAACAAGGGAACATACAGAGAATAAAAAGATTTTAGAAATTTAAAATATGTTGGCTAAAATGAAGAGCTTAATAAAAGAGCGGAAGTGGCAGGGAAGACCTAATCAGAGTTCTAGACAATAAAGTCTAGGAAATGTCTCAGAATATGGAGTTACATAAATGTCAAAGTGACTTCTTTTAAATGAGGAAATATAAAAAGAGATGGAGACTAGATCCCAGAAAGCCAATACCCAACTAATAGGAATTTCAGAAAGAGAAAAATGAAGCCATGGAAGGGAAGGAATAATCAATTCCCCTAAGCTGATAAAAGATATAAGAGTTTTTGAGCTAAAAGAGCTCACTATATTATCAAATTCTTTTGGTTTCATTTGAAAGAAACCCGACTCAGAAAACTCAAAGAAGAAATGAACATATTGGCTAATCTGGTTTCTGTTTGGCTTATATCCACAGGTCCAAAAATGGAAATAAATTCATTCATTCATTCTCTTTCTCTCTCTCCCTCTCCCCATCTTCTCCCTGTGCCTCTTGGTTGGGTTCTGTCTCAGAAAGTCTCTCCATTTAGCTAAGAAGGGCTTTCAATCTGATTTCATCCTTTTACCAAAACCAGAGATATGATCATAATTCTCTCCTTCCAGCATCCAGGTCAGTTTCTCCAGAAAGAACTCTTACTGGCCTGGCTGAGGTCCTATATTATCTCTCTAACCCATCGCTTAGCCGAGAGTTGGAATGTTCTGATGGTTGCTCTGGGTTAGGGAAAGAAGGGTTCTTTTCTTGACAGCATCTCCAAACTCTTAGAGTCAGTGTGAGTAAGCAGCAGTTCCCAGGGGGAAGGGAAGGAGGCCAGACAAAAAGCAATAGCCATCTCCTTCTTGCACCAAGCAGAGCAGGTGAAATGCAAAGAATCACACATTTCTTAACAAATTGGAAAGCTTCTGAGATCTAACAATCAAAAGGAAGTCTTAAAACTTCTTAAGGAGAAAAATGTAGGGGTTGGGGTTGTGGCTCAGAGGTACAGCGCTCCCCTAGCATGTACGAGGCGCTGGGTTAGATCCTCAGCACCACATAAAAATAAATAAATAAAATAAAGGTATTGTATCCAACCAGAACTAAAAAAAAAAAAAATTTAAAAAATATATAGGGTACCTAAAGAGAAACAACACTCAAACCAGCATTTGATTTTTCATATGCAAAGGAGCTTGGTAGATGGCAACAGATCATGTCTACTGCATTCTGAGGAGAAATCATTGGAGTCTTACTCAAGTAAGTGTAAGGATAGAGTGAAGACACTTTAGACAGCCAGGGACTCAAATTTACTTGCTCCATATAGCTACCCTGTTGGGTACATTTCCTAAAAAACAAACAAACAAACAAAAATCCTAGAATATATAACCAAAATGAGATCTGACAAAACAAAAACTGAATCCAAAAACCAGGAAGGCAATAGATTAAAAAATTCTAGAATTAACCAAGGAGAACAAAGAAAAGGAACACCAGTGGGACAGTTGTGCAGCTGGCCTAATGAGCAATTAGCCCCAACTAGAACAAGACATCCGAAGGTCCTGCGAAGAAGAACCTGGAGAAGGAAACAGCATTGCCCAGGTCCTGGGAGTCCCAAGCTAGAGTGCTGAGAGCTTCCGTGAAAGCAACACCAAGACACTTCTGAGCATCAGGAGAAGCCAGGCCAAAAGAGACTCTGGGGGAAATAGTGCACTTTCCACGAAACCCACAGTCCACACGGGGGAAAAAGGTGAGCTAGGTTGAAGTGTGATTCTGAGCCCTCTCTGAAGCGTAGGGTGTTGCATCTTCTCCACCCACAAGTCAGCCAGCCCTTGGTCAGGGGTGTGGGGAAAAGCAGATGATCAGCAAATGCTTTGAATTCACACATAATCTGTTTGGAGCTTCATTAGAACCAAGCAGTAACTGCTTCCCTATGCTGTGTTGGTTTTTTTTTTTTTTTAAATGATTGAATAACTTCAATAATTGCTTTGGATGAATATCCTGACAGTAGGCTTAGCTTTTTATATTATCTTAATTAAAATATATGAAGTCCTCCCTCCATATACACGGGATCTGCATCTGAGGAACCAACCAACTACAGATGGAAAATATGTGTGTGTGTGTGTGTGTGTGTGTGGTGGGGGGAATACTGCAGCTGTCCTGAGCTTGTGGGCCCTTTTCTTGTCCTCTTCCCTACACAATGCAGCATAGTAAATGTTTACATAGCATCTCCATGATGTTGGGTGTCCTGAGTGATCTAGAGATGATTTAAAACATGCAGAAGGTTGTGCACAGGTATGCAAATGCTACGTCGTCATTTTACATGAGGGACTTGGGAGCCACCCCCTGCAGAGAGCAAGAGGCTACAGGCTTATAAATCAGTCCATTTATTTGTTTAGGGATAAACAAATTGATTTTTATAAAAGAAATTACTGAGTTTTAACTTAAACGAACAACCATTAAGAAGCATGTAAAGTAAAACATCACAACTTCAACCTCTTAATTCCTTTAAAGTTAAGAGAAACACAGAAATTATATAAGGGCCAATATCTCCTATTTTGAAGAAAAATCTACTGGACATTCTCTCTTTAATTCTAACTTTAGTTTCTTTTTCCTCTTTTATTGCGCAGTAAAAGTAAATTGTATGTATTTTTTCTTAAATGTTAATCGTCATCTCTGGATAATGAGATTTTAAGATACTGATAGATTTTGGTCTTTTTTATATTTTTTCTTGAATTTCTAGATTTTTTTATCATAAATTTGTATGATTCTTACAATTTAAAAAAGAGGAAAAAATGGGAGTTAAGCTACATTTTGATGTAGCAATATGCTCAGTATATATTTTATAAACAAAAAGCCGTTTGCTGAGCAGCATGTTAGTGTGCTATGAATCTGGAAATGCAGTAATGGTTGCCCCTAGGGGATGGGGTTGGGCTGGTGTTGGCAGGAGGAGAGAGGTGTGGGTGGGGGGAGAAGTGTCATATTTATTTTGCTTTCATTCTGGATTATATGTCTCTTTTACAGTGTGCACACAGTAATTTAATAATTAAAACATTTCTGAAAGCAATGGGGGAAAGAGCATTGACTTTGGAGCTTCCTGACACAGATGACCATTCTCTTCCTCTCCTGGGCAGCCAGGATGGGAAAAGCCCCTCTCTGACCCTGAGCAGGAGCGGCCTTACTCCACTGGACTATCACTGAGGGCAGGGCCTGGAACGTAGCACAGCTTTGTTGGATACATGGATGGATGGAAGGATAGATGGATGGATGGATGGACAGACAGGTTAAATGGATGGATGGGGTTAGATGGGTAGATGATTTTAAGAGTGAATAAATGAATATCTGCACAGGAACTGGCCAAACTCCTGCAGAGCTTGTGGAGCTGAGGTAAAAGGCAGGTAACTAGAGAGTCAAGAGAAAAAGGGGGGATCTACTTATTAGAATCACCCAGACAATTCCAGTTTCAGAATGTGCAGTGGTGGCCCCCAAGCCACCCCACTGCTCTGTTTTCATAGAGATCCTAGAGACTAGGAAGGGCATGGGGAAGGTGCTGCACCTAGAGCAACTACTTCATTAACTTCATACATGTGTCCTGACCACCTGCCGGGCACAGGGCCCTGAAGAACAATCAGAATCACTGGCTTCTGAGAAGTCAGTCTAGTGGGGGTGGGAAGGAGCATGCACATTCCTAGGCCTCCGGGGGACAGGCTGCTTCAGGAAAGGTCACAGATGGTGGACACTAAACAATGCAGTATGGATGACATCCTGGAGAGGTCACTGAAGGGGAGGGCAGATTTGGGGCACATACTGAAGAATCTCTCCGAGAAGCAGAGACCAGCAAAAGGGAAGGGAAGGAGGGAGGAGGTCACGACTCTGTTGCTGATGCTGCTAGTGAAAGGTGTCTCAGCACAGGGAGTCCAAGAGGAGGCCTTGGGATTGGAGGTCGCAGAGTCTAATCCCAGCCCCCCATTTCTCACTGAGTTCCCCCGTGAGCTGGTGTCTGCTCAAGTGAAGTGATCATAAGGAAGATGGCGTGTTTGAAGTTGGACGCCCCAGACACACACTCTGAGAAAAGACTTTGTGTGCCAGCGATGACGTTTGAAGAAAGCACTCTCTAGGAGGACCAGGAGGAAAGGGGCAGTGACAGGGAAGAAATCAGGCAACTCCCACAGAGGGAGCAGCCTGAGCCTGGGCCCCAGGAACTCCAGGTATAAGCCCTTTCAGTTACCCCGGCAAGACTGAGCCAGGTTCCTCTCTGCCCTGCCACTCACTGGTGAAACAAGCCCAGGGGATAAGATGTCTGCACCCAGACAAAGGGTGAGCAGCCCTCCCCAGCTGGCCACCGGTGCCAGGGTCCAGCACACTATGACATGACGTTACCTCCCATATCTCCCAAGGGGGAAAATGAGATCGACTTTGCACAGTCTTGATCACTGTGTCTGGCACAAAGCAAGCAACCCAAGATAGTGAGCATGGTACAGAAAATAGAATCTTCCAAGTGCTCAGTAAGTGACAGGCTAGTACATACTGAGTCTAGTACTGGGCCAGGCTGGGTAGAGCAGAGGAAAAGGCACCAGCTTTCAGAGCAGCACTGCCAGGGGGTGACCAACTCTCTTTTTATCTGGTGCAGCAAAAGACCCAGAATTGTCAGAACCCACTGCCAGCCAAAAAAGAAAAAAAAAAAAATGTTTAAGCAATTAATTAGGCCTCTGCTTCAGCGCGCCGTGGCCTCCGTTTGCCTTCACCAGCTTAGCATCCATTTTTTTTTTGAGCTGAGAAGGCGGGGCAGCAGGTTTCTGAGATATTTTTTGCTAATGGGCTGAAATATTACACCCATAATTACAGCCTGGCTGCATTTTTTTTTCTTTTGCTCATTTTGTTTAGCGTAGCAAACATTGTATCTGATTACAGCCATTCATATCTTCTTTATGAAATAGGGTTTATCACACCCGGCAGAAGGGATTGGTGGCGCTGGAGAAATTATCTAGGCTAAGAATCCCTCTTTGGGCCTCTCTGGGGGAGGTGGGTGCTGTGGGATGCTGTCTCCTTGGATGGGGCTGGGTGGGAGGGATGGGGGGACGCAGACGGCTCGTCTGTGCTCCCCTCCACCAGCCTGTTCCTTTTTCTCCACTGCCCCAACCACTCCTGCTTCCCAAGTTTCCTATTTTTGAGAGCATATTCCCTGCCCACTCCTGTCTCTGGGGTCTTGTCACCTTCAACGTCCCCTCACCTTTTTTGAGGATGTCCTCTTCCTTCTTGTCTACACCGGTACAAAACCAAGTGTGGTTCACAAAATCTGTCTTCCCTGGGAGACTGTGTGAGATGCAAAATCTCAGATACCTTCTCTTTGTCCTTCCCACTACCCAACAGAATCTCTGTGGGATGAGGCCCAATCATTTGGGGATTTTGTTTGTTTGTTTTGTACCAGGGATTGAACCCATAGGTGCTCAAACACTGAGCCACATCCCCATCTCTTTTTTATATTTTATTTAGAGACAGGGTCTTGATGAGTTGCTTAGCGCCTTGTTAAGTTGCTGAGGCTGGCTTTGAACTTGCGATCCTCCTGCCTCAGCCTCGAAAGCCACTGGAATTACAAGCATACACCACTGCACTCTGCTCATTTGGGTTTTAACCAGCCTTCCGGGGCACTCAGAGGCACTTGCCAACACTGAGACCCTCTGGGAGCTTGACAAATCCTATAGCTGGGGTGTGCAGTCTGGGTTCTGGAGTCTTCCTCCTACTCTGTGCCCTTGGGCAAGTTGTCTGATTTCTCTAGGCTTTAGTTTTTCATCTATAAAAATGCAGTCACCTGGTGGTGGAGAAGCCTGATGCTCTTAGATGGAGCCATGTGACATGACAGGTTCTATAAGCCGAGATGCTTGAATAGCAACCACTTCCTCTGCTTCCACCTGACAGTTCCTTCTTTTTGTGCTACAGCTCACACCACACTGCCCTGACCCACGTGGTCACCCAGCCGCAGAGGGCACGCCACCCTTGGGACAAGCCAGTGCTTCCCTTCCTGCTTGTCAGTTCCCTGTGGGTTACCACTGACCCTTCTCTATTCCCTACGTGCATCTCCTGTTCTTGCTGAGCCTCTGCACCCTCCGTGAGAGTGACGCCCCCCTGGCCTCACCTCAATTCCTCACGCAGAGGCTAGTTTTTGTTTGTTTGTTTTTTATTTTTTTGTTTTGGTATCAGGGATTGAACCCATAGGTCTTAACCACTGAGCCCCATCCCCAGCCCTTTTTATATTTTATTTAGAGACAGGGTCTCACTGAGTTGCTTAGGGCCTAGCTAAGTTGCTGAGACTGGCTTTAAACTCACAATCCTCCTGCCTCAGCCTCCTGAGCTGCTGGGATCATAGGTGCGTGTCACTGTGCCTAACTCAGAGGTTAGATTTTTTTCTTTTTAGATATAAATGACAGTGAAATGTATTTTGACATATTATACATACCTGGAGTATAACTTCCCATTTTTGTGGTTGTACATGATGTGGAGTTTCTCTGGTTGTGGATTCATAATGAACACAGGAAAGTTATGTCCGATTCATTCCACTGTCTTTCCTATTCCTATCTCCTTCCCTTCATTCCCCTTTGTCTAATCCAATGAACTTCCATTCTTCCTTCCCCCTCAGAGGTTAGTTTTGACCTTAAGTTTTTAAAATCATTTACTGACTGAGGTAGAATTTTTTTTTTTAAGGATGGGGGTACCAGGGTAAAGTGAGATGTTTGAGAACCCAGGCTGGACCAGAGGTGTCAGGGGAAGATAAATTCAAAATTCAACAGATAATCAAGAACAGACTGGGATACTAGAGAGACTCCATCTCAAGAACAAACAGAAAACCAAAAAGGGAGACATGGGAATTCCGAGCCGCAGGTGTCAGGGAGCCGTAGGGTACTTTAGTGCACTCAGGCTGTCTGATTTCTCTGCAGCAGGTAGTGACAAATATTTGTTGTTCGCAAAGACTGGTCCTGTAAAGGAACCAGGGGGTGCCACAGAGTGAGACTCAGGCAGGGACATTCTGGGCAGAAGGAGCAGCAGTCGTGTTGGCCTCCCATCAGGGTGGAACCTGGGGTTTGGCACCCCGGGGGGCGCAGGTGAGGTGCAGAGGCAGGAGATGGGAGGGCAGGGGGGCTGCGGGGGTGCTGCAGGCCACCCACCGGAGGCAGCCTGGGTGCTGTTCATGGTGAGGTGTGCAGCCACAGGCGAGGTGAGGAGGGCCAATGGGAGCTGACTTACACTTTACAAGAGAGACCTGGCCCCCACTTGAAAGGAGAGTTTAGGGGAGAGAGTGGGAGAGCAGGACCGATGGCAAGACAACCGCAATGATTCTAGGGAGAAACATGGCGTCTGTGGGGCAGGAAGGGAGGGGCGAGAAGTGGGTGGCCTGGGGAGAGATGTAGAAGGTACAGTCACCTGAACTGTCAACAGGTTGGGTGTGGACAAGGGATGACACTTAGATGGGGAGATGAAGGAAGAAAGAAAGGAATGACAGAGGGAAGGGAAGGAAGGAATGGTAAAGTTGGCTCAGTTAGAAGGATTCAGACTAAAACCTAGATGTCGGGAGCCAGCCACGGGGGTGTGTGTGTGTGTGTGTGTGAGCTATGTGCATTTGAGCGTCTGAGGGGACTGGCTGACCTTACTGCCTGACTGGGCTGTGTGATGTATGTGTGCCTTTTTCTCTGGCTCTGCCTTTGATCTCACGCAGCACCTGAGATGGGTGTGGCTTTCTAAGATGTCAATCAATCTGCTGACCACAGACATCACCAAGCAAGACTCCACCCTTCGAAACCCAATCCCTTGCCTTATTTGGGTGGAACTTTCTCGAATGTCTTTTCCCCAATAAATAGAAGTTTTCAGGTGTGCTCTCTCTCTCTCTGTCTCTCTTATTCCTTCCAGCACTGGAGCTGACCCTTGGGTCACTGAGCCATCCTGCCTTAGAAACTTATGTTCGTGTGCTGCTTGATTTCTTTGTCATTTTCTTGGTTATTGATACAGCCAGTTTCTTTGAACCCAGTTCATATCACCAGCCTGGCCAGCAGGCGATACCTAGATGGCTTGGATCTGTCTGATGTTCTGGCGTTTCATCTTATGATTCTTATGGACCAGCTGACTTTCCATTGGCTTCAATGCCGAAAACATGAGAACATTCTGGATAGAGTTGCTAAGGAGTATGGGAAAAACCTAGTCTCAACTCCAGGAACTTATATCCTAGGGGAGGAGATAGGTGCACAGACAAGATGAACTGGAAATGCTACAACAATGCCTTTATAAAATAAAAGCAAAGGGAAGAGGGGGAGTCAATCCCAACACAAAACTAGGAAGCACATTGACTTTGAAGAATGGAAGGGATATGAGGATATTCAATGGGCTAACATTTCTGACAAAGAAATCAGCTAACTCTAGAGATGGAGAAGTTTTGTATTCCTAACTACCCTGGCTGTGAGGCAATGAATCAAATATCTATGCATTCCATATTTCTCACAGAGTATCTGAATGGGACCAGGGGAGAAAAGACCCAGCACAGAACAAGTCCCAGAGTTAAGAACTGGCTAGATCATGTCTGAGACAATGCAAAGTATATTGATTTCTGTGTTATCCATGTAATTGCAGATGTATATCATCCACTTTGATTGTGTTAGTAGAATATCCAGAGTTGCCTACTAAGGATGATGAGGGGTTGATCATACTGTAGGTGATATTGGTGATTCCCTATGGACAAGTGACGTTAGTGATGAGCCTGATGATTCTACTTTTTATAATATTATCAGGTTGCTATGGACAGGGTTGGTGACAATTGCTAGTGACAATGTTAATATTTGTAATAGCAATGACTCTTTAAAGACAATGCTTTTGATAGTATTAATTAAGACACTAGTATTAATTATGATACTAGTGTTGAATATATTGATAATAGTAACAATGCTGATGATTAGTGATAGTGTTCATCTTGAAGCAATATTGTTAATAATGATATTGGTGGTATTGTTTCCAATATTGGTGATATGAACTTTAGCAATGATGTTGATGTTGGCAGTGGCTAAAAAGACTCTGTTGTGTGACTTTGATACTGATATGGGTGAAAATGGCTACATTCATACCAATAAGATTATTTATGTTAACAAAGCTGACAATGCATATAGCACAGCAATTGAGAGTTTGCTCTGGAGACAGACAGACATGAGTTCAAAGTCAAAGCCCACCATTTACTATTGTGTGACTTCAAAAAGATTACTCAGCCACTTTGAGCCTCAGTCACCTCATCTATTAAATGAGAATAATTGTAATGGTGCCTCTTTTCCAGGATTGCTGTGAGGATTAAACAACATCCTGCATGTGGAACCTGGAATATATAAAACACTCAGTGAAATTAGCATCACGGAGATGATGGTGATGGTGGCGGTGAGATGCTCTTGGAGATAATGGCACTGATGATTCTCTGATGATGCAATTAAAGATCATTTATCGGTAATATTATTTCAGCGATTGTGATAACGCTATTGACAGTGAAGAGAATGATAATTGGGATTACAATTACGATCAATGGCAGCAGCGAGGTGACATGTTGAAGAGCACTCATCTTGGCATCAGGCAGCCAGGGTTCAATTTCCAGCCCTGCCGCTTACATTCTGTGTAACCTTGGCCATATCACAGCATGAGCAGGCTGCAAGGCCACTTGGAGCTCATCTAATCCACCTCCTCCTTTGACAAATGAGGCAATTCAGGCCCAGAGATGAGGTGAGTGGCCCCAACTCCCCAGCTGCTTACTGTGGCAGAGCAGGGGTGGAGTGAGCCCCTTTCCCTCCTCAGTCCATCCAGTGTCTCACATTAGATCCCTTTGCTTATGTGCGTGTGTGTGTGTATGTGTGTGCATGTGGGCATGCATGCACATGCGTGCTGTAAGTGTGCATGTTTGTGGATGTGTGTTCATGCTTGGCACGTGTGTTCTCGTGGGTATTTTCCAAGAAACATCCATCAGCAGAGCAACCAAGCAGCCCAATTTGCAAAGAGCCATTTTGTGAGAAGCCAGGCCCTGGGTGTCCCTCTGTAATCTTTTTCCTCTTCTTAGACAAGCAGAGGCTGAGGATTGCTGGGGATTGGCTGTGGCTGGACAAGGAGTTGAAATGGGTAATATTTGCCTAGTTTTTAATGTCTGGTGTCTATAGCTTGCACTTCCATCATTCTATTATATTGATGACAGGCAGGCCCAAGCCACAGAGAAGAAACAAATTACCTAATAAATCAAGGCCCCAGGATCTAAAGTGGACAGTGTTATTAGACTGGGGGAGAGAGGGATGCTAAGTGATAGGTAGGGCTGCCTCTGAAAATGGTCCAAGCAGGGACTCATCTGTCTATTTCTCCATAAATAATTACACACCACTGATATGCATCTGAGACAGAACATGATATGTTATTATTAAGGAAACAGTGGGAGGGAGAGGATGGCAGGCAGGGAGAGGGAGAGCGCTGAGGAAACACACAGCAGTGTTTGTGGCTTTGGCAAATGCAGGCAGGGACCTGATGACCTCAGTCTTTGTAATTCAAAGGGACTGGCATGCTTATTCTAGAAAACGTGGGAAGCAAAGCAATCTGGGGAGGAAGATGGGAAAGGGTGAACTAACATCTATTGAGCTCCTATCACATTCCAAGTCCGGTGGCCCCTTCCTGCTCATCCATTATCCCTTAATCTTCACAAAGTTCTGGTGAGAGGCTCTGGGACACAGCAGTTAACTGTATTGCCTAGAACCGTGTGTCATCCTGGGCAAGTTACTAAACCTCTCTGGGTCGTTGCTTCTGCCTCTGTAGGAGCTGTGATCATACTATCACTACCCGGTAGAGTTGCCGTGAGGAGTAAATGAGTCAATGCTTGCAAAGCACCGAGGAGGGCACCTGGTGCAGGGTGAGCACAGGAGGATAAGTATGGTCAGCCCTGTTCAACAGATAGAAAGACTGAGCTTCCGGAAGAAGTGCCATGTACAAGGTAGTGTAAAAGAGGTAAAAGTGACATTGGAATCATATCTAGTCAACTCTGAAATGCCCTCTTTCTCTACCAAAGGGCAGGCAAAGTTTATCTTGGGTCAGAGAATAAATACTTCAGGCTTTATGGGCCAGACAGTCTATTGCAGCTATATAACTTGTAGCTTGAAAGCAGCCACAAAGGATAACTGAAGGAATGGGGGCCATTGTGCCCAATAAAACTTTATTTATAAAAACAGGCAGCAAGCAGAACTCAGCTGTGGTTTGCAGACTAACCCCTGCCTTCCGATACTCTAGCAACTAATCTGAATGCTTTCCTGCTCCAAAAAAGACATTTGTAAATAACTGGGATCTGTACCATGGGATGGGCATTGATCTCATTCCGTTGAACCCATCCCTTGCAGGTACAGTTCACAAATGGCTTTGCCCCTCTTGGGTCTGGGGACTCCTGTGGGTACTCCAGCACACAGGCAAGGCGGAGCCAGGGGGAGACTGTGCTCTCAGGGAGCAGTGCCCGAGCCAGGAGGCAGCCACAGCTCTGCCAAGCCTCTGTGGGCTTCTCCTAGAAGCCCTAGGATAATCCTTTGTGGGCTGTTAATAAGCAAGTTGAACCCCATAATCACCCACTGCTTAGCTTCCTGGCTTTAATTTCCATGGAGAAAACAGCGGCTAAGGAGTTTGCTTCCAGACAAAAGCAGCAACATGTCCCTCAGAGAGATCTCCAAGCAGGGCTGGCGCTGCCCTCTCCGGTTGAGCCTTTCAGCCCCCAGGCACAGGCTGACGGGCCAGGCGGAACCAGGGTGGCACACACTGCCCCGGAAACCTGCCTGCACGCTCTGAGACCAGGAACAAAAGCAGCTGTGCCCTGCGTGCCTCCAGAGCCTTCTCAGGGAGAGTCTGGGGCTCCCAATGCCCCCTCCACCTTTCTGACCCTCCCGGTCAGGGACAACAGATAAGACAGATAGGCCGGGTGACCTCATCCTGTCTCCCAGGCTGTGGCTCTTCTCTAAGAAGATAATGAGGACTTATTAGGTTTCACCATTTGAGACAATATTTGCCAGGCAATAATTTAGTATCTGAGTAGAGCAAAATTGCCTTTGATTCAACCTCGGTGGCCCTGTGGCTCTCTGTACCCATAGGAAATCCCACCCTGGTAATCTCTTTGCTGTGGGGAACTCCACTCTGGGAGGAGACTCACATGTTTATTTCAGTCCTTTAATAAAAATTTAAAAACAAAAGCAAACAGACCCAACCAGCAAATGGGTACCAAATACCTGCTATGAAATCAGAAGAGCTCCAGCCCGTAACTCGGTAGCTAGGAACTTCAGGCAACTGACTGCTCCTGTCGCCACCTCTGGCAACACCTGTATAGGTGCGGGTCCTGGCTCTGCCGCGTGACCTTGGGCAAGTCTTCTCATCTTTAAAGTGGGCCAGGCACCCCAGCCCTGCCCTCCTGCATATCCACAACCCTGTAAGGGCTGAGGTGAGATGGGGTAAAGTGGCATTTTAAAAATCACAAGACAATGTGGGGGAATCATGGCTTAATAGATGCAATGTGGACTTTGGAGTCAAGCAGGAGTAGGTTCAAATCCTGGCTCTCCCAAAAGTCCTGTTGTTGTGGATGCCATGGTCAAGCGTGGGCCTTCGAGAGGTGAGGTTGAAGCTGGAAAAGATGACCTGTCCCTGCTGCGGTGGATCAAAACCAGTCCAGGTAAGCAGCACAAGGGCCTCAGGTCATGACATAGAAGTAAAGCAGGACTCAGAGCAGCCCATCCTGCTTCCCTTGAGAGCAAGGTCAATGGATGCAAAACAGAGGTGCCTGACAGGTTAACAGGATAAACAGGCATAAGAGGTGGCATTATAAGTGTGACAGCCACTAGGCAAATTTGAGAAGTTGACCTCTGTGTGGCCTCTGGATCATTTGCCACCTTGGGCACCTATACCCTTGAACTAGCCTTGGCCACTACCACACTGCCAGGCAGGGCCCAAGCTCTGGGCATCTCTTTCTCCACCCACCACTGTGTTCAGATTCCACAAATCTGGAATTTCATCATTCAAACAAATTCTAGAACTGATTAAAGAACATTTAGGCCCACTGATCTTAACCCCTCGCTTTGTGGTTGGGGTCCTATAACCACAGACTGTTTATCCAGAGCTGAGGAAGAGATTAGAATCTGGATTTCCTTTCCCTACCGGCACTGCTCCCAGGGTCCCCTCCATCCTAAGCCACGCCTCCTGCCTCCTGCCTAGATGAATTGAATTGTGTGTAATTGATAAATTATGCAAAAGGGTGCCTGGCAGTTTTCTGAAATGTTGGGTAGCTCCAAGGCAGCCCCTAGGGACACAGCCTAATTTCATGGAAACCTCACACTCTGTCTGGCCTGTTTTGTGTAAGTCAGATTGATCTAACAAGACTCCAGGGAGCTGACGTGGTTTCTAATTTTATTCTCTAGGTGAGCTGAATGAGATATCACCATGATGTGTGTCGTCTGGGGCAGACAGGGGACAGTGGTGGGGGGCACTGTGTTCATCTGCCTAATGGATCTTTCTCCTGCTGGACTTCTCTGCTGCAGAATCCAACCTGCTGCCCTTTGGGGGAGGGAGTGAGGTGTCAAGCAGTAGATGGATTCACAACCCTTTCTCAAATAAACCCAGAGCCTTTCAGGAAGAAGGACGCTGGACCAAGAGATGCTGACTATCCTTTCCGCTGAAGCCACCCCAGCCAGGCCCTAGGGACAGGCCACAGCAACTTTGTTTTTCAGGATTCACACTCAAAAACTACCCAACCCCTTCCCTCAACTCTCTTTGGCTGTGCTAAGTAATAAACTGGAACATTCAGAGGGACTTTGCTGTACACTAAGGTTCAACAGAAGGATGTGCCTGTGGTTAAAAGCCCACCTTCCATGGCCCTTCCCAGAAGCAACGGGATCTGCTCCAGCCCAAATGCGCGCACCTGAGACAGGTGCAGAAGGGAAGCATTCTGTTGAGAACCACTGTATGCCCCGCACCGCCACACTCACAATCCTAGGAAATAGACAGCATCATCCCAGAGGGATGAAGTCACTTGTCCAAAGTCCCAGAGACTCAGGTCTCTCTGACACCAAAACCCATCCTGGGTCTTCTCTTCCTAACAGACTCCCTGAGGGTCAGAGAGGGGGTGTCTGCTTGACACAGAGCCCAATGTGCCTGTGGTGTCTCTGCTTGGCACCCCCTTACACCAGGTTCCTAAAGAGTTACAGAACCATCTCAATTTAATATGGTAACTATGGATTCCTAAAACAACGCTTCCCCCCCCCCCCCACACACACACACACTCACCTGCCTGTCTCTAGCCAGAGAGAATCAAAGAGGCTGCAGGGTGGGGTGGCCTGTGAGTCAGGACCCCTGAGCTGTGGCCCAGGGCCCACCGCTAAGTCTGCTTGTATCCTCAAAGCACACATCCACTCTCTCTGGCAAAGAAAGGCCAGCAGCCCTACTCCCTGGGGTTGTTGAGGGCCTTGATGTAATAGGCCTGATCTGTGTGGCCTAATCACAAATGCAAGATCAATACTGGTGCTGTGTGTGCATTAGGCACTCCCTAAGTGCCTGGTCTGGGCTGCGCTGGGCACTGGCAGGCTCATCCTTGCCTACTGGTGGACTCTGTCACCAGTGCCAGGGCCTCTGTCACTTACCGAGCACGTGCCTTTTTCCATACTCCTACTGCTCAGTGTCTATTTAGAGTGGTTAACAAGGTCAGTAAATAATTTGCAAGTTCAGAGTGCAGTGAGGGGGGCCCAGGGCAGATGTACTATGAAAGTTTGAGCTAGTGACCAAGCCATGTCAAGGTTGTGGCTTAAAGAGGTGGCCACGGTGAGCTTCCTAATAATTCCTCCTCGAGAATCCAACGAAGTTCAGGCTCTTGACCTTTCGGAGGAGGTCCTGACCCAGGTAAGTGGGTCAGCTCTCAGGGCCCACAAAACGCCAGGACAGCCCTCTCTGCAGGCTGGGGGCCAGGGCCAGTCCCCCTCCCAGACTCCTCAACTCCCTAATCCAGTGGGTCATCTCCAAGAAAACAGTGGCTGGGCAGTGATGGCCCTGAAGTGACCAACCATCCCAATTTGTCCAGGACTTCCTCCATTTTAGCACTAAAATTTCATATCCCAGGAAACTCCTCAGTCCTAGTCAAACTGGGACAGTTGCCCCCAAGTGGTCCCGTAATAGTCTAAGTCAAGACCCATGACCTGGATCTCATCAGAGCCATGGTTGTGAGAAGTTCTTGGCCTCTGCAACTGTGGTCTAGTAGGCTGCTGGGACAGGCCACCCCTGAGCGTGGAGAGTCCAGTCCTCCTGGTGCTGCCTGCTGGGACATCTGGAGATCCCTGGAAGCCTGGCAAAGAAGACCCCTGCTCAGGTCCCCATCCCAGTACCTTCTCTGTGTGCCACCCAGGAAACCACTGTTCTGCGTCAGCTCCTATACAGTGCCAACCTAGGCTGACAGGCTCATCGTGCACAGTCATTCTTGCACAGGGGCCTCTTTTCCTGCCATCATGGTGACAATAATCCTAAAGACCTCTGCAAAGAGTGCCCTGGCTATCAACCTCAGTGTCGCAGCCAGTGGGGACCTCAGCAACTCCTGGAAGGGAAGAAAGGCAACTTGGCAGAGTGAGAGTTTAGGGGAAAAATCAGACCCCTAAATTGATCTCAGCAAAGTTACAAATGGACAGTGCTACCTTGAGCCTCACTTTCTTCATCTGTGAAATGGAGCTGATCTCGCCTAAGGAGGCATTCAGGAGGACTACAGGTTTTTGCCCCAGATCAGCCATGGGGGTTTTTCTTGGCAATCACCCTGGGTCCCTCTGGGCTGCCTGCCTCAGGCCACCGGGGGCTCTCCCAGCTCATGTTCCCTGACTTAGCTCCTACACAGCATTCCCCGCTGTCCCAGGTCATAGCTCAGCTCTTGGCTACTAGCAGGGTTATAAGTCAAATCCTTCATTAAGACATCTAAAGGCTCTAGAATAAAGCCACGCCCTCTCTAGGAAGAGGGGCGCAAGCCTGGAGGTTATCAGTCACCTGGGAACCACCCAGGTGGGTTGGGAGGGGCGGCCGCCTGTTGGCTCTGGGATCTGAAATGATTTTGCTAATTGCATTCCCTGCTTCAGCCCGCCCAGGACCAGGCTTGGGAGCATGGATGGCAAGAGGGGCCCCCTGTGGGGCCATCAACAAAAATCATTCAACCACTACTCCTGAGATGCAGACTGTGGTCTGGGCCTCAGCAAAGCAGGGTGGGGACACCAGACATAGAGAGCAAGGTCTCATGGAAGAAGCCCTGGGCTAGAGGCTTTCCATGGATACCTCTATGCCCATGGCCTTGAAGGCATATTGGAGTGGCAATCTCAGTGGAACTTAGGCCATCAGAACCGAGGGGCAAGTCATACCAGCTTCAACCTAGTAGCATCTCCAAAGAGTGAGGTGGGGATCTGGACTTGAGCTTGTAAGAGAGGTAGTGGACAGGGACCTGCCCTCTCATCTGGAAGAGGGAGGGAGAAGGAGAGAGAGAGGACAGAGTAGATATGGCCCGTTTATTAAGTCTGGGTGGAAGGACATAGTTGTCTGTGATGTTCCTGGTAATAGTTATCCTCTCTGAATTTTGTTTAGTTCAACCCCTTCAGGAGCAACTGGGGAAACCAAGACTGGGTGGGGGAGGGGAGCTTAGGTCACAAGACCTCTTTGACCCTAAGTCCTCCCTTGTGCCTCCCCCACCTCACCTACACTGGACAATCATGCCCCTTATGGATTCCAAGCCACTAGTTATGGGGATGCCCATGCTGGGGGGCACTGACAAATGGTGGCAGGATCACAGCTCTGGTGTGGGGCCATTGGCCACCCTGAGTCAGCAAGGAGACTGACTTGAGCAAATATAAGAGAGTGGCCTTCAGGGAAGCAACAAGAACCAAGCAGCAGATGCTTCAAGCCCAGGTGGGGCTGAGCCTGGGCTCCAGCAAGAACTCTGCTCAGCGCTGCTGCACCTCGCCTGCACCCAGAGCCCTCTGGAAATCCTTCCTGCTCTGCCCCGCCCACCTCTTGTTTTACATTCATTTACATATTTGGCTCTTTACATCTAGAAACCTGTTATCTCCAAAGCCAGAAAGCATCCATCGTCCATGTCAAGGGAGGGCCCCAGGCCCGCCTCTGCCCCCACCCACTGGCTCCAGGCCCTGCCTCCTCCCTCATCCCTGTGGTTTCTGGAATCCACACCGTCTTTGCACATTTTGTGTCTTCCTCTTGGATTGTGACTTCTCCTGGTTTAACCCTGCAGTCTGAGTCTGGCTCCCATTCCTCTGTAAAGGCTACACGTGCCCACGCAGAAGTGGCCTATCAGCTGCCTCAGTAGCTGGGCCTTGTGCTGTGTACCACCCCCACCCCCATAATCCCCAGTGGCTCCTCAGAGGAAGCAGACCCAAGCATGTCTCTGGCCTGTAGCAGAGGGCTCTGGGTGTGGGCTCCGGTGGCCCAGCTCCCCATGCTCAGCCTCCAGAGCTGTGGGGTCAAGTTCAGGCCCAGCTGCCCTCTGAGTCCCTCCCACCATCCCTCTTGACTTCTGTGTGTGAAGAGTGGGAATGTCCTGGCAGCCAAAGCCAGCTGGGACGGGTGGGTGGAAGGGAAACACATGAATCGAGGGAAAGTCCAAAGGTCCACTTGAGGTGGGCGTCTGCTTTAAGAGCGCCTTAAGTGAGCTTCAAGTGGAGGAGCGTGTCCTCCGAACATCCGGCCATTCTGTTCCGAATGGGAAGACATCCAGCTGGGCTGGAAATGCATGGCTGGGAGTCTGCAGGAAGGAAGCAGAAAAGCGGCATTTTTGGTGCTTTTCCCAGGATCACAGAGCCGCTGGGTTGGGCAGAGCCCAGAAGATGTCAGGAACCACCCAGTCTATGTGCTTAATGTGAGGACTGGTCCCATTTCTTCATTGACGACGTGATAATCCGAGGGAGACATAAAGAAAGCCTACTCAGAAGCCAACCCCGAAGTGATCCAAAGGTCATCTGACACAGGACCAGGGAGTCGGTTAAGCTTCAGGCACCTCCTTCTTTTCATAACCCCACGGGGTGCACAGGGCGGTCCAGGGCCTGCAGCAAGGAGAAGAGCTCCCCGAGGGCTGGGCTGGGTGGACACCCAGGGCCCCAGTGCCAAGCTGGATAACTGGGTAAGTGTGAGCTCCTTCTGCACATTAGCTGATTTAATCCTGAGGACAGTCACAGAAAGCAAGCACTGCCACCCTCCTCACACAGGGAAACCAAGAGGCAGGACCCTGCCCTGGGTCAGACCACACAGTCAGTAGGTCAAAGATCCAAACCCAGATCCGCGGACTCCACAGCCGGCCCTCTTAATTGTGCACTGTGCTTCCTCTTTATCCACATAAGCACTCAAGAAATATTTACTTATTGATTAATCAGTAGACTCTGCACATGAAGACTTCCAAGACCGTCTCTGTGTGTGTCAGTCTGTTTTCCCCAAATGCCAGCTCTACTGAACAATATATTGATCATTCCTGGTAATAATTTGTCATCTGGTGATTGTGACTTACAAAATGCCAATTGTCCAGAAGGAGGATGAGAATCTGGGCTGTTTCAATATGGACCTTTTGAAGGAGTGAGGGGTTTTAAATGCTCCGTTAGAGCATGTGTCTCTTCTAAGCCCCTCTTCTGGGTATGTGGGCTGGGGAGGAGGTGTCCTGCCAGAGTAGGGGGGATGATATGAGGACCCTGGGACCCTGTATCTGGCTGCTAGACTTTTCCCTCCCCTCTCCTGGCCCCTGGGCCAGCTGGCTGACAGGCATTGAATGGTATCTCAAGATAGATGCCTGTCAAGTGGTTCTCGTGTTGTGACAGTAGGCAATTATGATTTATTTCAAAAGGAATTCACAATAAACTTAAGTGAAGGGGGAAAAAAAAGATCAGAGAATTTAGGATGACAAAAGCACTTGAAGGAATTTGGTTGATGGGCTTTTAACTGGAAGAAAGAGAAGAGAATATTTTGAAGGAAGAAACACACACATACACAGACAACCCCTGGATCTGGACCATACACCTCTCCCCATCTCTCTGAGAGGCAAGAAATTCACATTTTTCCAAAGCCCTTCTGAAATCCCACTTCTTACAGGAAATCCTACAGATTTCTTAGATGGACAGATCCATGAGGGCCTCCCAGCCTCTCGCTCACTTTATCTCCCCCACTCTGAAGACACGAACCATTTCCACCTTACCTTGGCGTTCTCTGGGAGCTTATCCCATCTGCTCTCTCAGAGGTAAGGCAGCAGAATCTGCCATGGCAACAGACACAGATCTGTGTCATATTTTGCACATAGTATGATTCAAAAAGTAAAACATGTATATGTGCCTATGTTCATGCATAAAAGCAAATGAGAATGGGTGTCCAGCATCCTCAGGGCAAAACAGAGGTAAATCGCCCCTATCTCAGGGGAGGAACAAACTTATCAACGTGATTCACTAGGGGGGAAGAAGGACCCACTCCAGTCCCTCTCTCTTCAGTCCTGCATTGTTGGTTGAGAATCCTCACCCTGAAGGTGAGTGCCTGGCCTTCTCTGCACCCCCAACCCTGTCCTTCCTCTCTGAAACCAATTATAAACATTTTCAGCATTGCATGAAAAGTGCTTCACTTGAACCTCGCTGTTTGACCCAACTATAAATAGAGTATAATTTTCTTTCAGAAATTGAAATTAGCATTCTATCCCATTAGAAACCATAAGCACTAAAACCAGTTGTGCAGGAAAGAGCCATTGAGAGCAGGCTTTAAGTCTAACAGGCCTGGCTTCCGATCCTGTCTGTGCTGTTTTTAAGCTGTGTGAATGCAGGCAAGTTCCTGTGTTTCTTCCTCTATAAAACAGGGATAATGATCCCTGCCTCTGAGGATTGAGAGGGATTAGGAGATGTTTTTGGTAAAGCCTGGAGCACAGTGTCTACTTTATGGCAAGTTCTCAATAAAGAAAGAAAATAATATTCTCCAGGTGCAGTTAGGTTGCCCGGATTTCCATCCTGGGTCTCACTTCTTCCCCGCCGGTGGCCATTCGCTCCCCTCCTCTGGTCTTCAGTATCTCTACTAATAAAACAGTTGGGAGACAGAGTCCCCTGTCCATCCCGTTTCTAAATATCTGTGAGTGGAGAGTTCTCTCATTTATTCAAGCTTAGGAAATACACAGCATAGTGGAAGTGGATGGCCCAAGTTCAAATCCAGACCCCCTCACTCCCAGCAGTACGGCCCTAAGCAAATCAACTTTTCTTAGCTTTAGTTGCCTTATCTATAAATAAGGAAAATAGCACCTACATGACCTTTATAAGTCCAGGGCCCATGTGGTCCAGACTTAGTTGAAAGGAAAAAAAAAAATTAAGAAGGAATTCCATTTGTAATAGAAACTCTCAAATAATCCACACTTTTCCTCCCCGCTTCACCTCCCAGAAAAGCCCTTTCTTCATTCCCAATTCTCTTGCCATCTCTCCGGTTTTCCTGGAGCGTCTCACCCAGCACAGCCATGAAATCCTCCCACCAGCCCCAGCTCTGCCGGGCTCCCCGGTCTCCCTTCCCTGTCTCTGCCTCCCTCTGGGAGCGTGTTGGAGAGGAAAACTCAGAGGGTAACTCCAGAGCTCTCTTCATCAGGAGCAGGTAGGGTGGCTTTGGCTGTGAATATTTCCAAATAAACAAGAACATAAATTTTGTCCTGTCACCCCCGAGTGGCTGCAGGGAGGGCGCAATGACTTCTATGGAGCAGTCTGACAGCCCAGGGTCTGACTCAAAGGAAGTACTTGACATGGGAGGGCCATTATTATTGTTGTTTTGTGAACCTGCTAGTGCCTACTGCTGCCACCATATAGCCTTCCTTCCCACTGTCGCCTCCTCCTCCCTCTGACCATCTCCCTCTGTGTTAGTCAGGGCTCTCCGGAGAAACAGAACCAGTAAGACAGACAGAGATAAATGGGAAGAGATTTATTACGCAGGAGTGGCTCACACGCTGGGAGAGGTGGGGAAGTGCCACCATCTGCTCTCTGCAGGCTGGAGGCCTAAGCAAGCCAGTGGCATAATTCAATCTGAGTCTGAGACCTGAGAATCAGGGGAACCAAAGTCTCAGTCCAGGTCCAAAGGCCCTGGAGCCAGGAACACTGTTGTCCGAGGACAGAAGATGGATGTCCCAACTCAAGCAGAGAGCAAATTCACTCTACTTCTAATTTTTGGCTCTTTTCAGGCCCCGGGTGCTTTGAAGGATGGCCACTAACATGGATGAGGGCAAATTCTTCTACCAATTTAAATGTTAATGTCTTCTAGAAACTTCCTCACAGACACACCCAGAATATTGTCTTACCAACTGTCTTGGCCTCTCCTAGCCCAGTCAAGTTGATACTTAAAACTGATCATCACAGCCTCACTTCCAAGGCTGAACCCCATTCAGATCTCGTGCTTGTGCCAGAAGCACACTCTGTCACTTCCTCCTTGGTGACATCCAGGCTCCTCCACTAACCCTTCCTATCTCCTAGGAGGGGAAGGCTTTCTGGTCTAGCCACACACACCCATGGGTGTCTGAACATGTCCTTCTAGTAACTCCCAATTTGCCACTCCCATTTCAAAGAAGTCCCTCCTGCCAAGTTACCAAGAGACAAAACACCTTGCTTGACTCATGAGTGCAGCAGGGTGCTTCTGGGGCAGCTAGCTGCTGGGGATGCAGAGTGGATGTGTCCACGCCATCTCAGAATGCAGCTGCCAAAGACAAGGGCTGAGTCCACGAAGCATCTGCTCCTGGGCAGAGAGAATCTGAGAAAGGAGAGCTGTGTGTCCTGGCCGAGTGAGGCCCGGAGAGGAGCGTGAGAGCGGCTCCGCCTCTGTGGATTCAACCAACAATGGATCAAAAACACTCAGAAAAAAAATCACATCTTCACTGAACTTGTACTGTCGTTTTTTCTTGTCCCTCAACAATACAGTATAACAACTATACACACAGTATTTACCCTGTGTTAGTTATGATAAGTAGAGATAATTTAAAGTCTACAGGAGGAGAGTGAAGGATATAGGAAATCACTTGGTCATTTTATATAAGAGACTGAAGCATCCATGAGTTTTATATCCTCAGAGACCCTGGAACAAATACCCCACAGATACCATGTTATAACTGAACTGCACGGAAGGTAAGATCTTCAACAACAACGGACCCATTGAGTAGGCTTGAAAGGCATAGGATTCATTGAGAGGTAAGGAACCCACCCTGTGGACCATCTAAGGTAAAGAGTGAAGTTTAACTTCTAGTCCCCATCTTGTCCATTTCCCACCCCAGCTAAAGATTGAGGCCTTCTTGGCTACCTTTTACTTTGATCTTCAAAACCTTCGTTTTCCTACAGGTGGCATCAATAGTAAAGAATGGGCTAATGGGGGATATCAGACCCCGGCCTGCTCTGGGAGAGTAATTGGGAGAAGAGTCCTGATGGCCTGCCCTGATCCAGAATTCCTCCATGTAGGGAAGGGACCCTTCACACTGGGTAAGCTAGGTCTGGTTCTGTGGAGGATGGTAACATCAAAGGTGAGAGACTGGAAATAATGTTCACCAGGCGGAGGAGATACTTTTAACTTTTCCTGACAAGCAGAGAAAAACCTCTGGGGTAAGGGGAGAAAAGAAAAATCTTTTGAGCTGAATCCAGGGTCACTGTGGATGTCCATGTGGGCAATTAGTGGCATGCGTGGATGTATCTTGCAAGCTGAGGGGACCTGGCAACCCTCTGTGTCATCCATGAGGCCTTCCAGTTCCGAAATGAGGCCACTGAGGCAGCATTCACAGTGACAGAGCAGAGTTCCTCCCACGTCTCTGGGTTGCCCAGGGCCCATAGTGGAGTGAGGAAGACCCTGGAGCCATACCAAGAAAAAGATCCAGAATTCCTATTATAGGCAAGTCATAGGAGGAATCCAAGGGGTTTTTCCAGAAGAAAGCAATAACAGTCGTCTCTAGTAAGGAGCGAAGCTTCAGGAGGTAGGACAGAGCTGTGTTAGGAGCTGATGGGGGAGTGAGGGTCAAGTATTTGCAGGGCCCTAATGAGACTGGTGGATGGAAGTCCCAGGAACATGTGTTTTGTTGAGAACAGAGACATTTACAGGAAGAACTCTGCCAGCCAGACCTCCCGTAAAAACTGAAGGACTTGCTGGACATAAACTTGGGGAGTGCAGAGAAGCAGAAAGGAGAGCTCTGTGCATTGGGTGGATGGATGGTGGGCGGGGTGGACAGGCTGTGATGAAGTAGACAAGCAGATGAATGAGTGTCTACATAAATAGACAAACATGGACGGGTGGACAAATGGGTGTGAAGGCATGGGTGGGAGGACACAAACGGGTACGTGTAAGGGGGTGTGGATGATGGGTGAAGGCCTTCAGAGCTGCCCTCCACGTCTGAGAACCCACAGTTACATGATGATGGGGTGAGGAAAGCTAGTCTCTGGGATGTCAGAGGGCCCAGGAACATGAGAATTGACCTCAAGTTACCTAGCTTCTGATTTTGTCAAGACCATCAGTGTAACAACAATTATCTATTTAAAAAGAGGAAACAAAATATGGATGAATTTTATTTTTTTTTTTGAATTGTGACTTAAACTTTGAGTTTAAAATTTAGGCGCTGTCTATGAAATGACACCTTTTTTTAAAAAGGTAGAGATGTGTGTGTGGCTATTAAAGATGTGTTATCAGTCTCCAAACAAGTGACCACCCGTGCACCTGGACTGTCTGTGTTCCCAGCTTTGGGCCGGCAGCCCCCTCACCGAGGCTACTGTGCTTGGTGTAAATACAGTGGATCTCAGTCTCTGACTGGAGTGCTCCAAATACGGATCATCTCAAATCCTTGAGCATGCAGTCTAGTGAAGATGTTGTCACTATGCACAATAGAGAAGTAGCTGAATTAACTATGTGATGTTGACTATTATTAATAAATTTCAACATGTTTCAAAGGAAATGATGAAACAGAATAGAATGAACTAAAGAAAAGTCCTTCCCAAGTAAGAATCACTGATAATCTGATAATCTCTATGTGTATGGGTGTGTGTAGATAGTAAGAGTCCTTTTTTCATTAGTATAACAAAATACCTGAGGCTGGATGATGTATTTAGAAAAGAGGTTTATTTAACTCACAGTTTCAAAAACAGGAAGTCCTAAGAGAATGGTGACCACTCTGGCATCACATTACAGCAGGTAGCATCATGGCAGGATGCATGCAAGAGGGAGAGATGCTGTGGCAAGATAGGAAGGCAGAGAGAGGGAGGGGTCTAGTCTTGCTCTTTTCACAATGACCTGCTCTCTTGAGATCTAACTTATTCCTTGAGAACTACATTAATTCTTTCTTAGGGTGAGGTCCCCAATGATGTGATTGTTTCCCATTAGGCTCCACCTCTTAAAGGTCTCCCCACCTCCCAACATTGCCCCACTAAGGAATAAGCTTCCAAAACACAAACTTTTGGAAGACATACTCAAACAGTATTATATACACAGACACATGTACACATACATGTCCATGGGTAGATGTGTATGACATTCACCTTACATCTCTATTAACAGACCACAGGCTTAGGAAAAGTGATTGTCATTGGAAGTCAAAGTCAAAGTTATTGGAAATAACACAAATAATATATGTATATATCACTAATTCTCAAATTTGGGTCTCTTCACCAGTAAAAATAAGGACAATGTAAAATATAAAATTATTAATGAGTTGGATGTGATGGCTCTTGCCTATGATCCCAGTGGCTCAGGAGGTTGAGGCAGGAGGATCCCAAGTTCAAAGGCAGCCTCAGCAATTCAGCAAGGCCCTCAGCAACTTAGCAAGCCCCTGCCTCAAAATAAAAAATAAGAAGGATTGAGATATGGCTCAGTGGTTAAGCACCCCTGGGTTCAATCCCCAGTACCAAAAAAAAAAAAAAAAAACATCTTAGCAAGACCAGGAAGGTAACATCAGTGAACTGGGTAGAGCATAGGAATCCAGGGACAGCGAAGACCTGCAGAGCCCAAGTGTGCCCAGCATCCTTTGCTCCAGCTGTCGCCACGCAGGAAGGCGAAGCCAGTGCTGCTGGCTGGGTTTTCTGACCCATTAAGAGAAATGCATATTTTATGAAAACCCTTCAATTAAAAATACTTGCAATTAATTTTTAAAATTTGGCCTCGGTCTAGGCCAACATGGTTGAACCAATCAACACACATACACACATACACACACACACACACACACACACACACCTGCGGATCAGCTCTGGCCCACACACGGTGGGTTTGTAACCTCAGCATTAGACCCTCGAGTTGGGGTGGGAGGTGATGGGAGAAGATACCCAAAAGAACAATCTTGGAGCTTCCCTGATTCATCCTGGGGTGAGAGGGGTATCCAAAAAAAAAAAAAAAGAAAAAAAAATGCCACCCGATTCCTCCTACTGGTGAATAATTTCTCTGCAGTCTATTTCCAGAAAAGCTGTAATTCAGGCTCTGAACAACCTATGATTTCCATCCGGGCCGGTGTAAAAGATATTGTGTGGAGTCTTCCGAGTGTGCTCTGTGTGTTTGTATAAATCTCTCTACTCAAAATATCTCCCACAGTTGACTGACAGCCCATGTAATTTAGCAGAAGGCTAAAAATTAAAATCCCCGAGCCTGCTGAGGCAGCGAAGGAACACAGGAACACGGAGCGCCGCCCCTGCCCGGGCCCCGGCTCGGCAGATGCCAGGGCTGTTCATTTTGGAGACAGAACAAAATATTTGTATTTAGATTTATTAAGTCATTATTCCACCATTTGTTCCAATACACTTTATTAAAACCGGATCTCATCTCTGTTTTGAAAGTCTTACCTGATTTACATAAGCCGGTCCCAGCCCTAATTACGGCTTCCTTGGGTGTCTTTTCATTCCGAGGGAGGTTTTTCTCTCCCCCTCCTGTTTTTTTGTCGCCTGCCTTTATGGCCCATATGTCTGCCTTGAGATAGCAAGAATCTTCGCCTATAAATAGATGGTTCAGAACGGTCCTGCTGCCAGTTATCTGTCCACACATCAACATTACCATAATTGCAACAGTGAATGTGTAATCGCTCTAATCACACGTTCCAGTCGGAAAACTGGATTGGGTTTCATAAATTGTATAATTTGAGGCTTTCCTGAGCTAACCACTGGGCGGGCGGGCTGCTGTGGGTCAGCCACGACTTGGCAGCGCCCCTCAGCCTGGCCAGGCCTGTCCAGGGCAGCATAGAGACACACACCTGAGGCAGGCACTCGACCGTGGACAATGGCAGTGCCACCCCCCACTCTGAGGTGAGGACACCTGCGGAACACGAGAAGCGCAACTTTAGGGGCCTATCATCAGCCAGGAACTATGGACACACTCTCTCCTTTTAATTTTCATTCTTTTACATTTGGGGGGAAAGATACCATAAATATTTCCATTGCTGAAGATGAAGACATCAAAATTCAGAGAGGTTCTGTGTGTTTCCAAAGGTCACACAGTAAGTAACTGAGACACGGATCTGAGACTCTGCGTTCCATGCCCTTAACCACCGAATCCATCTGCAGCATGGTATCATGGAAGGCTTCAGTGAATTTCATTTTTTTCATTCCTCCAAGATGCTTCCATTACTATCATTTAGCTAATTCCCAAGACCAATCAGGAAGAATACCTTAGAGACCACAAAACCGAGACACGGAGAGGTCCAGCACACAAGCCAGGGTCCCACGGCTTGCAAAGCAGAACTGGGATCCAGTCCAGGCTGCCCAGCCTGCACTGCGGGCTGTGCTCTGGGGCACTCTCCTCTTGGGGAGCCTTTGTTTTCTCTGCCAGTTCCTCAGAAGGCTACTATAATTGGGCTGGTGTCTGTGGACAGAGTCCTGGGGAGAGGAAGAGAGGGGAGGGGAGGAGAATGACCTCTTCCAGCCCCCTCAAATGCCCACCCCACAGGGGCGAGTCTCTCAGGTGGGGCCAAGATGTTGTCCCTGGAGCCCCCCAGGGAGCTGCTGGGGAAAGGGCTTCTTTTGTTTTGCACTTTGAGTTTCCTCTGGGCAATGCTGTGCACTCTCAGGGTCCCCAGAGTGGCTGAGGACACCTGATGGGTGGGCAGGTCCCCACAGAACCAGGGCTGCTCCGGTGCCAGGAATGGCCTAGCCTTGAGAAGTTTCAGCGTCTGTTAGCCGCTCTGGATTGAGTGCTGAACAGACGGTGGTGTCACCAGGACAGGGAGGCCCGGCCTCCCTCAGAGGAAACGTCTAATCCACTCCCCTCCCCTCGCTTTTCCAGATGAGGAAACTGATGATCAGGAAGGGAAGGGTCACAGCTAATCCTGAGTTCTTTGAGCTGTACGTGCACACACACACACACACACAGTGCACACACGTGTGCCCGTCTCCCCCTCTCCCAGCTCCCTTCACTCCCAGCCCCAAGTCCTCCCTCCTGGTTCTGAAGCACTCCCTGCCAGTGTCTAGGCAGGAGACTGCGGACCAGGACTCAGTCCTGCACTAGAATGCCCCTCAACCTCAAGGTTAGAAAGCTTCATCCTCAATGGCTATGTCCCTGCCCCTGACCCACCAAGTAACCTTGGGCTATGCTGGTCATCGGAGCCTGGCCCGGGCCGTGGAGATGGGGACACCCCACCTGTCACTTCCCTGACACAGGGGCTCTGAGCATTGAAAAAATCCTAGGTAGTCACTGCCCAGGATACCTCCTGGGAGTAAACTGGACTAATGCTACTCAAAGTGTGGTCCACGGACCAACTGGCTAAAGCTGCATCCTGGCCTGAGCACCCACTGGCCCTGTGACCTTAGGGTGGGCTCAGGGACTCTGGGTGTTAGCCGACACTTTCAGTATTTCAGATGCATGCCTAGTTTCAAATGGCAGTCCAATCCAGGCCTCAGGATCCTCCCAGATGGAGGGTCCTCGAGACTCTGGCCCCCTACGAGAACATGGATTAGATCCCCACATGCAGAGAAAATAGAAAGATCTAGTACCCTGCCCCACGCTGCACAGCCTCCCCTCCAAGCTCCTCACTGGTTCCTAGCTCTACCCACACCCAGCCCCTCCCCGTTGCCTGAGCCAACAGGCTCCAAGCCTAACCTGTTCCCACTGCCAGGAACATCTGCCCTACCGCACCTCATCCCCTCCCACCCTGAGGGCTCAGCCTCAACATCTTTGCAGCTAACCAGAGCCCTCCCTGACCCTCCTCCTCAGAGTTTTGAAGGCACTTTCAAGATAATGCTCTTAGCTGGGCACGGTGGCACATGCCTATAATCCCAGAGACTCAGGAGGCTGAGGCAGGAGGATCACAAACTACAGACCAGCCCTAGCAATTTAGCAAAGCCCTAAACAACTCAGTGAGTTTTGAGACTCTGTCTCAAAATAAAAAACAAAAAAAGGACTGGGGATGTAGCTCAGTGGTAAAGCATCCCTGGGCTCAAATCACAGTACCAAAAATAAAATAAAATAGAAAAATTAAGATAATGCCCTTAGAGAAAAAAAACTACTGCCTAATGTTTCATTGGCAGGGTATGGGTCTCCCCTGCTGGAGTCTGAGCTCCTGGAAACTCCAGAGTTTTTAGCAATGCTTGGCACACAGTAGGTCTGCAATATGTGTGTGTGTGTGTGTATGTGTGTATGATGGACATGCAATGCACTCTGATCAAACTGACCAACGGGGTCCCCAAGGAAGAGGCTCTGCTGTGAACTATGGGATTGTTCCAGACCCATAAGGAAGTGTCATCATTTCACAACCAGCAAGGGCCCAGGCCCTCTTTGCCCTTTCCCCTGAGTCTCCTGAGGGCTCACTTCCCCCCGCCACTCCCCCCAGCACCCACCCATGCCCGTCCCCAGCCCAGCCCACACCATTGTGACACATCAGGCTTGGGCCTAGGCCACACCTAGCGGAGCTTAACTCGACCAGGAGGTACCTGTGGGGTGACCTCCTGCATCCCTCTTGACCCAGATCAGGGAACTTTGCAGGACCACATCCAGGTACAAACTTTATGGAATTGGGATCTACTCCAACCTCACTTGCCCACGCCACTGAGGTTTTTGTTGTAGTGGTGGTTGTTTTTGTTTTGCGATGCTGTAGCTCAAACCCAGGGCCTCACGCATGCCAGGCAAGTACTGTACTGCTGAGCCTCATCCTCAGCTCCTTCCCCACCCTCTGAATCCTGGGCCCTAGGCAGTCCTCACCTCATTTCCTCCCTGCTGCCTCAGGAACTTTGCACATACCCTTCCTTCTGCGGATGGCCTTCTTCCCCTGTGAGCATGTCAAACACACTAGGAATTAGAGGCTGGCATAGCAGATGCAGGGACTTGGCTGGGAGTGTAACAGGGAAGGACAATTGAGCAATGATGTGGCTCAGGAAAATAAAAAGATAATGAAAAGAGAAGCCCTTCGATTAACCTGCTGTGTGACTTTGAGTGAGTCCCTTTCATGGTCTGTGCCTATCAAATAAAACCCTTGGGTTCTACATGACTGCAGCACTCCAAGCATAAGAAATAATTGTGGAGTGTGTGTGTGTGTGTGTGTGTGTGTGTCTCCAAGCACAGATAGGCCCATTTAAGCAATTTAAGTAGATTGGGTTTCCTGTTCTTTTCTTTAACCCACAGTTGTGATCTGCTCAATGAACCACCACTAAGTGTTCTCTGGGCACCTACTGGGTGTTGGGTCCTCCACTGAGGCCCATCTTCCCGGAGAGTTCCCTTCCTTGGTTGGCCGATGGTGATCAGCCAGGGGTTCCTGCATCCAGAGGATCACTCATTCTGCTCCCTCAGTGTCAGGAGGAGCACCTCAGCGGCAGGCCTGGAGAGCATCCTCTGTAGAGGCTGCATCCCTAGGTCGCCAGCTGTGAGGCTTAGAAGGCAGAGAAAAGACGGGTTTGTCTTCCTGGCAGCCCCAGCCAGAGGGTATCTCGTTACCATCTCTGAGCTGGACTGGTGCGCTCCTGGAGTGTGAACTGGATGAGCAGCGAGGCTCCCTGTTGTTACTTGTCCCCACAGAGTTTGTCCCCAGGCTTACCTGCCTCGGGGTTGCACAATACCTGGAGCAGGTCCCTCTGCAGGAGCTCCTGGCGTTAAAGGGAAGGGGGTCGGCTCTTTCTCTACCCTTGTCTGAGGCTAAAGGCGAGATTCTGGGCCCGGCTCAGGTCAGGAGGTGACCCCAGCACCCCTCCCTCCAGCTCTCTGCAAGCTAAGGATGGGGCGCCGGTGACTCTGAAGGAACCATAGCAAGAATGACACTGACAGTGCAGGTGAGGGCCAGACTGCCGGCCTCCAAGGAAGGCCTGGCACAGAAGCAGTAACCTGCATGAAGTCCTACTATGTGCCAGGGAGTCTGCAAGAGCTTTTCCAAAATCTCCTTTTATTTGCATCATGTAAGCGAATGGAAAGGTGAGGACTTGACAGATAATGAAGGGACTTGCCCTGGGATTAGAACCCACGCTTGCCTTTTTCCAAAGTTCAGGGCTCTGATCTCTAGTCCAACATCCTGTCTGCAGGGCTGTGCGCCTGGCCCCAGCTCCCAGAGAGCTGACAGCTACCAAATGAGCCTCTGCTCAGCAATGCAAGGGCCAGCCAAGTCTGCAACAGCCGTTTAAAGAGCCCGCCTAACTCCAGGGCATCCTGAGGCCACTGGCCCTGGCTGGGAACTCTCTCCCGCCTTCCAGCCCTCGGTGGTGGCTGTGTCCAGCTGGGCGGGTGACTCAGCCGCCCTCGTTCCCACATATCTGGGAGGGCAGGCCTCTCTCCCGGCTGTTGGTTTGGCGCTGTCGGCCCATGTGGGGGTGCCCCGGCAGCCAGTCTGCCATCGGCAAGGCCCTGGGGCTTGGCAGCCGTTCCTGGGCTCAGTCACAGGATCTGCCTTCTTCCTCAGCCCGCCAGCCTCTCCCCTGGGTTTGGAGGGCTGCTTCTAAATTCCTCTGGCCATCTCAACCGTGTCTTCAGCCAGGCCGTGGAGACTTCTGGAGTGCCAGTCCCAGAGCCCTCTTTCTCCTCCTCCTTCACCCTGAAAACTCCTGCTCAGGACTGGGGCTGTGGCTCAGGGGTAAAGCACTTGCCTAGCTCATGTGAGGCCCTGGGTTCGATCCTCAGCACCACATAAAAATAAATAAAATAAAGGCATTGTGTCCAACTACAACTAAAAATATATATATATTTAAAAAATCAAAACTCCTGCTCATCCTGCAGACCTGAAGTCGCTGCTCCCAGGTGAAGCCTTTTCAAATGCCACCACCACCACCACCCCCGCCCCGGCCAGGGCACTGTCCCCAGAAGCAGCCCACCTCCCAGAGCACACATCCTGCCGGCCAGGAACATCCCAGTTCGCTGATTCAAAGCAGAGTCTGCAGTGTGAGAAGAGGAGGAGGCACAAGGCCCCAACAGCAAAAAAAAAAAAAAGCCCAGGGCGGGAGTGGATGTTGGCTGGATCTTCAGGCAGGACGCGTGGGAAGGTGCTGGATTGTACAGGTAGGGCGAAGACCATTTGCTCACAGCCAAGAGAAACATCAACCCACAGGTCCTGGCCCTGACCTCAGTAGGAAGTGAGCTGGAGCCAGGGCAGATTGTGAACCTGACAAGGCCCATAAACTCTCCCATCCTCTTTCCTCATCTGTACAATGGGTATAATAACGCCTGCCAGAAGACCTGCACCAATGTGCTCCAGACGTGGGTATTTTTTTCCACTCTATGTGTGAGTCCAACAAGATTTCTGCAATCTTTTATCGGTATCATTTTGCGTTCGTCATCCTGAGATGCTGTGGGAAAGGACCTAGGAGGCACTTTGTAAAAGGTGCTTTGAGTTGCGGTTGCTGGTTGCTGTCACTCACCCTCCTAATACCTCCCAGGAGAGCAGAGCCAACATTTTTCACACCCCCAACATGATCCAGTGAGAAGCCTAAGATCAGCAACAGGAACTACTTTACTGCCATTCATTCCTAAGTTAGAAAAACTAAAGAAACTACCTTTGGTTGAGCGCCATGGGTGGGTCAGCTGCTGGGGGTTGCTCCTGGGGACACTGAAGTGCCTGAGACATGGTCCCTACCGAAAAGAAAGGATTGTGGGACAGAAGTGGGAAGGGAAAGCAGAAGGGGTAAGCCCATGCCACCTAGATCAGACAGGTGGAAAACAGGCTGTTGATGAGGAGTCGCCACCTCACCTGTAAAGTCCCATTTTAGTGAGAAGTTAGTGCTGCTCAGGGGGATCTGAAAGGGCTTCACAGCAATGGGGTGTTCAGGGTGTGAAGGATGAGAGGAGTTTTATGGTAGAGAAGGAAGAGAAATGGCATGGAGGTCCGCCAGGCTCTAGCCAGGGAAGGGCATATGCCTAGGCTGCCCAGGGGTACAGAGCCTCTTTTGGAGGCTCCAGGTATTCTGAGGAGCCTCTATGCCTCGTGTGTGGGTGAAAGTCCCCCATGGTGTGGGGAGACACACCTGAGGGATATGTTGTCAACCTATGACCCAGATCTCTGCCTTCCAGGAACTGGTTGGGTGAGACAAGAGTCACCCCTGGTATACTTAGTGAGCAATCCTTACCAGCAGGTGTCCAATTCCGGGTGTGGCCAGTGATATCTGATGTCACTTCCCTCCTCAGGGTATGCTGTCAGCCCCTTCACAAACAGGGAGAAACAAACATAATTTGCACACTGTTTGCAGAAGATAGGACATTCTCCCACCAGCCAATCTCCATTAAGAAACTTCTTCTTTTTTTTTTTTTTTTTGGTACCAGGGATTGAACCCAGAGGCACTTAACCACTGAGCCACATCCCCAGCCCTTTTTGCTATTTTATTTAGAGACAGGGTCTCACTGAGTTGCTTAGTGCCTCACAAAGTTGCTGAGGCTGGCTTTGAACTTGCAACCCTACTGCCTCAGCCTCCTGAGCACCACGGATTACAGGTGTGTGCCACTGTGCCCAACTGATGAGAAACCTCTTGATATGATCTGATTCTAAATTTTTCAGATGAGGAAACTGAGGCAGAAAGAGACTGTGATGTGCCAGGTGTCCACAGTAAGTCATGGCAGAACAGGCCTAGACTCCTGGTTTCTTTCTGGGGGTTCTTCCATAGGCACCTCCTAAATAAATGCCCCTGCCCAACCGCAGCTCTCAGTGTGGTGCCTCATAGTGGAGGCATGAACCCACACTTTCTCTCACTCTCAGACATTGCCTGCTCCTGACCTGTGTGTGCTTCTTCTCTTTGTAAACCTCTACCTGTGTGCCCCTTTCCCTCATGCATGGACTAGTTGGTCTCCACGTCCTGGTCTCCACCTCTGAACAAGGAACCCAGTCCCCTACCCACCCCAGCCACACACAGGGATCTTCCTCCCTCCTTCCCTTGCTCATCCTCTTTGCCCAACCACCAGCTGAATTTACTTCTTACTCAAATCCACTCCTTCCTACCAAAAAAGAAATCCAGAAAACAATCTCAATTATAAACACAACACACACACACACATACACACACACACACACACCAAAACAAAAAGGAATACATTAACCAAAAAGACCTACACACTGAAAACTATACAACACGAATGAATGAAACTGAAACAACAATAACACACAAATAAATGAATAGACAGTCCATGTTTGTGGACTAGAACTAATATTGTTAAAATGTCCACGCCACCCAAAGCAACCTACTACAGATTCAGTGTAATCCCTATCAAAATTCCAAGGAAATTTCTCCCAGAAAAAAAAAAATCCTAAAATTCACATAAAACCACAAAAGATCCCAAATAGCCAAAGTGATCTTGAGTATAAAATGTAAAGCTGATGGAGGCACGCCCCACTTGCCTCAAAATATACAACAAAGCTGCAGTAGTCAAAGCAGCATGGTACTAGCTAAAAACAGACCCTAGACCAATGGAGCAAAGCAGTGAGCCCAGAAATAAACCCATGAACTTATAAGCAATTGATTTTCAACAAAGGAACCAGGAATATACAATAGGAGAATAGTCTCTTCAATTAAGTGGGTGTTCACAAAAAGAGGAATGAAATTGGACTTAAACTAAACACAAAAAAAAATCATTCAAAAGGGATTAAAGACAAATTCAAGACATGAAGCTGTAACACTACTAGGAAAGAAAAGTGTAGGAAAAAAGGTCCATAACATTACTGGACACAGTGGCTTGCACCTGTAATCCCAGTGGCTTGGGAGGCTGAGGCAGGAGGATTGTGAGTTCAAAGCCAGCCTCAGCAATGTTGAGGTACTAAGCAACTCAGTGAGACCCTGTTTCTAAATAAAATAGCAAAAAGGGCTGGGGATGTGTTTCAGTGGTTAAGTGCCCCTGGGTTCAATTCTTGCTACAAAAAAAAAAAAAAAAGTCCATAACATTGATTGAAGCAATGATTTTTTAAAAATATATATCAAAACACAAGCAACCATAAAAAAAAAGCAAAATGGACAAATAGGATGTCATCCAACAGAAAGTTTCTGTACAACAAAGGAAACAACAGAGTGAAGAAACAACCCACCCACTGGAAGTATGTATGTCTGATAAGGGGTCAGGACCCAAAATGTGTGGGGAACTCAAACAACTCAATAGTAAGAAAACAAACAACCATATTAATAATGGACAAAGGATCAGAATGGACATTTCTCAAAAGCAAACAGAAATGCTCTTCTAATATGTGGAAGCTAAAAAAGATCAAATTCACAGAAGCAGAGAATAGAATAGTACTTACTAAGGGGTTGGGGCGGGGGACAGGGACTTGTTGGCTAAAGGATATAAAATTTCAGTTAGCTAAGAGGCATGCATCCAGGGGTCTATTGTACAGCATGGTGGCTGTCATTAACAAAGGATTACAAAAAGAAAACCCAAATCCAGTCCTTCCTCCTTATTGCCAGGAGTCCGGGCCCTTTGAGTCTCTTTCTGAGTTCGTGGCCACAGCCAGAAAAATATTTCAAAAGCACATAAACATGTCACTTTTCTGCATCAAATCTTGCAGAGGTGCCCCCACAGACTGGAGAATGAAGTTCTAGCTCTTGGTGTGGTCCGGGAGGCACCCCCTGCCCGCTGTGGTCAACACCATCTGCCCACAGCATCCCTCCTGCCACGTGCCCACTCCATTCCTGGCAGCAGCTGAGCAAATATCCACGCCCCCAGCTGCCTCTGGATGGGACCCACTCCTCCCCACCCGAGGAGTGAGATGTGCTTAGACTAGCCTCACGCTCTCAGGCTCAAGGTTTGCTTGCACGTTGTCTCTAAAACTCCATTCCCAAAGGTCATTGTGCCTTCTTACTTCTGGATGTTTGGAAACCCTTACAAACCAGAGTAGCATGGTCAACCACCTTCCAGCGTTTCCTTACCTAAGCAAACACAATTCTGTATGCATAGTTATTTCGAGATACTGAAATTAAATTCAGGACAAAAGGCAAATATATGAATCTCTGAGAAGCAGCATGTTTTGGCCCATGTGCTGAAGAATAAACTGCTTAGCCAACTTCAACCCATAAATTCAACAGGAACAACAGCCAATATCCAAAGTCCCAAGCAGTTCAGAGTTGGAGAAATAATAGAGCCTCTAAGCAGGGCTGTCAAATGGGCAGGTAGAGCCTGGGGCGGTCCCTCCTTCCCTGCCTGGGCTGTGCCTGACAGTAGAGGTCACAAATACAGCCACAAAGGAACTGCATTCCCTGACTCTTGTAATTGGATTTTCAGCTTTCTAGAACAGCCCTTCCTATGTTATGTCTGCAATTTGTAGGATCTGATAAGAGACTTGCTTCAAAGTTCAAAAGGGACCGAACTTGGTAAATAGTTTCAAAGAGAAGCTCTATTTATGCTGGGGAGGCAATATATGGTAAGAGATAAGAGAGCCCTTCAGCCACACAGCTGGAGGGGGAATCCCAGCAGCACAGCTGTGGGCCAGGGGCAAATTGCTTAACTTCTCCATCCCTGATTTCCTTATCTGTAGAATGGGAATTATAATGGTACTTACCTCCTTGGGCAGGAGCAGTTGATATGATGCAAATACACCGAGCCTGTAGTACATTCTCAATTAATGTTAGCTGTGGTGTAGTTGCTAACGAAAGCAACGGTGTAAGCAGAACAGCCAGATATTTAATCAGTGGACATTGAAAATAATTTTGGCAGAATAAGACCATTTGAGCTTGCAAGCAAATAACTGCAGCTTAGAAAGGGAGACTTGAGCAGAGGGAAAGCCTGCGAAGGGGACAAACTATTCATGGCGTAGACGGAACAATGGTCCCCAGAGATATCAGTCTCAGTACTCGGAGACTGTAAATGTGGTCTTATCTGGGAAAAGGGTCTTTGGCAGATGTGATTAAGGACCTTCAAATGGGGAGATTACCCTCAATTAGAATAAGCCTAAAGGCAATCACAAGTGCCTTCATAAGGGACATGGAGGGGGAGATCTGATCTATAGACTCAGAGAGGTGATGTGAAGGCACACTAGACAGAGTTTTGAAGATGCTATTCCTGAAGCTTGAAATGCTGTGGCCACATGCCAAGGGTTGCTGGTAGCCTAAATAAGCAAAGAATGGCTTCTTCCCTGGAGCCTCTGGAGGAGGCTGGTCACGCCTTGTTTTCAGCCCAGTGACACTGATTTTGGATTTCTGGCTTCCAGAACCATGAGAAGATAAATTTCTGTTGTGTTAAATTATCAAGTTTCTGGTCATTTGTTATAACAATCCCAGGAAAAACAGGCAGATCATAGATCCCTTTTTAAAAATTTTTTTAGTTGTAGTTGGACATGATACTTTTATTTATTTATTTTGAACCCAGTGCTCGCACATGCAAGGCAAGCACTCTGCCACTGAGCCACAATCCCAGCCCGTGGATCCCATTTACTCACACACACACACAAAAACTAGACCCAGAGATCAGTAGTGACCCACCCAAAGACACACAGTATGCTGGGGCCTTGGCCAAGACCAGATCCAGGTCTGCCAGCCCCTATACCCTGGGTCTCCTCTTCCTTCTGCCTTCTTTCTCCTAGCCATGCTAGGACCCCCAGAGGGATTAGACCCCGGAGACCCCCGGTTGCCATAGTGACTCAGTGCTATCCCAGGACCAGTCCTGCTAGTTCAAAGCACCAGTCCTATCATCCCTGCCCCTGAGCTGGGATACTCTTCTGTTACCTGGGTCTCAAACTAGGTTCCATGGCAGCAGACTCAGGAATTTCGGGGTACTGGAGGTTTATCCCAGTGAAAGGTCTGTCCCAGTGAAAAAGGGGCAGAAATTTGGGGACAATGGGAAATTGATGGTGGATTGTGGAGCAGTCCTCAGCTAGCCCAGCAGGGAACTGAAGTAACCAGGACTTCACACACACACACACACACACACACACACACACCCATGGTTTGTCCTCTCTGAAGCTCCTGTTGGAATTTGGTTGCTATCATGGTATTGAGAGGTGGAGCCTTTAAGAAGAGATCAGGTGGCTGAACAATGGTCCCCAGAGATATCAGTCTCAATACTTGGAGAGTGTAAATGTGGTCTTATCTGGGAAAAGGGTCTTGGGTCTTTGGCAAATGTGATTAAGGGCCTTCAGATGGGGAGATTGAGGTCAATGGCTTCCTCACTACACTGGGTTGGCTTTCCTGAAACTGGCTGTCGTAAGCCATGCCTGCCTCTTGTGTTTGGTCTCTTGCACACACACCCACTCACCTGTCCGTTTTCCCACCATCTTATTGACATGACTTGGCCATCGAGCTGTGCGGGCCAGCTCTTCTGGGTCCCTGCCAAGAAGCTGCTGCCCTGGCACCTTACAGCGGTGACACTGACAGGTGGAAGTGCAGGCAGCGAACACAGGCCTTGGCCCTGCAGAGCCTGCCGTGCTGGTGTGGTAGGAGTGGCAGTGGGCTAGCACGGAGTGAGCCGGCGTGAGCTGACCTGTCACCCCACAGAGGTCAGTGGTGCGAGAGAATGGAGGTAGAGCAGACTCAGTGTTAGTACTTTTCCAAACCCTAATCAGTGTAAGTTTGGACCAATAGCATTGACCCAAGTGCCATATGAACCATACACTAGCACACTGGGTGGCAACCCCTCTTGGGTCCCCTCTCACCATGCGGGATCTATGACACTTGATTAAATCCTACTCTTGCCCCTTCTCATTCTTGTCTGTGGATTTCATTCTTTGAACTTATGAGACAAGAACCCAGAAAAAAAGAAATTGCCAGTTTGCTGCTGGGGTCTGCTGCAACGGTGCAGGGCACGGCCCACCATCGAGAGCTGCAAGGCTTCCCTGCTGCAGAGGACCGCAGCTGCGCAGACCGCGCCTCCAGCCTAAGTGAAATTCCAGTTTCATTACGATGACACAGGAGACCCTTGCCAGATGCAGCTGCCTGATTCTGGATGTCCAGAAACATTAAATACGTATATCTCTTTTCTTTAAAAATCATCCCATCTCCAGTGTTCTGTTACAGTGACAGAAAAGGCATACCCGCAACTTTCTCAGTCCCTAGATGCAGGCTGCCTTGAGCAGGGCTGCAGAGGGTCTGACCTCAGTCCAGGGTGGCTTCCACCACTGAGGCAGACCCTGAAGGGGCTCACCCTAGAAACTGCCCACCCATTTTTCCATGGCTGCCTGCCTACTGATGGACAGTGAGACTTTCCTTGAAGGGAGCCTGGGGGGCATGTGAACCCCACATCACTTCTGTGCTCTGCAGAGAAGGGATGCATCTTCCAATGGAGGCCCTCTGCTGATCCTGGAGGGCTGGCCTCCCTGTGAAAGCACCCTCAGCCCTCCATACTCAAAGTGAATTCTGAGTTCACTTGGAAACTCGTTAGAAATGCAGAATTTATCTTGGGCCCCACATTCCATTTTGAGAAGCAAGCTCTAGACCAAAGGCCAAGAACACCAGTAAATTGTCTGGGGATGGCCCCAGAACTAAGAATGAATTTTGACGAAGAACATACAACAGAAACTGGGTGTCCTGCAAAGTCTAAAATATCTACAAACTTGGCCAAGCCCTGCTCTAACTTTCCATTTAGATGTGTTTACACCTCTCTCTCTCTCTCTCTCTCTCTCTCTCTCTCTCTCTCTCTCTCTCCTCTCCCCCCTCCCCCATCCCATCATCAGGCCACACCCTTGGTGGGCCACTCAGCTGCTGTGTGGGACAGTGGTAGGCGCAGCTCAGAGGGCCACACACACACCTGCTTCACTGAACAATGTGGTGGCACCTGCTCCCTCTGCCATTGCCTCCTCAGCTCTGGCTGCTCCACAGGCTCTCCTTGTCCCAGATTTCCCTTCTCCACGAGGCCTTTAATCTTTGCAGGTTTTTTTTCCCCCTAACATCCCTGACTCTCTTGTGAAATGCAAATTAATTAGCGTCTAATTACTCACTCGTCGCTGCATCTACAGCCTTCTCCTGTTAGGCTCCTGTCGAACACGTCTCCGTCAGCCCATTAGGAACAATGCTGGTTGGAGAGGCGGGCGGCCCCTCCCCCTCCCTCCCAGGCTTTGTCAGAAACCATCTTGTCAGTGGATTCCAGAAACATGTCTGCCCGGGTGGGGTCATCCCACCCACCACTCACTCTAATTACCAGCATCATTTCTGGGAAGCAATTGTGCCCGGGGGTGGGGGGGGGGCGGGGGGGCCGCACTGGGCAGAGGAGTGAGACCCAGCCTCTGCCCTCCAGGAGGCTGCAGCTGGGACGAGGAGCCAAGCCAGGCATGGGGAACCACACACGCCCTGCCGAGCAGCAGGCGATGACGTGAGGAACACGCCCAGGGACAGGGCACAGTCTTAAACCCACATGGGCTAAACTTAAATTTAGGAGGTGGTGGAGAGCGTGAGGCCATCCTGGGCCTCCACACGTGATCTTCAAGCCAGAGGGAAGCTGCACGGTTCTGGAAGAAGAGGAGCCCAAGTCCAGCCCACCAACTCCCTGAAAGATATCAGGCCTTGACCCTGTTGAGTGGGCCCAGCACAGGAAACAGCCCTCCCTCCTGGGCAAAGTGCTGGGCACCGGCTGATGTGGCGGATGTGTCAGCCCAAGTTGCTCTGGAGGAACACCGTTGAACACTTGGCTTCTGGTGGTGGTTGCCCCCTCTTTTCTGGCCAGTCTGGTAATGAAAATTTGCACTCTGTGCCTTTTGAGAACACCTAGCTCCAAACTTCTGTTCTCCTGATGTGGGGACTAACACTCAGGGAGGGAGGAGGTGGCTCACCCTGGGGTTTCATCAAAGCCAGGCCCAGAGACCAGGTGTCCTGACATCAGTGTTCATCCTATACCCCCAGCTCAGTCTCACAGTGTGCAGAGAGAACAGCAGACCTGGTGCTTTCGGGATCACCAAGAGAGAAACCTCCCCCTGTTTCCTTCCACCTGGCCTCCACAGAGCGCCCCGTATCCAGGCACTGACAGGGCAGGGATGCTTCAGGGGAAGGCTGGAGTGTCCCATAGATCTTTCTGGGAGAAAGACCTTGGAGGTGGGTAAGGCCTGGCTGGACACATGGGCCACCGCATCCCCTGGCTGAGGGCTGAAGGAAGAGGGCTTACCAGGTCCAGGCAAGTGATCGGCCAAATGGGAGGCATGGTTCAAATTACTGCTGTCCAGCTCACGCCTCTCCAGGCCTCTGCATGTCCAACCGTGCATGGGCCCCACGATGGCACAAACACTCTGGCACAGCACAGCCGACCTGTAGCATCGCTGACCCTTGTCTGTGTGCTCCAGGGAATGCCCCTGGCCCTCCCAGGCCCTGACGAACACAGTCAGTGTTTCCCAAGATGGTTGTTGACACACAGCTTCTGGCTGCCAGGACAACCTTGGGAGACAGGGCCTCTCCCTTACCTGGCTCAGCTCCTGCCCTGGGGGAACGGCCGTCCTCGTACATCCCCTCCCACCCTCAGAGTGGGACCCTGCCAGGAGGCAGGATATGCAGTTGTTTCCTCAGTCAATCATCCTCCTCTGACCAGGTCTTCTCCATCTTGGACAGGAGACACCCTGCTGGCAGAGTGCCCCGGCATTTGGAAATGTTCAACAAGTACAACTCCATCACCCAGGCTCCGCCCCAATCATTCCCAGTGTTTGGTCCCTGGTCCCTCCTCCCTGCCAGTTCCCACAGAAAGCCCAGCTCCTAGAGACCACCTTTCCCCTACTCATGCAGACAACAGTATGCAGGCCTTCACTGGGGCCCACCTGCAGGCCAATTGTGTGGTCAGGCAGGAAACTGACCTGGAAAAGATGGGTCTGCTGGTGAGGAGCAGGTGGCAGTGGAGCAGAGGAGACGTGGTCGTGGTGCGTGGCATCCTAGGCAGGAAAGTTGTCACTCTTGAAAGTGCTGAAGGGAGAGTAGAGATGGCATCACCCATGAGACCTTGGGGCTTCCTAAAGAGGTGGCCTCTGAGCCTTCCCTGGAGGGGAGGTAAGGGATGAGCTCGAGGCTCAGAGACACTTGGGAGCATGATGGATTCTTGGTTTTTCTCGTCCCTGGGTGGGGTGCTGGAGATGAGATACGCAGGAACCTTACTGTGAAGTTCCTTGGGGGGCATGGTAGGAAGCCAGAGAAGGGTATGAAGCAGGCAGGCCTACCCCTCTACCACTGGATTTTAGAAAATAAACCACCACAGCTACAGCATCAAGAACTGGGCGGAAGAGGTACAAGACAGCTGCTAGGAGCCCAGTGAGGAGGTGACTGTCATGGGCCACAAGGAAGCAGAGGACAAGGCAGTGGAGGGACAAACGCAATGGGGGGAAGGGGATCCAGGGATATTTCATAGGCAGAATCAGCAGGATCAATATTTGGGGGAAGGGCTTGGGGAGGAGGGGCAATTGAGAGAGCAAAGGTCTGGGTTGGGGCCTACACGCTGGCTCAGTCATTGGGACGGAGACGGTTGGACATGCAGTGGCCCTGGAGAGGGGTGACCTGGAGAGCAGTAATTTGGAAAGCTCAGTAAAAAGCTTGGTGCTGAAGTTGGCGATTGATTGCAAGTGGGAGGGAAAGATGAGGGAGACATGGGTGCCCAGAGAGCTGCTGGGAAGGGACCCTGGGTGCACGGAGCACACCCTCCACACCCCAGCCTGCTCTCCGCTTCTCCTGGAAGCCCAGGCTCTGTCTTGGGAACCCACTTGCCTCTTTATGAACACACAACACCTTCTCCCCTCAGCCCTGCAGCGGGTGGTATCCACTCCCCCAAGAACTCACCACCTAGTCCCTAGCCACACCACTGGGGCAGTTGCTGGCTGAGGTCTGGAGACCCTTACTACCCCACAGCATCCCACAATGCTGGCATCACCTCCCAGTATGCCCTCCCTAGATACCAAACAGGCCACCTTCCTCATATCCCTGCTCTTCCACCACCACCCTCAGCACCCAGCCCATGGCAGACTTTTCACAAACAGGAACTCACCCATTATTAGGAAGCCACTGAGCTATGGGCTTATTTGTTACTGCACCATAACCAAGTCCATTCTGACTACTGCAGTCTGTGCACTGAGGTGCAGATCTGCACCTTTGCCCATGCCAACTTTATCCACTCATTCTCCAATTCCTCCTAACCTTCTAGGCCACCGTACAGCTTCCCAGCCCAGCCCGCTCTGCTGCCTCCAATGCCTCAAGTTCCACCTCCACTCACTCACCTTGTCATATAACCCAGCTTTTCCATGTCCCCGTGGGACATGTGCCTCATTCACTCAACTCTGGAGGCTAAAATCAGGGCAGATAGCCCTTGTGACCCTCAGGGCACCAAAAGGCCTGCTGGCTGGATGTGTGGGAACCAAACTAGGAGGCATTAGGGTATCTACATGCTGTGAATCCCCTGCCTTCTTCCTTTCTTCACTCACCCTGCCTCTGGGATCCAATATGGGGGACTGGGAGAGAGCCATGGTGGAGAGGCGGAGAGACGGAAAATATTCCTGGTATTGTTCTAAGGCCACAGCTTGTGGTTGTGGAGGGAAGCGAGGGGGGTTGGGAGATGGGGGGAGAGAGGTTAACAAGATTAAAAAAGCCATAATGAGGCCGCAGCACAAACCCTGCAATTATGTTCCCAAATTTAATCAAAACAGCTTCCCGCACTGGGCCTGTAACATATCTAACAGGCCCCGTCAGGTTCGGCCTCCCAGGCCTGGCATTTGAGACACCGCAGAGCCCTGAAGCCTTTCTGCAGAGGCAGGAGCCTGGGCGGCCTGCGGCCCAGCACCACCCGCCCCATCCAGCTCTGAGCAGCTAAGCCTGGCTGGACTCCCCATCCACAGCCTGCTGCCTTCCTTCTGCCCAGCTCCGCAGCCTCCTCCCCAGGAGAGACACTCTCTCCAGCACTGGCCAGCAGCTGTGTGTGTCCCTGGCTCCCTCAGGGGGCCCCTCTCTTAGCCACACTCCACAGGCACACCTGCCTCTCCATGAGGTCCGGCTGACTGATGGCTTCCATCTCCCCTGGTGCAGTGGGTCAATGCCTGCAGCAGGAACAGCTAGTGTCCCTGACTCTACCCTCCCTGCCTTCCTGTGAAAGGGCCAGGTCCATGCCACCAGCTCAGGTGGATGGATGCTGGCTTCCAGACTGGCGTTAATGGCCAGTCCCTCCCCTGTTTCTGTGACGGCCTGTTGGGCACTCCTGAAGCACATGTATTTTGAATGGTTTATGTACAGGAAGAAGAAGGCTACTGTGATGGCTAACCTTATGTGGCAGCTGGGATGCCAAGACGCCTAGTGCAGTGTTATTTCTGGGTGTGCCCATGAAGGTGTCTCTGAAGAAATAAGCAATTGAGCTGGTGCGCTGGGCAGAGGCGCCATGCTTTCCCCGTGGGTGGGTCCCAGCCAACCACTGAGGGCCTGAAGAGAACAAGAAGGCGGAAGCTGGGAAAACATCAGCCTCCTGCCCTGGGGCACTGCTGGTCCTCAGGACTTGGGGTTCAGGCTGGAATCTGCACCATCAGCTTTCTGCCTTTCAGCCTTCAAACCACACCCCAGCCCTTCTCAGGTCCCCAGTTTGTAGATGGTAAAATATGAGACTTCTCATCTTCTCAGTCTCCATAATCACCTAAGCCAATACCTGATCACAGATCCCTTTCTGTATCATTCCTATATATCTCTCCTTCTGATTTTGTTTCTCTGGAAAACTAAGACAGCCTCTCGATCTGTGCTGAACCTCCCAAGAGCAAGAAATCATCCATATTGTGTTGAGCCACTGATATACCCGGGCTGATTGTCACCGCGCCATAGCCCAGCCTGTCCTGTCTGATACAAACCTACCACTGAGAGACCGTGGAAGTACTGTCCAGTTGCTTCCGAGTCCCCTGGAAGAAATTGGGATGGCACATCCGGTCCCAGGTTGGGAAACCTGAGCTCTAGTTATCTCTCTGTCAACTAACTGCTCTGCCAACAAATTGGGCAAGTCTCTTAACCTCCCTGGGTCTCCGTTTCCTCATCATCCCCCATGTGGCATAGCTGGATGACATGGCGCCATTTCTGAAATAAGAAATATGGGAGGAGGCTCAGACCCATGGGAAAAAGACCTGCGTTCCCTTGGGGGCCTGTTAGCAGAGGCGTTGGTGGGTCTTAGAAACCTTCAGTATGCTCTGGGGCCAGGGAGAAGGACAGGCTGGAGAGTCACAGCCGACGCTGGGGGAAGGGGACATATGAGAAATAAGAAATGAATGCTCTCAGGGCTGGGGATGGAACTCAGTGGTAGAGCACCTGCCTCGCATGTGTTAGGCCCTGGGTTCCACCCTCAGGACTGAGGAAGTGGGGGAGAATGGGGGATGAGTACTGACTGTAAAGTACAAAAGAAGATGTTGAAGTTCAGAGAACTTGCTCAAAGTTGCACAGTGAGCTAGCACCAGAAGTGGAGCTAGAACCCAGAACTCAAGCTGACTCAACCCCTTTTCAGCACAGAGAAAAGGTACCCCCTGGGAGCCTGGGGGTGGTAAAGTACCCTGTGAACATGAGGATGCACGTCTTGGGCACAGCCAGTTTCCCCATTTGTAAAATAGAACCATGGTGTTAACTATGGCTGCGTGGGGCTCACTATTGCCGTGCTTGTCATCCAGCTCCTAAAGTCTCCCTCCAGGAGCCTGGGCACAAGGCTCACCAAGGATCAGTGAGACAAGTGACTTGCCAGATCCTCTAGCTCTGTCAGGTGTCCCCTCATGGAGCTCCCTCTTCCAGGACCACAAGCAGGGATGACCCCTCTGCCCGGATAGTGCTGCCAACCGCTGACCCCTGCAGGATCCAGGCCCACACTCCACCCTGGCCGCCCTTCCTTCCCTTGCTCTTACGGTCATCCCCAGCCCCTTTGCTTCTAGCCATGAGAGACAGGCCACACCCAGGCATGAGTCATGGGGGTCCCTTGCTCACTGGAAGTGACTACATGTTTCCTGGGACAGCAGGAAGATGATCGGAGGCCACCTTGAAGGATAAGGTGACAGTCGGGTTTCTCAGCCTTGCTGGCAGGGCAAGGGACTGCTGAAGGATGCTGGTCCATGATCAAGCACAGCCCGGGCAAGGGGCTGTGGGCCCAAACGGGGAGCACGGAGCCTTAACAGTGTCTGAATTCTCAGAGGCAACACCAAGAACTTGTGGCCTTTTGTCAGCTAGAGGCTGAGCTTTTCCCAAGAGAGCCCGTTCTAGAAGTAACTCAAAGAGGATTTCATCCATCCCGGCCAGCCCGTCCCGTCCACTCATCCAACAAATATTAATCGGAGGTGCTCCCTCCTCCCTGCCCTCGAGGGCTGGTGGGAGAGCAGAGCTGACAATACCGCCCAACTTCCTGGGCTCCTAGGGCCATTTTGAAAATCAAGAGTCCTCCTTTGACAAAGTGGTTTGAAGGTTGTTCTTAAAAGGAGAAAACAAGCACTTATTTCCCAGGGATACAAAGTAGACAGCCCTAAGTGCTGTTGGAGAGGCCCAGATAAGGGCTAGGAAGGCTCAAAGCAGAGAGAGCTGGTGGAGGAAGAGGAGAGAGAGAGAGAGAGAGCGATTGAGAGAGAACAGGCAGAAATGACAGAGAACAGCTATTCCAGCTGCAGACAGTGGAAGGAAATGTAAAGGGGCAGAAATAACTGAGAAGGTTCCAGAGTTGTGCAAAATGTCCTCAGTCACGGTGGGGGACAGGGGGAGTGTGTCGTGGCTATCTTTGGACTTTGCTTGGGAGGGGCGTGCTTGGAGGTGGGGGCTGTAGTCCTCACTGTAGACCCAGGACCACCTCAGCACTGTCACTAGGGAAATTTGTAAAAATGCAGACTCTCCCTAGACCTACCCAGGCGGCCACTTCAGAGGAGGAGCCAGGGGTGGGCCCTTTTCCAGGTGCCCCCAGCAGGGGCTGCTATCTTCCCTGGGGTCAGCTGGTGCAGGTGCCCTCAATGGCTGGCCGGCTTCCATCTGCCCTCTTCAGATCCCGTCCCCTGGGAGCTCTCTGGGGCCACTGGGGTCTGCTCTTCCACAGGCACAGAAAGATTGACAGGGATTAACGTCTCTGAAGAGCAGTCCTCACCAAGGACAGACAAGCCTGGGCAGCGACCCCCCCAGCTCCTGCCTTCAGATGCTGTGGCTCTGGGCATGGACACTCTTTCCAGGGATTTCCCAGCAGCATGGAGCCCTGGGCGTCCACAACGTCACTGGCCTATGAACACCCCTGTGCGGTATCAAGCACGTTCCCTCCCTGTCCCACTTCTCCACTCCCAGCTGCTGTTTCTGGGACACCTCCCAAATGAGCCACTTGAACTTGAGTCCTTGACTCTGCTTTTGGGGAACCTGAACCAAGATCATTGGGGGGTGGGGGACGTGTAGGGCTGGGTGGGGTGGGGTCACTGGCAGGGGAAGACCAGGTGCAGGAGGCAGCCTGGAGATCAGGGTAGGGGAGGGAGCACTGGGCTGGCCCTCAGGGGATGCTCAGGGACAGGCTCCCTGCTACTGACCACCAGCTGACAGAACAAAGGAGGCTGAGCACCTTATCATTACCATTTCTTTGAAGAGAGGGAGGTTGAGGAGTAGGCGCCCCGCCCCTGGCCAGGCCTGGGTGCTGGTACAGTCTGGGTGGGAGCCCAGGCCTGCCAGGTCGGAGCCCTGATTTTTGCCCCAAGGCTGGTAACACAGCCTCCAGCTTGTCTGTTACCTGGGGCCACAACTGCTATGCAGGCGGCCTCTTTGATTCCTGCCCTTCTGAAGAGCCTGGTGTTACTCTGGACAGAGGAGGGCCCTGCTCGCCCTGCGGCTCCCCACAGGCCTTCCTCAGAACTCCAGCCTGCAGCCCTATCTGGGGTTGCGGCCCAGCGCCTCCTGGCCGTGCAGCTCCCTTCCCATCTGCGTGCTCAGTTTCCTCATCTGCAGGGCAGAAGCAAGAAGCTCCCAGCTCTCAGGCTGGAGCTGCTGCTGGCCTTGCTGCTGACACCGTTCCATTGGTGAGTCTGTTGCTAAGTTTGGAAAACAGAGACTCGTGCAAAACTCCTGACTCTGTCACTTATTAATTTCATCACTCAGCTAATAAGTGGCAGAGCTGGGACTCAGTGCCAGCGCTGACTGACACTGGAGCCCCAGCGCTCAACCCCTTGTGCCAGGAGAGAGTCACAGAATTAAACACCTGGAAGAGTTTTGTTCCTCCCCTTGTTTCCAACCACAGAACTTTCTTTCAACATCTTCCTCAGGGCATGGCCCTAGGGGCTGTGGGCTGAGGGATGCTGTTCTAGAACTATACCTTAGGGGCTCTGGTGCTGGCTTTGTTGCCACCTTGTGCCCCTGGGCAGGTCATTTTCTGCATAAGGCCTGAGTGTCTGTCTGTCTCTCTCTCTCTCTCTCTCTCTCTCTCTCTCTCTCTCTCTCTCTGTTTTTGTTTGGTTTTGTTGTTGCTTGTTTTGTTTTGTTTTGGGGATACAAGGGTGCTTTACCACTGAGCCACATCCCTGACCCTTTTTATTTTTTTTTATTTTGAGAAAGTCTCTCTAAGTTGTTTAGGGCCCTGCTAAATTGCTAAGGTTGGCCTCGAACTTGTGATCCTCCTGCCTCGGCCCCCCCAATAGCTGGAATTACAAGTATACACCACCATGCCCAGGATGTCCCTCAGTTTCTTCATTTGTAAAATGGGTACACAATTCCCTTCCTGTTTCACCAGGTTGTGGGGAGACTCCGGTTTGTGGTAGGTTTTAGTGAGGCATATGTGAGAAATTCCCCTGCCCTGGAAGTTTGTCATTCTCCCATAGAGAAGTATGCATCCGAGGGGAGAAAGAGAAGGAGCAGTGCTTACTGAGCACTTACTAGGTGCTGGGCACTGAGCTAAGTGCCTTACCCACAGGTAATTTCCACTTCCTGGTGAGTTGAGGATATTATTTCTATTTCATAGAAGAGGAAAATGAGGGGAGAAAGGTAAGAGGCCAGCTGCCAGGGCTGAGAGTTAGATTCCTATCTGTGTCCAAAGCATGGGCACTTCCTTACCTGATGCCCTGCTTCTCAGGGGGCCCACCTTGGATCCCACAGATGGGCAAGCCTCCTGGGGAGCAGGCAGGGCTTGTCACTGGGAGCCCAGGGAGGAAGATGGGGCTGCAAACCAGAGAGCCAGTCGATATGAGGCTCCCGGAAGGACCTGGAGAGAGGTGACCTGGGTTTTGAAGGATAAGTAGCAGTTTTTCAGGCAATAATAACAATGTTCTTCAGAACAGAGGACATTGCTTACATATATATAAGGCAGGCAGAAGTTAAACATTTGAGGCACTACAAAGGGTCTTAATGGCTGAATGGCAGTCAGGAGGAGGGGGCATATCTCATCAGCAATTTGCCAACCGTGTAACTTTCTGCAAGTTATTTAACCTTTCTGAGCCTCAGTTTTCTGTTTTGTTAAATGAAACTGGTAATGCCTAATTCATAGAGTTGCTAGGCTTAGATGATGTACTGAGGAAGAATTCTTTTCAGTCACTTAACTCACCTGTTTTCCTTACAACCCTGTGAGCTGAAGAGGATTCCAGTGTTATCTCATTTTCGAAGATCAGAGAGGTAAGGAACTTGCCCAAAGGACGCATAGCCAGCAGATTCAAGATTCAAAGATTCAAATCCAGGAAGATCCCAACTTTAGATTGACATGAAAATTCTAAACAAAATATTAGGAAATCAAACCAGCTCTGAATGAAAACACGAATAAGCCACGATCAAATAATTTTTATTCTAGTAATGTGGACATGATCCAGTGTCAGAAAACTGGCTCAATCGGTTAAAGAAGAAATGCTGTAGGATGATTTTTAGAAAGAAAAAGACAAGTGGATATACTAAAAGACCTCATAATGATCCGACTTAAAACATTATAAGTAAACAAGAAATCAGATACTTTCCTCCTTTCAATTAAAAATATTATTTTAAACTTGCTCTAATCAAATGGCCAACCCAATATTCATTGATGAAAACGCTACTAATATTCCATCAAAATCAAGAAAAATGGGCAATGATCCCTGGGGCTCTCCCATTATTAAACACTACCAAATACAAGAAAATAAGAAAAAGATAGAGGTATAGCTATTGGAATGGAGAGGTAGTCATTAGATGGTAGAATTGTTTACCAAAAAAAAAAAAAAAGGATTTTTTTTCAAGACAAACAAAACCTATTAGAATTAATAATACTCAAATGGCTCAATGCAAAATAAATGCCAATATGTACATATATTTTTTCAATTATTTTTGCACAAGCCACAAGAACCAGTGAGAATATAATATTTGGAATAGAAGAATGGCATCGACCACAGCCAGAATTACTGCAAATGCGAATCCTACCAACAACGAATGAGTGGAACAACATGAAGAAAGGAGAAAAGGGTTCAGAGCCACGGAGACTTTGAAGACCGAATGATACGTCTCCAGGGAAGGTGACGAGCATCATGACAATGTTCCTTCCTCTTTCAATCAATGTCCACGTTTAATGCCATGCTGAGAAAAATCATCTAGGCCTCCCTCAAGTTACTCTAGGTTTCTAAAATTTCCTAAACTTCATCTGGGAAATGGTAGAGATACTAGAAGAGAATTTGGGGCATGAAGTGCAATGACAGAAGACGTTCCCCACGAGAGAAGACCACATAACAAAGTCATGATGGCTGTGAAACAGTGTGGTCGCAGCACACAAATTGTCAGAGAGGCCAACGAGAGAGGGGAAAGTCGCCCGACAACAGAGGGCAGAAAAGTCAAGTCGGTGGGTGAAGAGGTGGCAATTCACAGCAGGAAGCAGAGGGGACATTACTGACTAACTGGTGCTGGGGCAGTCGGCTAGCCATTTAGAAAATTAAGTAAAGTCAGATCTTCACATCATGCTCGATGCCAAAATAAATGACAAAGGATTGAAGAGCAAAATGTAGAAAGCAAAGGCATAAAAATTTAGACAAAAACAAAGTTAGACTGCATATAATGAGGTGGAAAAGAAAAAGCTCTAGAAGGATAAAAAGACATAAAAATAAAGAAGATAAAGAAAAGTTAATACCTCTGATTAAAGAAAAATTGAGATCTTCCACTCTCTTAGGAACATTATAAACAAAACTAAAAGGGCTCATCCTGAACTTGAGAACATTTGTAATAAGGCAGAAGGATGGATCTTGATAAACAGATTCAATCAAATAGGTAAGAAAACAGCAGAAAGACCAGTGGAAAATCAATACAGTGTACACAGGAAATTCATGGGGAAATGTGAATTAACACCCACAAAAATGCAAATAATTAAAAGTGCATCAAAAATAATCATCACATCCTGCTTAAGTGACGAAATTAACAAAAACTTTTAAAACTGTTTTTGCTCTGTGCATATGAATTGGCAGCAACAGTACCTTCATACATTAAAGAGCAATTTAATGCTGTCTTTAAGAGATGTCCCCAAAAGTTCCTTTGACAATGAATCCCCTTTTAGGCATCTGATCTAAGGAAATTGTCAGAATTTGTGGCAAAGACTTCTGTATGTAAAACAAGGCTTGTCACAGATTTACCAGGGCAAAACAACATAACATTGCAGGAGAATGGCTAAATGAGTTATAGTACGATTTCACAATGGACTTTTATATAGTCTTTTAAAATAATTCTTGTAAAGAATGTTTAATGACAGAGAGGGCTGGATATGGTGGCGTGTGCCTAGTGGCTCAGGAGACTGAAGCAAGAGGATTGCAAGTTCAAGACCAGAATCAGCAACTTATTGAGGCCCTAAGCAATTTATGAGACCCTTAGGATATCTCTAAATAAAATATTAAAAAGGGCTGGGGATGTGGCTGAAGTGGTAAAGCACCCCCGTGTTCAATTCCCAGTACTGGAGAAAAAAAAAAAGGGACCAACAGAGGAAATGTAACAATAAAATATTTGTTGAAAAACACCTTTTGTATACAATAGAATTCAAAATTTTTAGTGTTTAGACAAAACAGATACTTCAACATTCATAGACTTTTTAAAAAATTATCATTATTGTACTTGTCTGTTTTCAGATTCTTAGCAAAAAAAATATAGTATTTTTATGTTTGTTTGTTTAAAATATAGAAGATTACACTCTGACCTGAAATGAAATGTGATAAAAGATAAGAAGCACCCTAACAAGTCCAGAGTCCTCTGTGGTTGGCCCTATTTTGCTGGAAACCTCCTGGTGACATGACAAGTGTCTGGAGAGACCCTTCTGAGCTGTCACTCATGTGCAATTGATACTGGCCTCAGGAGTGTGCTGTAGCACGTGGGGCAGAAGGACCGCAGCTGCTGAGCTCACAGCTGTCTGAACCTGGCTGTTCCTCGGCACCTTCTCTCTGCCCCTGCTCCAGGCTGGTTTGTTTTTTGTAGAGACAACATCACTGCTGGTAAGTTCTCTTCACAGCATGAAACACAGAGATGCCCAATACACACACACACACACACACACTCACACTCACAAACACACACACACACACACTCACACTCACATACACACACACCCCTTCAATGAAAGGCAGCATCAGTCAAGCTCTCGCATCCTTCATAAGACAGATGAATCTAGATGTCAAATGACTTTCATCTGTGCCCCTTCCTGCTGTCCAGCAGAGCCCCTGGCCTGCCCTGCCCTGGACCAGCCTGTCTTGTTTTACCCCCTTCCCCCATATGTAGCCACTATAATTTTAACCTTAATGGGGGAAGGGACAGGTAGACCAAAGTAGCAGTTTGGGTTCTATTACCAAGTGATGGAAGATTGAGAGGAAGTCCCTCCCCTAGCAGATCCTCAGATTTCTCATGTGAAAAATCAACCATTTGGATAATGCCATCTGTGAGATCTTCTCTAACACCCACGTGCTGACAGGTAAATTCCTCAAGGGAGGACAGAGATTTGGCTCTCTTGTAGCTCAAAGAGGGTCCATGCCCTAGGATGTCCATTGCAGTGAGGTTTGTGGTGTAGGTAACTAGATGTCCTTCACTCAGGTAAGACAAGGAGACTGTGGTGGGCGCATCGTTCAGAAGTCTCTGGCAATTGGAAGCAAACGCTAGATGCATATAAGGAAAGATGATTAGCTGTCAATTTATGAAAAAGTAAGAAACAGAATAAAATTCAAAGCCCAGTATGGAAATTCACCTGACCAGCATCTACACTGAGAAGGCAGAAGCTTTCCTGATGCAGGTTTGGAACCACAGAGTCCCCGAGACTGCCTTGCTATAAATTCCTGCCTTACAAAATCACCCTTCGGGCCTTAGAAGCATATTTATCTATTTGTTTGCAACAGATTCCCCCAAAGACACAAATCTGATCAGAAGCCATGCTGGGTTCAACAAGTGAATCCTGGGCAACAACACAGTGCTGGATAGAGATCTTCTGAGCTATGCCCTGAATCTCACATCGGGTTCTTATCTGACTAGGCTCCTCTGTTGCAAACCATACTCTATCTGTGTTCTTTCTAGAACTACTCAGAACGTGCTTCTTGTCCTTCCAGCTACCTGGCCTCCCACACCTACCCCTGATGCTTACCCTGCCTGCCCTTCTCTCCTCCTTCCCCAGAGGCCCACGGGCCAGTTCCCTAAGGAAGGAAAACATCTTGGTCCTCCTCAGTGAAGACCCTGAAGGTTCCCATCTACAAGGAGACAAGCAAGATTTCAGAATGGAGAAGGGAGGGAGGGCAGAGAAAGAGGAGGCCGGTGAGCATCAAAGACAGATGTGGCTGGCTCCCGTATAAGCCAAAGGGCAGCCCCAGAAACAGGAGGGGAAACCAGCCCTGCTGCTTGGCTGGCTTCCAGCACCATAAGGGCTGCAGCCGCATGGGCATCTAACGTTAATGGACTTAAAAGTGCCAGTCTTGCTCATGATGCATGTGCCTTGAAAAGTAGCCTGAACAAGAAGAGTGAAAATGTGTCAAGAAGTCTCTGGGAAACAGGGGAAGGGAGAAAAGAGGAAGAGGCTGTTCACGGGGAAGGAAAATGGTAACTGAAGAAAACAGGCCATTTGCCTATTCCAGAAGCAGAATCGCTAGGTCAAAGGGACAAGCGTCTGTAGGGGGTCTTTGGTACACTGTGCAACAGCTTTCTTAAAATATGTGATAATTCAGAGTGCCACCCGTGGTGGTTGAGTTCACGGGTTCGCCACACCCTTGCCAGCCTCAGGGGTCCTATTTTCTCGTTGCTTTGGCTGATCTGGGGACAGAAGCTCAGCCGCTCTTCCTCCTGCAGATTCCGCTCAGCAAGGCCTCGTGGAGCACCAAGTCTTGCAACTTGACCTGTCACCTGATTAAGATAGGGTTGTCCCCCTGAGCTAATGCACACTCCTGCTGAGGTGACTGAGCTAACCAAAGGGCCCGGAAGGGGAGGAAGCAAGGTAAGGCTGGGAGCCCCCGGGGAGAGGGGGCCAGGGCCAGTTGGCCCTCACTGACTCTCCTGCCAGTGCAGGGGCCCTAAGTCTTGGGAGAGATGGTGTGAGCATCTGCCAAATTCACAGGCTTGAATTTCTCCAGGCTCTGGTTCAACGAGATGTGGCCTGACAGCACCCTTTGGGAGGAACACAGGCTTTCCCTCAGTCCCCTCTCATTTCTGGAGAACCACCCCCAGCTGAGAGGGGAGACAGGCAGCGGTGTGCAGGGCCTGAAACTCAACTCTTTACTCTGCCGCTGGGGCAGCCGCTGGCCTTGGGCAAGCCTCTTTTCTCCCAACTTGTCTCCTGGGGAGGCGGCAGTGGGTGAGGCGAGCCTGCCTGCACTTGCCTGATGCTTTGTGCTCTCCCTTTGGGGGAAATATTTTGTCCTTAAACACATTGAGCCAGGAGGCAGCCAGTCCCAGAGGTAAAGTAATAGACTGTCCACATCTTTATCCTAAACCAAAGGAGAGAGAGAGAGATTCAAAGAAGAAAGATGTCCAAAAGGGCCTTCCCAAGAAGCTTTGCTTCAGAGAGCGAGATGCAGATCAAAGGACCTGATATTTGTTGGACACTTACTACGTGCAGTGCCTGTTGCTGGTTCCCTACAGGAAGATTCTTGTGAGTGTTATCTTCCATCCCGCAGCCCTGTGAGATAGCCATTCTTATCCACATCTTGAGATAAGAAGACAGAGGCTGGGAGATGTTGTTGCTTGTCCAGGACCCCACAGGCAGAAAGAGGCAGCCGGTATGCACATCTGACCCCAAAGACTGTGCTCTTTGCTGAGCAGAAACCAGGGCAGATGCTGAGCGGGGGAATCAGGCCACGGGTGTGTGTTGCTTGGCCTAAGTCAGGCTTTTTTAATAATTGGAAATTTTTACAGAAATCCAGCTTTTGGATTGGAAAACTGGGAAATCTGGTAACCCAGAGCTCTTGTTCCACGTGGCAAGGATGAGCTGCAGCTTCACGGAGGCTGAAACCTTTGCGTGAGACTCTGGTCAGCTGCTCCTCACCGACCCTGTGACTGACCCACCTTGCTCTCCTATATTACTATCCATTGACCCCTCCAGGGACTCTTCTGTGCCCCTGGGCCTGGAGGGATAGCACTGACCCAGCCCCCAATGCTGGGGGCAAGCTAGAGAGCGAAGAGGGGGACCTCTGGCTCCAGTCCCTGCACTTTCTGTTCTTTCTCTTCCCTGTGCCCCTCCTCCTTCTCCTCCCCCTCCTCCTCTTTCCCTTCTCCTTCCTCCAAGCCACAGCTAGACTCCTAGATATGCTTCCTACACACACCTGTGATACCAATACGTGCACACACAAGTGTATCCTTCAATCCAGTGTGCCTGGTCTCCCCAGGGAGAATGCAAGCCCTATGGAGAAGGTGCTGGCTCACCTCTTTGCATGCAAGACTGGACACCCACCAGAGCAGCTCACTCCCTCCCAGGGATGGGATAAGGACTCACTGCCTCTGGGTCCAGGCAAAGGCCTGACAGACTGGGGAGGGGGCATAGAGGTGGAGAGGGAGCCCCGCCTCCACTGGTCTGCCTGTGTGGACTCCCTTACCACACCCCCGGGGCTCCTTGGGGTGCCACTCTGCTGTGGCAGGTGTGATGTATGAGGTGTGCAGAGGCCCAGAAGCTCCAGCCCAGTAATCAGCTAGTAATCTCCTCCCATTCACACCAAGAGGGTCTGGAATTTATTAACTGGGAAATCTCGGGGAAACTATGCATTTCAAGTCAAATGCGCTAAGGCCCCTTGTATGAGCTGCCTTAGAAGCCAGGACCCTGGCCAGGAGCCCCTAATCCTTGCTGGCTGATTACCTGAGACCCTTAGGTCTGATTTTAGAAAAGCTTTGGATGAGCAATGCCACTTTTCTCCCAAGTATAAGTCACACTGGAGAACCTCAGCAGGGACCCACCTGTCATTCTGGTCCCTTAAATGGCTATTGACCATTTGGGTGGCCTTAAGCCAGTCTCTGGCTCAGTTCTCCAACTGCAAAATGGGGTTCCAGAAGTGAACATATGGGATTGCAAAGCACCGTTTCGGTGTTAAACCCTTGCACCTTTCCAGATCCTTGGGGGGAGAGGAGCCCTTAGGCTCTTCAAAGCAGCAGGAAGGGACCAGGAGTGCTCAGGCCGGGGGGGCTGCATCAGAGTCACCTGCAGATCTTTGAAGGAGCATAAATTCCCAGACCATGTCCTGGAGAGTCTACTGGCGGGGCGGCCTTAAACCAGTCCATAGGGATCGAAGGCAACGTGATTTTTCCCATTAAAATTTATTGGACAGATTTTTCATTTCACAGCTTTTCATTTAGCAGCAGAGTTTTGGGGAACACATTCCAGTCATTAAGCGAAGAATTGGGTGTCTACCTGGTGTGATTCTGATCTCAGGGCTGGGGAGGGCGTGAACCAACCCAAGGGATAATCACTGCCATTCTGTGTGGCTTCGTGAGTACCAAGAAATGTATTATATTTTGTCATTTCTACCTTCCCTTAGCCACAACCCTTGGGTATCGTTCATTCTACAGGTGGGGAAACTGAGGCACAAAGGGATTTTTTTTGATGACCTTCCCAAGGACACCTGGCTGGCCAGCCACAGAGCTAGGATTTGGGCCAGGACTCGCTTTGGCTCCCAAACCAAGCATCTTCCCTCATCTCCTCTGGGGCCTCCCTGGGAAGGACCTCCCTGGCACTCAGATCAGGACTTGACCCCTAGAAAGTATCCGTGTGCATTTGGCCCAGGACTCTGCTTTCCAGGTCCATTCCCGTGGATTTACTGGAAGAAGCGCCCCCCCCCCCCCGCCAATTAATGACAGCTGTAGGCAAGAGGAACCATATAATCATGCTACTTTCAACAAGGATTTGAAAGAATGCCAGCTGAGCCCCGAATGAGTGTGTTGAAGTCCCCCGATTCTCTGGGCCTTAGTTTCTTCAACTGTGAAGCAGGATGGTAATGTCCCACAGCTCAGGTAGTGCACAGACTTTGAGTAGCATATGAATGAATTTGGTCTACACCGGGGAATAAACAATTGTGCAGAAGATCAGATTTTTTTTTTTTTCAGTGCTAAGGCTTGAACCCAGGACCTTGCACATGCTAAACAAGTACTTTGCCACTGTGGGCCACATCTCCAGCCCTTTTTATGTTTGAGAAAGTGCCGCAGTCCGGCTGCAGCAAAATAGCCGGGGGGTGACGAGCAACTTGTGTACATTGATACAGCAGGAGTGGGAGCCGTTTATTGTAGGACAGGAGGGGTATATATACATTCCACACAGCTTATCTTAATTAACATAAACTAGATACACCAGTCAACCAATAAGGAATCTCCACACTTAATGGCTCCCTGGTGTTACTTCACAAACCACTCCCTCTGGCAAAATGCCAGGAGCCATCTTGACTTGTTTACAGACCCTAATAAGAAAGGGCCTAGCTAAGTTGCTGAGGCTAGCCTCAAACTTGCAATCCTCCTGCTCCAGCCTCCGAAGACACTGGAATTATAGGTCTGTGCCACAGAGCTTGGTGAAAGTCAGATATTAGATACCAAAATGCCTGAAGATGACTTAGCAAGTTACAGGTTTGTCTTTGGATTTCAGATCTGTGCATTGACTGGCATTCAGTCTGCTATTTGATGTAATTAAGTATATTGCCCATGACGTGAGGCTACTTGGTTTAGCGAGAAGATGCAAATGATTGTGCTGGCAGCACATTTCCTCTCTGATACAGGAGATTCATGGGCCTCCTTTAGGCATCAGATTCATAAAGAGCGGCTCCCAGGAAAGGGGCAGCATCTTTTGAGGTGTTCGGTTCTGATCGTAAAGCCTAACTTGGTGCAGTGGAGTCAACGTGTGGCTTATGTTCTCTTCAAACCTGTTTCCACATTGTTCAAGGCACAGGAGTTCTAGAACTCACGAGGAGCAACAAAATACAATGAATATTGAACATCCTGATAACAATCCATCACATCCACCTGTCTTACCTCAGCAATAAAAGAATTCTTCCAAGTGGTTAGTGGCAAAATCGTTAAATGATGTGATACCAAAGTTTATTTTACATAAGATTTTAAAAATTATTAGATATGTACAAATTTAAATGAGCTTGCCCAAATGGTATTCCTTAAGGACCTATTTCAAGGAATATATTTTTTTAAGGAAATAAAATCAGTTCATTCTCATGAAACTAACAACATTCTAGAAGGATCCACAGTATGGATCAATTGTACAAATGTGGGTTTCGGAGGTGCCCGCATGCTGTCTTCTTCTGAGCAGGGTTAATACTCTTCCTACTCTGGGCAGTCTTCTGAGGACATCCCCATCTCAACCCCACAATAGTCACAGCAAATCTCTGCTGCCATATGCAGATGTCCACAGTCCAAATGAGCCAAACAGATCAGCACTATCACATGGCCCCACTTAAATTATTTTATTTTATTGATACCAGGGATTAAACCCAGGGACACTTATACACTGAGCCATATCCTCAGCCCTTTTTATATTTTATTTAAAGACAGTGTCTTGCTAAGTTCCTCGGGGCCTCACTCAATTGCTGAGGCTAGCTCTGAACTCATGATCCTCCTGCCTCAGCCTCCCAAGCTGCTGGGATTACAGGTACTTAAATGTTTTTAAAAGAGAGAGATTAATCACCCACGGGCTCTCCTATGTAAGCCCTATTCTGCTGACTGAACAAAAATATGCATCCATTATATCCCAGGGAGGGAAGTGGCTTTGGAAGGAAATGACCAATCTAGAGGCCATAAATTGTCCATTTTCCAAACTGTTTTCTGTGCATCCATTTGTGTTTAGAAATCTCACTAACTAGGAATAATGGATTTCCTAAGAAGAAAGCATTCCCTGGATTCAGATGCTCACGCTTGTGCTTATTCTGTGTGACCATGGGTAAGTCACTTAACCTCTCTGTATCTCCTTTCTTTCCTTTTTAAAATACAGAAATTGGGTTGATCATTTATTCAGGGCTTCAACCTCATAGGCACTGGTGGGTCTAAGGCAGAGGTCTGCCTACTTTCTCTAGAAAAGACCCTAGGGCACGGAGAGCTACGTACAGTTTCTGTCACAGCTACTCTACAGTTGCTGCATAAAAACAGTCAAAGATGGGATGTGTGCAAAAGAGTGTGACTTGTCCTGTAACTGCAAATAGCCAGGAAGCTGTATGGGGGTGGATCGTCAACCCTGGTCTAAGGATGTTAAAGCCAGAATGAAAACAACAGGGAGCAGAGACAGAGCGTCTGCCGGTGGAGAGAGGAGCACTGGTAAAGGCAAAGTGGCAGAAGGGCCTCTGGCCTCTCCTACTTGAGCTCCTGGGGTCTTGTGGCTTAGGACCTCCCCAGGGCCTCTCCCATTCCAGCCAACCATGCTGCTGGTTGCAGGGAGGGGCCGGGCCTGCCCCCTTCTCTCTCTTCCAGAAGGGCTGGCTTCAGTGCCTGAAAGCGAGGCGTCTAGAGAGGACGGGCTCTGACCCTACCTGCCCTGAACTTGCTGTGTGAAGCTCTGTGTCTGGGAGGGAGGCAGCTGCAGGCCCGAGAGGGCTCTGCACCCCAACCTGAGCACCTGTGCTGTACCCCCATCTCCAGCCCCCAGCAGGCTTCCTGACCTTCCCCTGAAGCACAGGCACACACCCAGTTCACCCTCAGGTGCCTTGGCCAAGACAGCAGCTTCTTCCCCCTCCAGGAATCTGTCTCCTCCAGAGCTGGGTCCTGTCCTTGGGGTTTTATTGATGTTGTTTTTCTTTGTTTGTTTGGTACCAAGGATAGAATCCAGGGGTACTTAACCACTGAGCCACATCCCCAGCCCTTTTTATATTTTATTTAGAGAGAGGGTTTGGTTGAGTTGCTCAGGACCTCATTAAGTTGCTGAGGCTGGCTTTGAACTCCCCATCCTCCTGCCTCAGTCTCAGAGCCACTGGGATGGCGGGCACACACTACCATGCCTGGCTACGTCCTGGTTTTTTAAATGAGGAAACTGTAGTCCAGGAAGGGACCTGCCTAAGATCTCACAGGCAGCTCTCCTGAATGACAGCTGGTGCCCTGCCTCTGTCCCCACTTCTGGCTCTGAGGAGGCCCCAGCCTGCCCCAACCTCTGAGGGACACAAACAGCAGGAATTCTGTGGGCTCAGGATCACCACTGGCCTAAAGGATGCCTTAGTGTGGATTATAAAGACGCACCCCTTTTTTTGACCATACAGGAGCCCCCACTATTGCCCACAGCTTGCCAGGAGATTTTGGGAATTCAGCCTCCATGTAACTCCCCAGCCGGGTGCCTTGTGCAGAGAGATGTGAGGGAACTCAGCTCCAGGCCAGCATTGCCATGTAGAAGGACACTCCTAGTGTTACCGGAAATCTGGATTTTCATGTGAAATCTCCAGTTCGTAAATGTTGGCAAAGGCTCCTTTTTTTTTGATTAACACCATGCTGGCGGATCCTGTGCAGGCCAGATGAAACAAATCTGTGGGCTGACATATTTTACCATCTGACTTACTCTAAAATCCCCCCAATACAGATGTGAGATGACAGGGAAGTGACTTGTTCAAGGTGACACCTGGAATCAGTGACGGCCTGTCTTCCAGCCTCCCCCAGTGCCTCTGATCCACGCGGTGCCTCCATTTCACAAGTCAGCATGGATCGCGCACACACCTCCCGGCCTGGCCCTGTCCCCAGCTGATATTTTTACCAAATGTCACAGCAGTTTGCAGGAAGGCCCAGGGTCTGGCTTGAGCCAGTAAATTATGATCCCTTGCCAGTGAGCTGTAAACAGGATTCTGATTAATGAATTCCTTAATGGCCGGGCCCTGTGTGCAGACCTTGTCCGAGTGTCACCCCCCACCCCCCCACCCCGGTAGACGCTCAAGGAGGAGTTGGCCAGGCCGAGGGAAGATTTGTGTCATGTCTTTGCCTGGGAAAGGGAGCTCCATCCCTGCTGGCTCCAGGAGCCTAAATAACCGCCCCTCCCACGCTGCTCACCGTGCCTGTGGTGTGTGCGCACTCCAGCGACGAGTGCACAAGACCAGGGAAGACGTGATTGATCCCTGAGTGAAAATAGAATTGGCTGGCCTCCACCTCGATCTCAAGGAACTTGAAAATGCCCTTATCTGAATCCAAACGAAGAGCCAAGGAGCCTTCTCCCCACTCCGGTGCAGTGCATTGAGCTAGAGCAGAAAGCCCTGGAATCTCTACCTGTCAGCTAGAGACTGGAAACTCCAACAGCAGCAGACACAAACCTGTCTGGACACCCCAAGGACAGGAAGAATGGAAACACGGGAAAGTCAGCAACCAGGGAACGGGCCTGCTGTGTGACCTTGGGCTGGTCCTCTGACCACTCTGGACCTGGTGCCTTCTTCTGGGAAATAAAAGGCTCAGAGCACATTGTGTCCACTCTGTGCTCAGTGCAGCTGCAGAGGTGAGGTCACAGCGAAGGCCAGAACCGGGGTGGTAAGACAGCCAGGGTGGCCCCATGTCCCTCCTGCACCCGGGGCAAGCACCTCCCATCGATCCTGGCTTTCCTTGCCCTGAGCTCGGACCGGACCTCACAGGCTTTCTCAGCAGGACTCAGGGCGGCCACCGCCAATCAATCACGGTCAGCAAGTGTGAGGAAATTGATCGGCCGCCTACCCACTGGAATATTTGTCTTTTCTGCTTTAGTCTAAGAGTGGCAGTTTATGTGGCGGAAAGAGCACTGATCTGGGAGTGAGGAGACTTTGATTGCTATCGGGGCTCTGTGGTCAGCTGGCCAAGAGGCCTCTCCCAGTTTCCTTGAAGGCCTTTCCTGCTCCAGGTTCATGGGCTGGTGAAAACAGTCAATTAATTATAACAATGAGCACTCACGTGTCAGCACTGTGCTCAGCACTTTGTGGAATCCTCTCACTTAGACATCATAAAAGTTGACAAGGGCCATTAGGGTTGTGCCATTTTACAGATGAGGAAATTGAGGTTCAGCTAGCTTACATAAAAAGCTCATGTTCAAAACTTACATAAGTGTCCAACTGAGAGGCAAACCCAGGCATCTAGTGACAGATTCAACATCCGCAAAATCTTTGAGGCTCTTCCCATCAAGTGATGGAATCTGCCCCCCCACCACCTCTGTCTGCACTCACTATGACTGACAGCATGTCGTAGGAAGGGTACTACGGAAGTCCTGCAGACAGGGTCTCAAAAGGTTGTTCAGCTTTTGCTCGTGCCCCTTAGACTGCTGCCCTGAAGCTGCCACCTGTCCTACTGGAGAATGAGAGGACACTTGGAAAAGACCCAAGGCCCTCCAGCTGACAACCAACTTCAGACATGTGAGTAGGGACATGGTGGGTGGTCCCGTTCAGCAGATCCTCTCAGCACAGCCTCCAGCAGAACGCAGCTAGGTGGGAAAGCCCAGAAGAATCAGCAGAGGCACTGTCTGACCAGCGGACAGTGAAAAATATATTTAAGAATAGTGAAACATGGGCTGGGGATGTGGCTCAAGCGGTAGCGCGCTGGCCTGGCATGCGTGCGGCCCGGGTTCGATCCTCAGCACCATAAGAACAAAGATGTTGTGTCCGCCGAAAACTAAAAAATATTTATTAAAAAAAAATCTCTCTCTCTCTCTTCTTAGAGTCTGTAAACAAGTCAAGATGGCGCCTGGCATTTTGCAGAGGGAGTGGTTTGTGAAGTAACGCCAGGGAGCCATTAAGTGTGGAGATTCCTTATTGGTTGACTGCTGTATCTAGTTTATGTTAATTAAGATAAGCTGTGTGGAATGTATATATACCCCTCCTGTCCTACAATAAACGGCTCCCACTCCTGCTGTATCAATGTACACAAGTTGCTCATCACCCCCCCGGTTATTTTGCTGCAGCCGGACTGCGGCTCGCTCTCTCTCTCTCTTAAAAAAAAAAAGAAATCTGCAAATATGTTTAAAAAAAAAAAGAATAGTGAAACAAATAAGTCACTTAGGTTTTAGAGTTACTCATTACACAGCAATAGCTAACTGATACACAATCTCACTCCAGAGCCACAAGCTGAATATTGTGTGTATACTCACAAAAGGAACTCCAGTGTATGGCATCTCTAGAGCCAGACAACTTTGGTTCAAATCCCAGCTCTACCCTTTCCTAGCTGTCTGGTCACAGGCAAATAACTTTCCTGTGCTGTGCCCTGTGGTTCTCCCTCTGTGAAATGTGGCTGACACTAATAGGTTGGCTTGCTGTGAGGATCAAGTTAGTAGACATAGATGTGAAATGGCTGGCCCTGAGTGTTCATGAAAGTTCTCCCAAAAGACAGTTTCAGGCTCCTGGGCTGTCAGTATTGGGTTCCTCGGGATATGTGAAGGGTCTGGCCTTCTGCTGCTGCTTACATCCTGGGTCCCTCAGAAAGACTGTGCCCAAAACCCCAGGAGCCCCAGCAGCAGTATCTGGGTGACCAACTTCTCCAGGGATATCCAGCATGCAGATTTACCAGGTAACCCTGCAGGTAGATGCCAGTGATTCCACTTTATGCAGAGGAAGAAACCAAGACCCAGAGGAGGAACTAGCCCTGAGCCGGCCTCCCACTTCCTGGTCCAGGCAGAACTCCCTCCAGCCACTTCATCCTGGTGTTGATGCAGTGACAAGGGTCCTCTGAGCCACTGCCCAGCCTCAAGACCCTGCAGAAGTTCACTCTGGGGATTTGGTCATCCACAGGCAGCCTGCCTTGATGTGTGTGTGTGGGAAGGGGGAGGACTGGGGCCTAGCCCAGCCCTGTGCCGAGGCCTCCTGTAACCGAAACCCACAAGCAGGAGGGTGGGCCAGATCCCAACAGCACATCAGAGCACAGGCTTCTTTTTTTTTGTTTGTTTGTTTGGTTGTTGTTGTTGTTGTTTTGGTACCAGGACTGGAACGCAGGGGCGCTTAACCACTGAGCCACATTCCCAGCCCCCAGCCCTTTTTTTAAAATTTAGGGACAGGGTCTCACTAAATTGCTAGGGGCCTCGCTAAATTGCTGAGGCTGGCTTTGAACTCGCAATCCTCCTGCCTCAGCCTCCCAAGCTGCTGGAATTACAGGTGTGCACCACTGTGCCCGACCCTTCACCACCTCTTAGGTGTGCCCACTCTCCATCTTCCTCCCTGGTCCTTTGCTCCTTTGGTCATCTCAGATCCCCTGCCCTTCCTTCTCCATGAGAGCAGCCCTCCCTCTTTTCTTTTTCAGTGGGTCTGAGACCAGGCAGGGGAAATAAAACCTCTGATTTCGCTGTACATTCAACAAGTCCTTGTACAACATAAATATTCTCTTTAATTGAAGCAGCAACCCTTAAAGGGATGCCTTATTACCTCGCCATCACAAATGAGGAAACCAGGGCCCCAAGAGGCTGAGTTACTTGCCCAAGAAGACACGTGGAGTAGGTGTCAGGGCTGGGATTTGAATCCAGACCCTCTGACTTCAGAGCCAGGCCTCTTTCCACCTCCCCACCTGGCATCCCCCAGAGGCAGCCGAGAGCCTGGCATGGAAACTCAGTGTGGAAACAGCCAAGTGGAAAGTGCATTAATGAAAGGAGAGAGTGAGCCAGGCCTGGCCCCCGGGGCTGGTTCCTCATCAGCCTGAGCCCCAGGAGAAGGTTGGGAGCGATTTCCCCAGCATCCTCTGCAGCTCATTACCCGCTTCACTTTTTCCTTTCCCTTCTTGGGTGTTTCCAATGCTCTCCTCCCGGGCTCCAGATCCAGCTTCCGAGCAGGGCTGCACCTCAGCACTGGCAGGGCTGAGGGTGCAGGGTGTGAGGATGAGCTCGCAGGGCTGCCTCACAGCCACTGTCCTCTGCCTGGGAGGCCGCTCAGGAGGCCAGGGACCCCCATGAGCTCCACAGAGGGCTGCTTCCGTGATTTTCAACAGAGATTGGTTGAATTAATACCTCGAGCACTCCCAGACGCTCGGTCCTGTGCTGTGAGGTTCACATGCCGTCTCGCGGGATCAGTCACATGACAGCAGTCATCAGCAGTCCTCACCAGGGGCCCTCACTGTGCTAAACACCTCCATGGGCGACCATGGGTGACCCGTCTCACTTCTGGCTGTTTACCTCTGCTGCCTAAGAAGGCCTCAGGAGTCCCCACCCTCACAGTGGCATCCAAACCTCAGATGTGACAGCCAGTGTCCCTAGGGGGAAGTGAAAAGCCAGGTCCATTGACCTTGAGCTGGTTCCCTAAAGCACCCTGGTAGAGGAAACTGAAGCCAGAGAGATCTAGCACCAGAGAGAGGTGCTGGCCCAGGCTGCACCGCTCCATCAGACCCCTCTAAACTTCTCAACCCCCACCCACACTCCCAAGACTCTGGAGACCAAGACTGCAACTGGCCTCACTCTCTCCAGGGCCCGCCCTCTTTCCTCAGGCCCCACTCCCCACATCCCCATAAGACCCCGTTCCTTTCCCTGACGCTCCTTCTTACCTCACCTCTTCTCCTACAAAGTATTTGGGTCCAAAGCCTCAGGGCCCAATATCAGTTCCCTACTCCCAAGCTGGTGACCTTGGAAAAGTCACTAGTGCCCAGAACTTTGGTTCCTAATCCTGCAGATGAAGCTACCATGCCTTGCAGCCAGGTAGGACCCTGGGAGGGGGGCTAGCTATATTTGGGGTACTCCCTCTCTGTGGCTGGGGTTGGCTCCATGGGGATCATGCATGAGGAGTGGGAAGGGTTCATCCAGAAGTGGAGACCTAGAGTTTGTCCATGTTTCTGAATGAAGTAAATGAGGTTCAGAGAGGTGAAGTCACATGCCTAACAACCTCTAAGGAAACCATCACTGTGGTGCACCTGTACTCCCAGCTACCTGAGAGACCGAGGCAGGAGGATCACTCGAGCCCAGGAGTTTGAGATCAACTGGGCAAGAAAGACAGAAAGAGAGAGAGAAGGGAAGGGAAGGGGAGGGGAGGGGAGGGGAGAAAAGAAGGGAGAGAAAGAAAGAAAACAAAAAGAGAAATACTGATTCTGGGAGCCCCGCTCAGGGCCCTGTCCCTAGTTAAGAACTGGGGCATGAATTTGAACCAGCTCAGTTGAAGGGAACACAGAGCCTGTGACCATCCTTTATGCGCCTGCTATTCTCTGGCCCCTGCTGGATTCAGGCCCTTGCGGGCAGAGGATCAGCAAGACCTCTTAAAGCACAGCCTCCTCTCCTGGGGGACTGGGAGGTGTCAAGAACAGATGAGATCAGGCAGAGGTGAACACTTACTTGCCAGAGCTCCAGCGTGACACCTGTGGCCCCAGGCCTGCCTTGGCACTCCCTGCAGGGGGCGTCTCCTTAACTGGACACCATGGAAGGAGGGAGGGGCCTGGGTGAACAGTAAGGCTGCTGGCAGGCCCCGGAGGACCACGCGCCACCCAGGCCCCTCCTCCTCCCAGCCTCCCTGGCACCAGGTGGAAGATTAAGTGAGCAGAGGACCCTTGGGCTTGGTCCAATTTTGCCTCCACCTATGCCTTTGAGGCCCAGAGGTCCACTCTCTGAGCTCCTCCTTCCCCAGTCTCCTGCGCTGCTGGTGCTGCTCTGAGAAGCCCCACAAGAGCCAAAAGCAGAACCAGGCCAGGGCAGGGGCAGTGCCAGGAGGAAGCCCGGAGCATGTGCCAATGCTGTGAGCAAGATGGGAGGTTATTTTTAGAGGTAGCCTGATGGGGTAGCCGTCTGTCCCCGATGCACGGTGACATGGAGATGCCCTCAGGAGAAGGAGAGGAGCTTTCAGTCCCACACTTAGACTCTTCTAGCTTCCTCAGAGCCTGGGGAGAGCCTGCCTCCTGCAGGAAGCCATTCCTGGTTCCTGCAACCTACCAATGGCCCCTTTTTCTCAATTCTGTGGGCACGGAAGCAGAATGGGCCCAGGAAGTTGCTCATGTGTGTTGAATGGCTACTCAAAGAGGCTAAGTCATTTGCCCAGGGTCACACAGCTTCTGAATGACAATGCTAGGATTTTAACCCAAGTCTCTCTGATGCCAAATCTTGCCCCTTTTTCCATTCCATGGTGGCTCTTGGAAATGTGTCCTCCATTTGCTGCCTGGATGAATACCATGAGGGCTGTAGTCCTTTACTCCCTCTGCAACATTCTGGGTAAATCAGCCCTGGCACATGGCTCTTGCTGTGGGCAATGAACATTTATTAAGTACCTACTGTATACCAGGCACAAAATCTGTTAATCCTCCACAGCTGACCCATGAAGTGGTGAAATGGACAGCCGTCCACACTGGGGACACCTAATTTATTCCACCCTCTGTGCCCTAAACGGAGCCTCTGTTCTTCCATTCGATCTTCAAGGTGACCCTGAGAGAGGTATTTATGATCTCCATTTTTCAGACAGGGAAAATACAACCTGGAGAGGGCTTTGAGATCATTTGGTTCAGGGCCCTGTTACACTTGCATTGCCACTTTAAGCTTCGCCATCCATTCTCTGGCTTGTTCTTACCAAGTGCCTCCTGGTTGCAGGCATGCTCAGGATTCAAAGGATTCTTGGAGAACCCCTCTGATCCAATATCCTTAAACCTTATCTTACAAATTATCATCCCAGAGTCAGGTACCATTTATTTAGCTCTGTCCATTTTGCAGATGAGAAAGGCAAAGTCCAGAGAGAGCACCACACTTTCTGCAAGTTGCACAGCAACAAAGAAAAGATGGAGGGTGCTTCCTCTGTCTGCCCTGGCTTTAGAGAGAGGCCCTTGGCTCTGAGTGGAGAAGTCCAGGATGCTGTCACAGGATGGGCGGGGGTATCCTCTTAGCACCTATGTCTCTCTCAGGAAGCCGGAGACTCTGGGCAGAGTCCCAGCCTAGAGAGAGCTTTAGAAACCCAAGTACTGCCAAGGGAAATGTGTTCTGGAATGTACCAAAATTCAGCATTTCATCAGGCGTCAGGGTCAGGGGAGGCTTTGTCGGGAGCCAGAAGCAAGGGATGTGGTGTAGCAGGAAGAACTGAGTCTGGGAGCCCAGCGCAGGGGGCTCCCTTGCAACCGTCAAGGAGGAAGCTGGAGTCCCGGACTTCTCTGGGCCTCATTCCCATCTGTCGACTAGGGATGACTGGCCTGGGGGTCTCTCAAGTTTCCTCTTAGCTCTGTGAAGGAGTAGATAAGGGTCTTCCCTTCTGTTGGGCTGACAGAGTCACCAACAAGGCCGCATATTGGAACCCAGAGGAAAATGATCAGAGGTCAGGGGCAGGAGGAAGTCGGAGAATAGGAGTGAGCAGGAGGGCCACTTGGGCAGGGAAGGTGCCTGGAGGAAAGTGCCCTAACCCAGGCTTCTGCAAGGATGCCTGTGGGAGAAGAGTAGGGGCCTGACAGTGGAGAGAGGCAAACAGCCCTTCAGCCTACAAGGAGGGGGCCATGGAGAGCGTGGCAGAGGGGTAGTGGCCGGGGTAGGGGTGGTGGCCAGGGTAGATGTATTAGTTTCCTGTTTCTGTTTTAAAAGATCCCTACAAACTGGATGTTGTAAAGAAACTGATTCTCTCACAGTTCTGGAGGCTGGAAGTCTGACCTCAAGGCATCCGCAGGACCGTGCTCCTCCAGGGACTCCGGGAGGATCTGTCTCCATGGCATGCCAGCCTCTGGAAGCTCCAGGTGTTCCCTGACTTGCGGCCTCATCACTCCAAGCTTGGCCTCCCCAGCATCTGTCTCGAACTCCCCTGCCTTTCTCTCATAAGGACACTTGTCATTGGATTTAGGGCCACCTGGATAATCCAGCATGAGCCAGCCAAGATCTTTAACATCTGCAAAACCCCTTCTGTCAAATAAGATAGCACTTCCAGATTCTGGGAATTAAGAAAGATGTGGATATATCTTTGGGGGCCCACATTCAGCCCCCCTCAAAGCAGCCTATGACTCTGGGAGTCTGAGAGGCCCTGGCAGCTCAGTACAGCTAGGTGGGAAATTCTGGCAAGGTGCAGCCTGCTTCCTAGTTGCCTGCCTGGTGGGCCAACAGAGGGCTAAGGGCAGAGACCACTCCTAGAGAGAGGGAGATTTTTGTGCAAAGTCTCCAGCTCTGGGGGAGACAGCCAGCTCTGCAAGCCTCTTCCTGCCCAGAGACAAATTAGCCAGCTGATTCAACTCCATCAACTCAAATGACCAAGCCCCTTCCTTTTAAACCCAAGGACAGAGAGAGCACAATGAATGAGGTAGAGGTCCAAGAGAGGGATTTCCGGCACACAGGACGGCATATGGTAGAACTTCCCTTGCAGCTCAAACATGCTCCAGCCCCAACTCCACTCCATTTTCATTCCAGCTAAAGTGTAAGCCTCCAAGTTCTGATGGGGCACATTATCAGAACCCTTGCCATTCATGCCCCAAATCAGGGTTTTGAGTACGTGTCAGGGACACACAGGGCTCTTCTGGCCCCAGATCATCCAAGGGTGAGCTCTGAGCAGTGCCATGGCCTACTGCTGACAGCGTGGGGAGAAGAAAAGCACAAGGCATTGTCCCAGGGACCAGAGAGCTCTAAGACTGAGCAGCAATTGTGCACACGAGGAAACGTGACAGAGAGTGGCCTGGAAGACAGGGAGATGGGCAATGATGCAGACAAGAAAGTATTCTGGGTGTTTGGGGGAACACCTGGAAGGAGGCTTGTGTAGAGGGAGTAGCTTTGGGATTGAGGCTAGAAGCAGGTGTCCGAGGGACCCCAAAACCACCGGATCTTGTGGCTTCTAAATGATAGCATCAGGCTGGATCCCAGAAAGCTACACAGCGGCCATATGTAAGATGGAATGGAAAACAGGAGAGCACAGGACAGAGAAACAAGCTGTCCAACGCTGTTGAAAGGCAATGTGGGCTAAACCAAGGGTGGTGGCTCTGGGTCCGGAGAGAAAAGGGCACAGGGTGGAGGTGGGACACCCATGGGACACCCGTTCTGTGCCAGGTATTCAGCATGACACCTCTCACCCACCCTCCCCTTTAGTCTTCCCAATAATCACAGTGCAACTGGCTTCTCAGGAAACTTCATGGTGTCGGGGGAGGGGGGGGGAATCCCAGAAGGAACTTTTGCAAAAGGAAAAGGAGAGATTACAGAATGAAGAAAATGGATTCACATGGAAGTTATTTTCTCTGTAGTAATTCCAATAATTAAAATGCTTCATAGCCAAACTCTATTTTGTGATTGCAAGCTAAAAATAATGGGACAGCATGTTTCCCACATGTAGGGGACATTATGTCATCACCCACTGTGATTATGTCATCCCCGATACAGTCCAGTGATAGGTCTCATGTTCCCTAATTAATCAGCCCTTCCATCTCCATGGGCATGTGTTCGTGGGGAAGTGGAGACGGCCTGTGCTCCCCCCGTGTTTACAGGGGGGAGAAACAGGCTCGTGGCTATGCTCTTACCCAGGATCTCAGAAAGATCCATCCAGCAGCCAATTCAGGAGGGCTGAGCAGAGACTTAAAAGCAGCCTGTCAGATGGGGGCTTCTTCCACTCCATCCCCAGGACGAGGAAGGGCCTGGTGACGGATGCCCACTGACAGCCCAGGAGGAAGGGCCTGCACAGGTGGGGCTGCGGGCCAGAGCCTTAGGCTGGCCTGGGCCTCCCAAGCAGGCAGCCGAGGCCAGGCAATCCCTCTCCCGCTTGGCTAGGCTGTCCCTCTCCCCGCCAGGAGCCCTGATTGAGTGCGGCACTTTCAGAGCAGTGAAGGATGAAAATGGCAAAGGAGGAGAACGAGCAGACAGGGAGGGAGGGAGCGTCTCACCCAGAGGGAAGACAGCACCCTATTTAGGCCAGACTGAGGGCAGCTCTGCCTGGCTATCTCTGCACTCCCTTTTAGCACTTTAATCAAATGCCTTACGAATGGGCTCGTCCGGATGTCAAAAATCCAATCGGATACATTTATTGGCCTGACAACCAATTTTCTGCGATGTATCATCAGGGACTGATGGTCTGTTCTCTGCAGCAGGGGAGTTGGTGATAATGGAGCTGGGAGAGCCACTGCATGCCCTCGATCTTGTTTCAGGCTGTCAGCAGGGAGGAAGGGAGGCTGACAGGCATGGACAGACAGACAGAGGGACAGGTGAATGGAGTCTGTCTTGAGCCTTAGCTCCCCCCACAGGAAGGAAGTGCAGAAGGAGAGGAGAGATCCCTCTTGGCCTGGGACATTGCCGCCTCCTAACTTGGGCCTCCCCAAGTCCTCGCTGGGACAATGGGAAGGTGAGCCCTTGGCAAGGTGGACTCAGTACCCACTCAGTGCCTCCACTGGCAGGGCACACAGCCAGACAGGAGACAAGGACATGACTCCGTTTTCTGGAGCTTCTAGGAGTTGGGGAGAGACTTAATGGAAGGATTGGAGGGAAACACAGACCCTCTACCCTGTTGTGTTTTTCTAGTAGGCACTGAGGTTTGGGCTGGTGTCGGGTGCCCTGAGCTTGCTTGGAGTGAATGCTGTCAGGAAGCAAGGGGGCACGTGTCTGTGCCAGGGTGGGCATCCATCAGGCTGAATGGTATCTAGAAGCAGGGATGCACAGGGCAGCACTGAAGCCGAACTCTGTGAGGAAGCCAGGGCCCTGATATTAGCCAGGATCGGGGATGTTTGGTGAGCTTTGTGGTTTGGACAGAGTTCTTGTTTTTCATCTGTGTTCAGACACAATTATGGAGCGGTCTTGTTTTCGTCTTGCTGTGGCCTTGTCTGATATTTCTGTTCTGGGAAACTGTTTATGTCCAGCAGGAGATTCCCGCAGACTAGCCAGCAGTGCCAGGCCAGCCCTGGCCGTAAGGGGCTGTCTGTGTCCTCCAGGTCAGGAGCCGAGCCCAGGGCCTGGCACAGGGCAGGCACTGGACCGTTGAGTCCTATGTGGTACCTGGGGCTGCAGTGTGCAGGGCAGGTCTGAGGAATCAGCGAGCTGCCCAGGGATGCAGATGGGGGTCAGGAGCAGGCCTCGGGTGCCAACTAATCACAGGAGATAACCGAGGGGCTCGCGCTCTAGAGAGTAGAAAGTCCAGGCGGATGGTGAAGGATTAGTCTTATCTCCTGCTCCTTCCTCCCTGGACATTGGCCTGGAGGCTCACAAGCTGTTGGCAATCTCGCCAGCCTCTAGAGACAGGAAGGGAGAGAAAGCACAGCTCAGCAGAAGCAGGAGGAACCCCTCCCGGGAGGGAGGACCAGGGAATGCTATTTATCCCGAGGACGCCCCTGACCTTTCCCCACACAACAGGGACAGACGCACAGCCTGGCTGCATCCTTCTCCTTTAAAACAAGAAATGGAAGCATTACTCACCAAGCCTGGCCATTTATCATGGTCTGGGGACATTAATTTGACAGTGTGTCATTTTCCATTTGGTTTGGGCCCGATGGAGGCTGCCCTCGAAACACCTTCAATTAAATGCAGCTAATAACACAGAGCTATTTTGAGCAAGGAGGCCCTCTGCCTCCCCCCAGAGCTCCGAGTGTTCTGGAGTTGGGAGGGTGGGTTGCCAGGGTGGGGTGGGGAGGTGGGGCTAGAGTGTGCCGTGAACTTGGGAGGGCGGATGGTTTCCCACAAGTCTAGGCCCTGCTCCAGCTCCGGGCAGGTGAATTGCAGGCAAGATGGGGAGAAGAACTGCCTCATGCCTGCGAGAGGAGATTCCAGCAACCGGCTCTTTCCAAAGGATGAGAGAAGATGTGGCCCTCATCCAGCACAGAGAGAGCACAGGTTTTGGAATCCACAGACCTGGAAGTGGGTCTCAGCTGTTCTGCTTTCTGCTGTGTGACTTCAGGCAAGTCCTAACTTCTCTGAGGCTCAGTTTCTGCATCTGTAAAATGAAGACAGAAGTTCTTTTATAGGATAGCATGGTGATTCTTATTATTTTATGAGTCCAAATAAAAGAGCATATGCCTGAGGCTTAGTTAATTCCTGAGGGATAACTCATAATAACCTTTTTTTTTTAATTTTCCAAATTTAAAATTTGGGGAAAGATTATTACTTATTCAACACCCAAGACTCCTCCTGTAGTGGGACTCGGAAGTGTCAGAGAGTTTTGGGGAAAGCATGCAGTTTCCAGATATCTGTATTCCAATCCCAGCTCTGCCACCAACGTCTTGTGTGATTTGGGCAAATTTATTTAACTTTCTGTGCCTCAAGTCCTCATCTGTAAGATGGAGATGAAATTGGGATTTTTGAGAAGCTGTACCGGTCTCAAACAGTAGGTGCTCAGTTCACCTTAGCTCACTTTTTCTTCCCTGCCTAAGCCCTGAGTCTAGAAAATAACACTCACATTGCAGTTACTTCATTTTAGTTAGATATGTGTTAAGCATTGGGTAGGAGGATCTCATCTGAATCCTCAAAATGCTGTTAAGTAGGCCACATGAAATTTGTTGAGTCTGTCATCAAAAAAATGGGTATTAGAAATTTTATACATTCAAACTAACCCCTTCCCTTTACTGGTGAGGCCCTTAAACTCTGGAACATTGAAGTACTCAAGGCTCAAGGGTACCAGAGCATGTTAGCTTCAGCCTGATGGGGAGGTACAAACAGTCCACAAACAGGCTCTGGGGAACAAAGCACAACACCCAAGTCCCGTTTTTAGCTCCATCCCCAATTCAAACTGATGGCCCCAGAAACACATGGTCAGACTTCATTGGAGATCCAGAAAGACCCAGCATAAGGGTCAAAGCAAGACTTCCATGTGGGGCAGGATGCTAGGGTCTTCCGTGTATCACCTGAGGGCCACCAGACTTCCCTCCTCTAAGCTTCAGGGCCCAGTCCACTTCCCATGGCTGCCCTCCCCGCAGGAAGGCTTCTGATAGCTATGAATGTCGCTTGTCCAGCTCCAACGGGCTCCTGCACGTGTGCTATTGGTGCAACTACTGCTGCCAGGGTTCCTCCAGAGAACTGTACTGGGGGAAAGCCCACAGCCCACCTGTGCCACCACTGAGATGCTATTTGTCACAAGATGCTGACCGATGCCAGTCATGATTCAGCTGACTCAGGGCAGCGTTCTGGTCCAGGTGCACAGAGCCATCCCGCAATGGTGGTTTGTGGTCCTGAACTAGTCCCCTCCCCTCTCTGGGTGCTCCCTCCTGTCTGCAGAATGGGTCCCTGAATAAATGACCTCGCCCAGACCTCCAGCACATTCAGAGGGTGGCCGGCCCCATTGCTGCATGGAGACCCCTTTGCGTCTGGAGGAAGGAGGGGAACAGTAAGACACTCTTGTTCACTGTGACTGACCGTAACAGGCTGGTATCAACTCAGGTTATTATTTTTTTTAGGTTGATGTATCTCAGGTATTTTATTTTAGTAATGGGAATCTATCAGAGCATGCCAGATATCTTTTAAGAAAAGCCTGGAGAAGAAAATTATAATTTGATTCAAAGTATATTCATTATGGGGTACTCCTAATCCTATAATGAACTAATCTAATAATCCTTACTTTAAAAGGATTCACTTGAAGATATTATTTCACTAAATATTTGAGAGGTATTTGGGTGTAAGGAGCCATGACAGATGTGAGGGAGATGTGAAGATGAATCAAAATAGACTCCATTCTTCAAAGAACTACCAGTTTGGAGAGAGACTTGACCCACTCACACTAGGGCTTCTCTGATGATTGGAGTGGATGGATTCAGACTTGTCCATTAGTGGAAATTTTAACCTTTTAAAATGTATCTTTCTTTTACCTGTACTTTGTCACCCCATACAGAGGTAAGACTATAGAAGAAAAGAAGGGAGTCCATGGCACTCACCTGTAGTCCCAGATACTAGGGAGGCTGAAGCAGGAGGATGCCTTGAGCCAGTCTGAGACCTACCTGAGCAACAAAATGAGACCCCCATTTTAAAAAAAGAAAGAAAAAGAAAAAAAGAAGCTGTTCATTTTCTTTTTTTCATTTACCAGCAATTTTCCTTTTCAAATGGGTTGAGACAAAGCATTTGCACTATTCTCAGCAAGAATGGACACCCTTGTCAGATTCCACACACTCGCTGGAACTGGATGCCCGAGCAAACCACAGGAGACCTGAAGTTTACCCAGGAGACAGTACAGCCATCAAAGGCCACGCTGGGCAGTTTTGTCCAGCTACTCCTTCCTCTTGCCCCTAGGTAAAATGAGAACAAACGTTCTAGAAGTCAGTTTGACAAAAATTCTTAGGGCTGTAGAGAGATTCATATCTTTTGGAATGTGTCCTAAGGACAAGATGCAAAGAGTCACAGGCATCAAAGTGTTCATTATGTGAAAAATTAAATCAAATGTCCAGCAATAAGGGATTGGTTAAGGAAACCATTCCACATCTTTTTGGTAGGATATAAAATATTATATAGCGCTTTAAAAAAGAAGTCCATAAAATGTACAGTTACATGAAAATAAGTACATTTTAACAGTAAGGGGGGAAAAATCAGGGTTCCAATCCAGTTAAGCAGGGTGGATTAAATATACATTGACCTTCTCTTCCAAAGTAACATTTCATTAAATTGACAGTAAGGGAGGGGCTGTTTAAAACCCCATGTCCAGAACAGCTTGGCATCAGGAGAGGAGATGTCAACAACTACCTGGGCTCTGAGTGGCAATGACTCAGCAGAGTGGGGAAGCAACAAACCACCACGCTGGCAGAGGGGACACCAATGAGAAGCAAATTGATTTGTCTCAAAGAATTCCTGAGAGGCTCAACGCTTGAAAGCTCCAAGTCTGCACAAATCCATGGTGATGTGCAGAGATGAAGGCAGTTAGTTAAAAGCCTGCATATGGAGCCTCGGCCCTCCCAGGGACCCCTCCCCATCTCCACAGCATCAACGTGGTGTCAGACTTCAGCTGGAACTGAAAAAATAGAAGAGAGTGGAAACACACCTCCAAAATGCAGCCAGGAACATTATTTCCAACACAAATTCTATACTCATCCTAATAAAAAATCAATTTGTGAGGATGAAGTAAGTGCATTTCAGACAAGTAAATAATTGGCTTCCTATGTACCTTTTCTTAGGAAGTTACTGTAGGATGTACTTCAGGCAAACGAGAGAATAAACCAAGATACAAAAACATATGGGATACAGGAAATAGATGATATCACCTCAAATACTGGTACAATTCAAATTACCGTTGTGTAGTAACAGCATGCAGAGAGACCCAGAGAACAGCCAGACCAAGAGTTCCAAATGAGAATGTGAGGATGGGAGGGGAATGAAGGTAAAACATATTATCCAATATGTCATTTCAACCTTTTAGAAAACAATATTGATAAGCATTCAATAGTTCTTTTAGTTCTCTTAGAACATAGAGAATGGAGCAAATAGAAAAAGCAAAGATCCATACTAAGAAAAACAAAGCAATATGCAAGAAGGTGAATGTGGTTTTAGTACCTGACCTGGGTAATTGGGGAACAGTATTTTCGTAGCCATAATAATGTAAACACAGCCCCAAACTGTAATATAACAGAGTAGGATAATGAGAGGAGAAATAAGGGTGGGAGTGTGTAAAGTAACTAAATCCTCAACTACCAGAATAAGATGTCAATAGGTAATGGGAGGAAAAACACCATAGCAGAACATTTAGATGCATATGAAGATAAACAACAGAAGCAGTTGCTATGGGAGTTAGATTGCTTCCTCCAGGGAATGATAGGGTAGATGAGAAGCCACAGGGCAGGAGATAGCTGCTTTGCACATGAACACTTTTAGAACATTCTTAGAAATATATTCATATATTACTTTGGGAAAAATAAAAATTTTTTTCTAGTCCAGTGTTGTGGTGCACGCCTATAATCCCAGAGCCTCAAGAGGCTGAGGCAGGAAGATCCAGAGTTCAAAGCCAGCCTCAGCAACTTAACAAGGCCCTAAGCAATTTAGAGAGATCCTGTCTCTAAATAAAAAATAAAAAAGGATAGGGATGTGGGTCTGTGGTTAAGTGCCCCTGAGTTCAATCCCTGGTACAAAAAAAATAAAATAAAATAAAATAAAATTTAAAAAAAAAAAAAAAATATATATATATATATATATATATATATATATATATATATATATATATATATTTTTTTTTTTTTTTCCCCTCCAGTCTAACCCTGTCAGCTCCATGGTTCCTGAAGGAAGCTGACCCAGCTTCATATCATGCCCCAATGCAGCTATTAAGTACTTGTAAATAGCAAAGTAGTAAAGACTTGGTACTTTGGTAATTTTGAGCAGTTTCCAAAGCAATGTCTTCCTCTTTGCTTCCCCACCTGATTTTCGCACTTCCATGCCCCTTGCCCTTACCCCTGATTCTAAAGGATGTCTGTATTTTGGTCTCTGATTTTCAGTTTCAAAGATGCTCTTGGTTTGTTTGGACTCAGCCCTTCAATTTCAGTTTCCCCTCCATTTTCTCCCCAGCTTCCCTCTGCCAGGGTGGGGGCTTCCCAAGACAACCCAGGCTCCTGGCAGCCATGTTTATACCACATGACCCTGCCCAGTGGTCCTCGCTGATTGGAACAAGGGTGAGCACCTGACCCAGGTAGAGCCAATCCGGTTCTTCCTTGGGGAAATTTGTAATTGAGACTGAGAAACAGCCAGACAGCTGGACTGCTTACTTAAATAGTGGCAATGTAAATGTGGGAGCTGTAGGCTGGAAGATTTCCAACTCTATGGGCATGAAGAGCAGACAGTCAGTCTGGAGAGAGAGAGAGAGGCTCAGATAAGCACTGGAGAAGCCGACTCAAGAGCCCACGGAGTGTCAAGTAGAAAAACAGGTCAAGAAACAAGCTAGGTGCTAATGGTCCTTCTTGAGGCTTTGAATTCTTCAAGTCCTTCTACTTCCTTATGAGAGGCCCCCTTTTCTCCTAACTTGAGTTAGTTTCTATCACTTACAACACCAACCCAATACATTTCCCAAGCCCCCACCCGGGGAGGGACAGTGAGGAGCAGATAGTTGAATTTTTGAGACCCTAGAATCTAGTCCCTTCTCTCAACATTCTGCAGTGACCCCTCTCAGTTTGGAGTCAACATGGGAAGGCTGGCTCTCACTGGAAGGGTGGAGGGGCACCCTACTTCCATTGACTGGGACCTTTCTCTCACTGGTTTGCTTCAGCCAGGGAACAGACACGTGACCAACTCCTGTCACATTGGACAAAGGCATTGGAGAAGGCAGGGGGTTCATTCAGCCCTCTAGGAGTGCGCAGCCCGGAGGTAGACAAGAGTTTCAGAAAACGCAGTTCAGTTTTTATCCTCCTTTGCATCTGTGGCTTCCCCCAAATTCTTCCATTAAGCACTTTTTGTTTGTTGGAATTAGTCCAATCAGCTTCCTGTTGCGTGCAACCCCAAAGCCCTGATTCAGCAAGGAAGAAGGACCATGAGACAATGGGGCAGCTGTGTGCACAGCCTCCACAACTCCAGAGGCTTCCAAGGCCTCAGAGGCCACACCTCATGCTGGGGTCAGTGCTGTGGCTTCAGCAGTGGCAGCAAGAGAGACCTCAGCAGCAATGGAGGCTTTGGGAAGGCAGGAACAAAATGACTGATGGTGTGTGGCTGCGGGACAGACAGACTCCCAGAGCAGTGGACAGGTCCTTACAAGCAGACTGTAGAGCCTTGGGGCCTGGAGCTAGAGGCTGCCTGTGCGCTGTGTGGTCATGACCTTGTTTTCCCCACCAGGCTGCGTGGCCTGGGAAGCACGGATTATATAGCTAGGGATTTGGCTGGAGGAAGATTACACAGTGAAAAACGATTGGCAGGAAATAAGTAGTCTTTGTTTTTCTCCTTTTTCTTCTAAAAACTCCCTCTCCCTTTCTTAGCCCTTACTGCCATCTCTGTGACCATGCCTCTGCCTCAGCCTTTGGAATCACTGGGATTAAGGTTGTGAGCCACCACACCCAGAGCATCCTTCTATGATGTTTATACACAAACTAGTATGATGCTCTACAGAGCCACAGCTACAGCTACATATATGTACACATATACAAACACGAAAGCAGTTCTTGTGTGTTATTGTTTTCCAAAATGTGTGTTATGTTACACATTTTTCTGTGTCTCCTCTCTCTCTCTCTCTCTCTTTGGTATCAGGAATTAAACCAGGGATGCTTAACCACTGAGCCACATCCCTAGCCCTTTTTAATATTTTATTACAGACAGGGTCTCTCTGAGTTGCTTAGGACCTTATTAAATTGCTAAGGCTGGTTTGAAACTCGGGGTCCTCCTACCTCAGCCTCCTGTGCCACTGGGTTTACAGGCATGTGCCACTGTGCCCAATTTGCTTTTCCCTCTTAACATAACTCTCCACTCCAGTCAACTGGGGTGATGGTGCTAATTCATTCCTTTTAATGGCCCTATAATAGTCCATAGTTTATGCACTCTCTTGTATGCAGTAATTCTCCTGATGGGCATGCACTGTGTTTCCGTCGTGTGTATGTGCTCGCACATGTGCACAAACATAGATGCACAAGCACTGCTCAAATAATGCTGCAAATAGACATCCTTGTGCTTATATTGTTACCTAATGGAACTTTTATTCCCCTGGGCTACATTCCCAGGAGTGGGACTGACTGGCTGAAGGCTATATACAGTTTTTAAAATTTTAATAGATGTTGCCAGACTGCTTCCTGCAAAGGTTATATCACTTCTTATTTCTTCCCAAACATAAGAGGGTAGGTACACGTTCCCCACATCCCCCAGGGCTGGCAGAAAGTATTTCAAAATATTAACAGCAGCAGTATTTGCATATTGAAACTATGGATGTTTTTCTCCCCTTTATTTTCTTCTAGTTTTGCAGAGTTTTCCTCTTTAAATTAGAAAAGTCATAATACATTACCCCACCTCCACCCATGAGGCTGCTCAGGTAAAGGATTCCCAGCAGGCTGCAGGCCCTAGGACCCCCTGTGCAGCCCCTCCCAGAGTGCCAGCTGCCCCTGGTTCCATCATGGGTGATCTCATGCCAGCAAGTGAAGACACAGAACCTCAGCACGTCACAGGCACACCATAGGTTTGCCAGCACTCACCTTCAAGGTCACTTGGAAGGTACACGGTTCTCTGGCAGAAACACTTCTAGGCTCAGAAGCGGATGGATCTGGTCTTGAAGCTGCAGTTTGCCAAGTGGCTTAACACGTCTGAACCTCAGCTTCCTGGTCTATAAAATGGGGGTAACAAACTGGCTACATCTTGTTAAAGAGCAAAGTGCTTCCTATTTACAATGTTTAGGGAAAGGTATGGCAAAGAGTCCAGGCTAGGCTGGCTAAATGACAGCATCTGCTTCCTAATGTCGTCCTCAGATCACGGGAACCCAGGTGCCTTTCAGGTGCACTTGTTGAGAATCTGAAAGATCTGAGTGTCTGTTGGGCTCAGCGCGCTCCTCGGCCCTCCCTGTGCCTGTGCCACTGCTGTCCCTGTTCTCAGAGGCCACTGCAGTCAGCTCTGGTTTCCTTGCTTTCCTCTCTGCTCTTCTGGTACCTGACCGGCCCTGCACGTGGTTGAATGTGCTGCTGTCACCACCTTGAATGTTGACCCTGTGTGTTCGGTAGCTGGTCCTTCCTTGCATGGTGCCTGACGTGAAATGGGTCCTTAATAAATGTGTGTCAGAGTGAAACCATCTAAATGATAAATGAGGCGTTGCTTCTGCTTCGGAGTGCTCCAGGTCTCATCAAGAAGAGAGCTACAGGACTCTGAAGAGCAGGAAGACCCCCACCCAGGACGTGGTGTGGCCATTAGAAGCTCTGGCTTGGAGTCAGACTCGGACACCAGTGTGAGATGCAGGGTGAAGAATTGACCCCCTAGGTGCCTTAGTTTCCTCAGCTGGGAGCCAGAAGTAAGACTGGCAAGGCAGCCAGTCTGGAAGGTCAGTTCCCAGGGTCAGCCTCAGGTGGCAGGGGAGGAGAGGGGGAAGGGGGAGGGGGAAGGCGGGGGCGGGTAGGGGTAGAGGTAGGCAGGGGAGGGTAGGGGCAGGGGAGGGCAGGGGAGGGTAGGGGAAGGGGAGGGCGGGGGAGGGTAAGGGAAGGGGAGGGCAGGGGAGGACAGGGGAGGGGAGGGCGGGGGAGGGTAAGGTAAGGGGAGGGCGGGGGAGGGGTAGGCAGGGGATGGTAGGGGAAGGGGAGGGCAGGGGAGGCGATCTCCTGCTTAGTTGTCCTGGTTTGGAGCCTGGCTTGGGCAGTGGCAGTCTGTACCTCTGGTGTTAGTGAAAGGCCCCATTTTCCATAGTCCCTTGGGTCCTCAATCTGTCCTGGGGTTTCTTGATGACCTTGTCAGGGGTGCATTCCTGGGGACTGTAATGCTGGTCCCTGTGCACTGAAACGGGCCTTGGCTGCAAGGGCACAGCCCCTTCTGCACACAAGAGTCTGGTTAACATCTGGAGGCCACATGGGCCTTAAAGCTACCACAGGGCAGCATCAGCACGGGTCCCCCATCGTAACCCCCAGCCCATTCTCCTCACCCCCAGATTCTAAGGACAGCGTTTCCCCATTCTTCTCCACTGTCCTTCCTCCATCCTGGACTGACCTATCTCCAACATGGCTCCCAAGGCCTGGGGCCCCTGGCAGTCGGGATGGAGGTAATAGCGCCAACCTGCCTGGAGTCTTGCAGAAAGCAGTGGGGTCCAATCGCCAGCGCTCCAAGGACCTCTCTAGGAATTGCATGGACCTAAACATATAGCTCACACAGATTTGCTGAACTCTAAGGGTGAAGCCTTGAGTGCAACCCAGTTCACGGGCAGTCAATCTTCAGGCAGGGGGTTCATGGTGGTTAACAACCACACAGGAGCTCTTGATGATGAATGGCTCTGACTAGGTTAGCCTGAGTTACCTGGCTACAAAAATTAAGATTCCGTTGTGAGGTCCATCTTGGGTCCCTCTCACCTCTGTCCCCACCCCCACCATCGGCACCTCCCTGCATTTCTCTAGTGTCACCTCTTCTCCCCCAGGCACTCCTCTGTTCTCAGGGCCATCTTCAGAAAACCCCACTGTAGGAGAGGAGGGATTTTAATCAAGTTCTACCTAAAAGTTCCATGGGCTCCCCAGCGCCTGTCCCCCACCTACTCACCACAGCCCCTACCCACGAATCTTCCCACAGGGTCACCCTGAGGACAAGCTGTTTACTAACTCAGGAGAGAGCAGGGAACTCACATCCCAGGTATCAGTGACATGTATGAGTCATGGATCTCCTAAGACCCCGCTTTCATTGGACTTCATTCACCACTTCCTTTCTTCATATTAATTTCTCCCAACAGCCCACTTATCTCCCTCTTGGAGCCCTGCCCACCCTCACTCTCCCCGATATGGCGGTATCTCTAACAGCGAGAGCACTCAGCACCGTGATTGCTGCGGAGCTGGCGCGCCCAAGCACTCACAAGTCACTCTCTGTGGCTAATCAAATGTCAAAACAACCTCCTCCTGCGATTTGGAGGAGCTTGGTGACAGGAAGACATTGGCCACAGAGCCATCAAGAGCAGACCACGTTTGTTTGGTGGCAGGCAGTGAGACCGGTTTCCATCAAGTTACATTCCTGGTGGCAGCAAGCAAGTTGTTGGCTTTTCCTGAGAGGCAACTGCTCTGTGGTTGGTGGAGTTTGGCTTTTTCTTTTGAAAGCAAAGAGATGCTCTACGCCAAGGGTCAGCTGAGTGGTGATTAAATTCTTTTCTATGATGAAATGTTGCAAAGCCTCTGAATCATAGCAGCAATGGCAGTGGTTAAAGAGAAGAGACTGCATCTAGGAGGTGGTCTTGGTGCTGCCACAAGATAATTCAGAGAAGTCACAGCCACTCTGAACTTCTGTTTCCTCTTGTGGAATATGAAAAAATTTGGTTAAGTGGTCAATAAGGTCCTTGAACCGGTAGTTGATGCAACGTTATTCTGTACCTTACAATACTTCTGTCTTGTTACTTCAGTTGATGTTCACAATAACCCCAACAGCGAGCCAGGAGAGGGATAATTATCTCCACTTTATAGCACTGAAATGATCTGCTTGTGGTTACCTATCCTGCACACGACGGAGCTGGACTTGATCATGGACTGCTCTCCTCTTCCCCTTGGCCCAGGCTTGTCCCTTCCTCATGCGGACAGGGCAGCCTCCACACTGCCCTTCCCTTCATTTCCAAACAGGAGTTTTTGCTCAAATCAGAATTCAGGAATCATCTTGCTCCCCTTGGTTTCTGCTACAAAAGCTAAGCCCCATCCAGGAACATGAGCGGGCCTTCTCAAGCCCACACTGCAAAGCACCCCATTCTGACACACGCTGTGAGCTGTCCCACTACATGGGTCTCATCGTTTCCATGGGAATGAGGACATCAGCATCTTAGGCCAGGCTAGGGATGGGTCTGTCAAAAGGAGATATCAGCAATTCCTGAGAGTATTCGAGATACCAGCACCTGGCTTCACTACTTACACTGACTGTCATGGAACCTTGAGAAATTGTCACTGGGGAACCCCAAGGGACTCAGGTGTCAAGAGAGGCCAAGGCAGGGTGATCAGTGTCCTCTCAGCATGTCTGGCTCATCCTCAGGGAGCCTCAAAGCCCTAAGTTCTACAGAGGTCCCGCCCCACCCTACTTTAGCCCCTCCCAAGACTCAGAGTAAGTGCACCCTGGGCCACCCTGCAGTCACAGCAAACACCGCTTGCTGGCCTGGGTGGCTGCCGAGCCTTGAATATCCTCTGCAGTTCATCTGCTCGGCACAGGCCAACCCTTTGCTCCAGACTTGGCTCAGGTGGCTCCTCTTCTAGGCATTGCTCTTTGCCCGACTCCCAGCATCCTTTGGAACTCTCTGGAAGAGCCCTTGCACTCTCACATGAAAGTCCATGAGGCCGCTCCGTGAAGGTGGGGCTGCACTTCATCCTTCTGGGTGTCTTCAGTGCCTGAATGGCTGGACTCAGTGACCTGGGAGGGAAGGAGGGAGGAGAGAAGGGGGGAGTACACACCTTACACACTAAGGGACATGACCCTGGCAGCAGGCGGGGCTGCACTGAAACCCGGATGTCATCCATGCCTCTCTGAGCTTCACTTTTCTAATCTCCAAAATGGGGAGAGCAGACCCACAATCTCATCAGGATTCAAGGGAATAAACCCTGAGAAGAGCTTGGCATATCCCAGGCAATAACCGGGAACTATTAGCTCTTCTTCTTCTTCTTGGGGAATTCCCCAAAGGTTCCTCCATGAGCTCACAAGAAAGCCCCAGGGTCTCTGCTCGGTTTGCAGGAAGCGCTCAGGGGAGTTGGCAACTCCTTCCAGGCTGCCCTCCTTCTCCGGCCCTGGTTGGAAAACCCCTTTGTTAGGCTGCCCCAGCCCAGTCAAGCTGTTTTCCTTTCCCTTGTTGACACAGGGAAGACCTGGCTGCCCCACAGCCTCCCTAGGGCCTCCCACTCTTTGAAGTACAAACACTAGGCTGTGTGTTTTGGGCCCCCCTGAAGGGCCATTTCTGCTGAAAGACCAGGTTCTGAAATACTTACTCCTTGTTTGCATTCAGAAGCTCATACATGACCAGGTCTCTCAAGGCCTGTGCTCAGAGGATGGAGGTTCTGTGCACTGGCAGAATCAGGCCCCTGGGGGAACACACCAGGCTCTGCTCCCTGGCTGAGGTGCTCCAGGGATCCGACCTGCAAAGAGTCCAGGTGAGAGAGGAGACAAAGATGCTCAGGGGAGGGGAGGTGAACCTCCCCCAGGCAGCTCTGACAAGGGCAGGAGGAAAAAGCCGAGCCCCCAAGTCCAAGCTCCAGACACCCCCCACCCCCCCGCCCCTGCTCTGCTCCCACTGCCCCCTGGCTCCACCCAAGAGTACATAAGATTTTCTGCCTAGGAGGACAGGGAGGCATGGCTGCTTATCTGAGGTGTGTTGCTCTAAGAAGGTGCTGTCTTAGCCCAGAGGCCTGGAACAGAGCCAGCAGCCCATTGGAGAGGTAGTGCTGACTCCATGGAGAGCCCCAGTTTGGAGAGGTTTGATCTGGTCCTCTAGGAAGACTTGGGTGATGGCTGGGTCCGGGCTCTGCCAGCCCTATCTACTCTAAGCCTCATAAAGTGGGTGGACACTGCCCAGACCATAGATGAAGCTATGGTGAGAGATGGGCCCTGGTGGAAGGTCCTGAGGACAGCACCTGGAGGGGCTCATCTGTCCCTGTCAGAGCTCACTCTAGGGACCTCCCTCATATGCAAAGGCTCTTAGGAAATGTCCTGAAGGAAGGGGGTGAGGCTCACAGAGAAGCTGGCACAAAAGCATCACAGTGAGGAGAGGCTATTGGGGACAAGTTCAGAGGCCATGGGAAGGCACATTGGCAGAAGGGCAGGGGGCTGTGGGTGAAGAATCACAGGACCTCCCACCCCTCCTTATATGGCACAGGGTGGCCCACTGTAAGACAGCCAATGCTGATGGAGCGTGGTTGATTGTGCCTGGTGCTGGGATGGCCCAAGGAGCAAACAGAAGGCAAAGATGCAGAGATCTCGGGAATCCTCCACAACAGAGATCTCGGGAATCCTCCACAATGACGGCAGGTTTCCAAAGCCTATGCACAGGCCTGCCTGAGTTTCCCAGAGAAAGGGCCATCATCTCCGGCCTCCATCAGAGCCTGCTTCCTGTAAGTTTGCAGAGTTCCTACTGAGTGGCCTATAGAGTCGGCTCTGGGCTGACTAGAAGCTCTGGTCCAGAACGGTGTGACACAGAAGTGGCACACAGGCCACAAGAAAGGATGTTAGTAGTGACCAGCTATGAAGAAGGGGCTGGAACAACCAAAACAAAGGGGGGATGTGGTTCAAATGTACCAGTAGAAAGTAGTCTCACACAAAAGAGCTTGGGGACAAGACGGCCAAGCATCTCGGCTCTGCTGCTGGCTCACCAAGTGAGGGTGGGCAAGTTCCTGCCATACTGAGTCTCAGTTTCCCCATCTGGAAGGCCACCAAATAATGGCAGGGATTCAAGGAAACGGGACCCACGGCCACCAGCTGAGTGTCTGACTCGGGAATAGTCGCTTGGATCACTGTTGCTATGTTAGATATTGCTTTTCATTTTTGTGGGAAATTCAACGCTCTCTAGCAGAAGTAGGTCTCAAACTTGTCTACACATCTGGGGAGATTTAAAAAACATTAGGACCTGGGTCTGCCTTCCAAAGGTTCTCGATGACATGGCCTGAGGTTGGTATGAGCATCCGGACTTTGTGAAGCTCTCAAGATGATTCTGACATGCAGCTGGGGCTGGGAACCACCACCTTAGGAGCAACTGAACCTTCACCCAGCCCAGAAACAGATGTCGAGAATTCTGTCAGAGCTGCCAAGAAGGGGCCAGACCTCTGTCTGCATACCCAGGCTCTGGAAGCAGAGAAACATGCTTTTAAGAGCCTTCTGTCTAAGTGCTTCATTTGTTTTTGGCCTGGGCTCTTCGGGGAATAAAGTTCAATTATCTGGAAAACTCACTTATGTGGAACTCCTCATTCCCTAATGACACCGGCTAAATGAGGTGTTGCGAGTCTATAGATTCTCAAATTGGAGTCTTTGTGATTCTTCACCCAGAAGAAAAAATTATCCAAAGGCTTGTACTTGAAGTACACCCTCTCACTGCCCTGAGCCCAGGTGCAGCTGAGCCCTGGTGAAAACGTGTTTTAGGTAAGGGCTCCCTGGTAGTGTAAGAAGATTTTTCTTCAATCCTTAACCTGCCAAATTGACATGACTCCCATGTGCTCTCTGCTCCATGGGGTCTTTGAGCCCATTTGCAGTGAAACAGCAAGTGCCCTCTTCTCCCACAACCAGTAACCACATCCCGCCACCCTGGGAAAAATCACCTTCATCTTGCAGAGCACGTGGCCACCTGTGAGTATTTTTCTTTGTGTATTTCTTAATATGTAAAGAATAAAAATAAAGGATTTCTTTCATTTGTATTCTTAGCCCATTTTTTTTTAACCAGAGGAGTGAGAAAAAAGAAAACAAAAGGTACTTCAATTATTTAAAATCACATTTTGTTCTTAAGGATCCCACATAAGTAAAACTCAGAGATGGAACATTTTTTTTTCCATGAATTTCACGACTCATATGAGAGAAAGAGAATGGAAAAAAAAGGAGACGGGTGCAATGTCCCACACCTGCAATCCCAGCTACTCAGGAGGCTGGGGCCACAGGATCCCAAATTCAAGGTCAGCCTGGGCAACTAAGCAAGATCCTGCCTCAAAGGAAAAAAAGGGATGGAGATGTAGCTCAATGGCAGAGCACTTGTGGGTTCTATCCCTAGTACAAAAGAAAGAAAGGAAGGAAGAAGAAAAGAAAAATGAGCCAGATCCCAGGGCCTTTGCCACCACCATTGTTAGATAGGTACTTGCTTATTTATTTGTGGCCTGTCTCCCTTCAGGAACTCCAAAAGGGAAGGGATGGTGTCCCTTGTGTTCACTGCTGTCTCTCCCAGGCCACAACAGCACCTTGCCCATAGTAAGCATGCAATAAATGCGTAGAATAAAAAGACCCTTGAACTCTGCAGTCCAAGTTCTCAATGCGCCCACTACCTGCTGCTGTCATTTGCTAGGACGACTGTGGTGATGGACTGGCAGCAGAGAGGCTTGCACAACGGAAACATGCTCGCTCACAGCTCTGGAGGCTGGAAGTCCAAGATCAAGGTGTCTACAGGGTTGGTTCTCTCCTGAGGGCTGTGGTGGAAAATCTGTTTTAGCCCTCTCCCTAAACTTCTAGAGGTTGCTAAAAATCTGTAGCATTCCTTGGCTTATAGAAGCACCACCCAATCTCTGTCTTCATCTTTACATGGCCTTCTCCCTGTGTGTGGATCTGTGGGCAAATTTTCCTTTTGATAAGGGTCCCAGCCATATAGGACAAGGACTTTCTCTAATGACCTCACATCTACTTAATTTCTCCTATGGAGACTCTGTCTCCAAAGGTCACATTCTGAGATACTGAGGGTTAGGGATTGAACATATGAACTTTTGGATCACAGCTCAACCATATCACCTACTGATTAATCATGAATTCATTCATTCATTAAATCAATTCTTATCATGTCATGTAGTAGGTGCCTTCTACCTAGTAGCTGCTTTGTCAAGTACAGGGAGGCTAAGATGGCCAAAATAGATCTCTACCTCCACAGAGGGCAAAGGCACCAACAGGAGGATTGAGGACTAGCTGAAGTCACCTAAGAAAGAGAGGGACAGAAGAGAAATGCTCACACATGGAGCAGGCTCCAGGATAGGAAGCGGTCACATCTGAGGAGGAGTCAAGGCGCAGAAGTGACATTTGGGCTGGGCATTTGCAGGATATGTTGAGTGCCTATGGGTGGACAAGAGAGGGAGGGTGTTGAGAGCAGGAACAAAGGCAGGAGGCAGGAGGACACTGGGTGTGTAAGGGGGCACTGAGCAGCTCAGTGAGGCTGGGACACCAGAGGCGAAGCTTGTGTTTGTGTTTCCTGTAGGTCAAGGGGACCTGTGGCTGGTGGTCAAGGAGAGGAATGATTTAGGAAAATCACAAACAGTACAGGGAGCTGGGGCTTAGCAACTTCCAAAATGCCCTGTCTGGAGCTATTGGGGTAACTTGAGCAGGAATGGAAAGAGCTCCTTCAGACCTCCCCAGGTGTGAGCCAGAACAGGGGGAAACCCTGAGCTAGGGGCCAAAACAGAGAAGACAGGAAGAGGCCCTGAGGTAGGTGGTGGATATGGTGAGTTGAGGAGGATGGTGGTCTAGGGGGTCTTGAAAGGCAGGAAGAAGGAGCTGAGGTTGTGGCTCAGTGGTAGAGTGCTCGCCTAGCATGCATGAGGCACCGGGTTCGATCCTCAGCACCATATTAAAAAAACAAAAACAAAATAATGTGTCCACATAAAACTAAAGATACATAAGTAAATAAATGTTTTTTTTGTTTTTGTTTTTGTTTTTTTTTAAAAAAAAAAAAAAAAAAGGCAGGAAGAATGCCAGAGGAGGTCAGGGTTGTAAACAGAAGTGCAAGAAGAGGCTCTATGCAAGACACGAGGTTCAGGAAGGTGGGGGGGGGGGGGGTTACGCTTGGAGAAAAAGGGTAAGGACAGGGCCCAGAGGCCTCTGGAATGGTGGGTCTCCATGGTGGCTACACATGACTCCACTGGAGAGCTTGGAGGTCATACAAATTAGCCAAGACCCATTCCAGAGGAGCCTGGTTCAACTGGGTGGGAAGAGGAATCAGTATTGGTATTTTGTAAAGTAGAGGTTCTCAATTTGGTGGCATCTTAGGATCACCTACTACTCCTCAAAACATGACTGATGCACAGAGATTATGCCAGAGATCCTGACTCAGTCAATCTGGGGTAAGGCCTGGGCACGAGGAGTTCAAATGCTCCCTAAAGGAGTCAAACACACAGGATCAAGAGCACTGCTCCACAAGGCAGGTGGTGAAAAGGATCCAAAGAGAAGCAAAGGTGTCTGGTGAGAATGAGAGCCAGAAGGCCCCCTCAGGCTCAGAAGCCCAGGGAAGGGGTCAAGTGCTGTGGAGAGGTTGGAAGGAGTTGGTGCTGGGAGGTTGTCTGGCTGTGATGTGCTGAAGCTTGCATTCATGCATGACAGCCACTTGGGCACATCTCTTCAAGTCTGCATTCAAGGGTTTCATGTGGGTGACTTGACATTAGCCTTGTTGAGAAGATGGCCACAGCAAAACTCAGCAATGCTACCAATCAGGATGCAAATCAGTTTTCTCCCAGAGAGCCCGGTGTTAAACATTTACCAGCACACCACTGTCCTTAGACTCTGCCAGCTGAGCAGAGTCTGCTGGGCTGGGTCAGGCAGCGTGGAAGCAAGCCAGGTTATAGAAGCTGCCATTGGTAATTGCAAAGGGAGCTCAGGCTGGGGACAAGAAAGTGCCTTCTGAGGTCAGAGTCTTAATCCATGTGCCTTCCATTCCAGGTCAGGCTCCAGGGCTCCTGCTTTCTAGGCTGAAATGGGACTTCCTTGCTCCCAGCCCCAGGGTCTTTGTTTTCCTCCATCCAGGCAACTTTACTTCCTGGGTCCCCTGCTGCTCACAGCAAACCAGAACTACAAACACTGGCTGGCCCTTTTTTTGCATGGTGCCCAGGAGGGACCACAGAGACTATAAAACTTAACCTTGGCCCTCAAGATCTCCATCTCACTGGAGAGATGCTGGGACAAAATGTAAATGACCACAGAAGAGGTTGCTGCCCCGGCTTATCCAAATCTCCCCTCTCCATCTCCCACACACGTTCAGGTTTGATCATGGAGCCCTTTCCACGCACACTCTGGCTGGGCAATGGTGGATGAGCTCATCTGGTCAATTCCAGGTGGTTTCCACAGTGGTCCTCTGAAGCACCAGCATGGGGGGAATAAAGATTGGCCCATTCTTAGGGGGAAGCATTCATAAAATGGAATAGATCCAAAAGCTAGTGATCAAGTTCTACCTCCAAAGCCAGGTCACTGGAGGGGGCCTAGGGACCAGGTATCATTCACTCAGGTGAGATTCTGCCCCAGGAACTTACCTTGGAAGCTGGCAGAGCCATCATGTGGATGCAGAATACATCTTCTCTGTGAAAGTGAAGGGCCAAACTTGGCCAAAGAAAGGAGCATCCACAAAGCATTGCCACTCTGTTCCAGGCTTCGCTCTGGCTTTTAATTCTGTCCTGCTCCTGCCTCTAGAGGCCTTAGAAGTTGGCATAAGCAAGGTTAGACTGTCAGCAGCCTGGACACTTGTCAAAGAGGGCCACCTTTTAAGATTATCATTGCGGATACACAGGGTAGTACCCAAATCCCTCACCACCCTCCAGCCCCAGTATCTAAGGGGATAAAACCTCAGGAGGTGAACAAAGGGACCACTTTCTTTTCATTGTTTAGGTGCTGGGAATCCAACCCAGGCCCTCACAGATGCTGTACCATTGAGCTACCCCCCAGCCCCAAAGCTGGCACTTTGTATGTGTTCACCTCCCCTGCGCTAGAACCGATTGCACATCTCACACCCCGTTTCTTGCTGGCACCGAGGCAAGACACCTGTGAAGCATGGCTCAAACAGGCCATGACGACATGGAAATGGCCAATCACAGTGAGACCCTCTCAGTCTCTAAGGCCGGGAAGGAATATTAACCCAGACCATGACCTTGAGCTAAAGAGAAAAGCATCCTAGGTGTAATAACAGATAATGCCAAGCTGGACACAGGAACTGGTCATTTCAGACCTCAGTGCCAAGTCCTGTGCTGGGGGCTAGTCTTTCCTACTTTATTTAATATTCCTTTTCAAACCTCCCTGGAGGTAAGGTCAGGCCTGGTGTGGAGTTGGGAAGGCGAATCTTTTAAAAGATACATGTCTTGACTCTCCTTCATGGAACAGCATTTTTACATTATTAAACAGAATACCACACCGGAGCAGATCTTGCAGACAGATAAAATAGAGGGTGAACTCAGCCCCATTGCTAAAGGATCAGGAGTGTGGAAACCATGTAGGGCCCGTAGGTAGCCTCTTCTCCAGTGTTTGTTTTCAGATCATTAAATACTTAACAGTGGGAGCGACCGAAAGCCCAAGTGTTCCAAACCACTGCTGATGAAGTATCAATCAGAAATTAAGATGGAACAAGTGTGAAATTGTAATGAGCCTTCTTAAGGACAGATCCCGGTCCGCGTGATGCATTTTTTTTTTTTTAAACTTTGCCTGGCAGGAAACTAAGCAACTAAAGCACACACATTAAATACAGGACACCTGTGACCTTGACACTCTGCTAGGTATCCTTCTCTTTGTCTTACCGGTGAGAAGCCTGGTGCACTGGGGTGTGCAAGAGCCCCAAAGTCACACAGCTACTGAGCTGTGCATGGAGAGCCACAGTTAGATCCCAGCAGCGAGCTGACGACACCCAGGAAGCACCACCCTCACTGCCCAACACCCTCACCGCCCACCACCCTCACTGTCCACCATCACAACTCGATCATGCAGGCGGAGGGCACGCGTTCAAATCCTTTCCTCCCGCCTCTCGGGCAGCAACCTGGGTTCTCTTTGCCAGCATGACGATGGGTTCTTGGGCAAAGACAACGAACTCACACTTACGGAGCCTTTTCTTTGTTTTAGGTTCTTCAGTACATTCATCAAGCCACAGGATCGCCACAGTCACCAGGTAAAGCGGGTACCACCATGAGCCCCACTGGACAATAAGAAAATTGAGACCTGGAGAGGGGGAGAAATCTGTCCAAGACATCAGCATGGTAACCACTGGATCCAACTTGGGAATCCAGCCATTTGGATTCCAGGATCCCCAAGCTGGGTGGACGGCCAGATCCTCTCCTGGCTGCAGCCTGGCCCCCAGGCCCCTCTGTCTTCCCAGATCCTGCTCTGAAGATCAGGTGATGACATTGGTGCTGGCCCCCTTTAATTGGCTCCATGATAAACCATGTTCCCCAAGGGTTCAGGAGTCAAGAGTTAACTGGAATTTCACTGCCCTTTCAAAGGAAATGAAACAGAGGCCTGATTTGAGGGTAGGCCCTATGCCTGAGTCACTTTGGCACTTAATTGCTTATTATTTAATTGCTGTATTGGGGAGCACCAAGTGATCTACTGCAAAGTTATTAGTAAATTCCAGTTTTAAGGAAATAATTACTGAATTCTCCCTCCCTGGGTTGAGTAATTCCTTCCAAGATGCTCAACGACATTAAGCATTTTCACTGGGGCCGCTAGCAGCTCTGTAATATGCAAATAAAGTAACTCTGTAATTACCAATAAAATGCTTACTGAAGTGACAAATTTTTACTCAGCAGCGAGTTGGGGGGAAAAATGGCATCATTTGCTTTTAAGGATCTTTTAACCTTGTTAGTTGGCATTCATTTCCGGGCTTTTTTATGGTCATTTAAAAAGACAGGGAACCAACAGGCCTCCCCCAGCGGGGAGAAAGCACTCCTGGGAGCTCTCTCTTCCCACCAGCCTTGGTGGAGCCTTAGAGGCATGGATGGGCCAGGTTCCCCAGAGGCCATGTCGTGTGGAGGTCACATTCTATGGAGGCAGGGAAGATACAGCCCACTCTGCTGCACACAGCAGACCTGAAGGTGTCTGAGTGTGCCAGAGTTTGACTTTCAATGGGGTTCAGGGCTGATCTTTCCAGAAGAACCAGTAGAGACTGACCTTTCAGCCAGAAACAGCTGCCAGAGTGATCATTCTGAAAGCCCAAGCATGACTATGTTGCTTCCTGGGTTTAAAATCCTTCCCTGGTGCTCCAGAGTTAACAACACAGAGTCCAGTCATTCACCAGGTCCTCATGACCTTTCCTAATTAGATGGTCAGACTGGGCATTGAGCACAATAAGGGCTTCAGCCACCTCTTCTCTAAGATTATCCAGGCTTCCCCAGGTGACTTCAATGTCTTCATCTGGAAAAGGGTAGATTGGTCAGCATGAGCTAGCTGAGGTGGCAATAACAAGCAAGTCCAAAAATCTCAGTGGGCTTAAAACAATCAAAATGGTCCGATGTGGTGGCACACGCCTGTAATCCCAGCCACTTGGGAGCCTGAGGCAGGAAGATCCAGAATTCAAAGCCAGCCTCAGTAACTTAGTAAGGTCCTAAGCAACTCAGGGAGACTCTGTCTCTAATAAAATACAAAAATGAGCTAGGGATGTGACCCAGTGGTTAAGCCCTCCTGGGTTCAATTCCCAGCATATACATACATACATACATACATACATACATACATACATAAAATGTATTTCTTCCTGTAATTCTAGCTGCTCAGGAGACCAAGGCAGGAGGATTGCAAGTTCACATCCAGCCTCAGCAACTTAGCAAAACCTAAGTAACTCAGTGAGACCTCTTTAAAATACAAAATAGGGCTGGGGATGTGGCTCAGTGGTCAATGGCCCCTGGATTCACTCCCCACTACCAAAAAAAAGTCTTTCCTGCTCCTACTACATATCCATCATGGGTCAGAGGCATTTTTGCTCATTGTACTCCCTCAGCAAAAACTGGGCTAATGAAGCAGTCACATTCTCAAACACTATTGGCCTGTCACTGTGCTGGTGGGGGTGGACACGAAACATCCTACCCCTTAGAATGACATGTTACTTCCTCTCACAAGTCATTGGCCAGAACTGTCCACATGGCCCCACCCAATCACATGGGGTTATGCCATGAAATTCTACTTTGTACTCAGAAGGAGGGAACCAGGGGTGTAGGATGACAACCTAATGACTGCCACAAATTCGGGTTTTTAAATTGTATAAGAGTAATCTTCACAGTGATGCCCTGGGAGCTGAGTGTGCACACACTTGTAGAGTACTCAGCACAGGCCTGACTCGTGGTCCATCCAATACACCCCATGTGGTCACCCAGGACCAGTCCCCCCCACCCCTGGCACCACACACACTCTCTCTCTTCTACTCTCTAGATCCCTATAAATTGTGGTGAGCAAAGAAAACAAGAAAGTTCATAGAAAGAGTAAGGATGGGACCAAGTGTGTGGGACCCGGGGAGGACAGGAGGTGGCACTTTGGGAGGAGGGAAGACATGGCCAGCACTGGGAGATGAACTTCACTGGCCGATGGTCTTCCAAGGACAGTGTTTACATGTCCTGGTTGAATGAGAAAAGAAGCTTCATTCTGAAGCCCTAGTTAACAGAAACAAGTCACCCCTTGGGAAAACTCCTTCATGTCTCCATGCACCTAATTCTTGGCTCCCAAGATGTCACTGGGAAATAAGGTTCCAGTTAGATGAACAGAAACCTTGATCTGAAGCCCAGATCGCCACTGGGAACGGAGGTCTCTTGACTCCACGTCCAGAGGCCTCTCAGCAGCCCCAGGAAAATCTCATGCAGCGCCTGACCTCCTTTTCTCTCCTTCTTACTGCCAAAGGCTCCATTTCTGGGTGACCACACTTGCCCCCGGGATAAGTCTTTTCCCTTCTATTTGCATTAGTAACTGCTCCAAGTCCCACGAGGCCTTGGAACAGTGCCAGCCACGTCCTCTCACACTGGCCCAATTGTTCGTGGCAAATGCCTCGCTTTTGAACTCTGGACCTTCTGGAGGAAACGGTTTCAATAGGAATAACTGCGAACTCTCCCCGGCCTTGCCATCTGGGCGTCTGGAATGGAGCTTCCAGGATATATGGCTCTTCTGAAGGAAACACATTCAATTGATGATTGTGTTCCCATTTAATATGCTTAAGGAGTGGTCTTGTATTCCTGCCAGTGCATTTCTTTTTCATTCAACAAACACATATTGATCTCCTGCGAATTATACATTGAGTTTGGGTGTGGGGCCAGAAGGTGGGAGAGTGGACACTTTAAAAATATGACTGACCCACTATAATAAGAACATCATGGAGACAAGAGCAAAGGATTATGGGAGCCAAGCACAAGGGATGGGTAACCGCACCTGACCTAGGAAAGAGGGCTCAGAAATGGGTCCAGGGCCACCAGGCACCAAAGGAAATGGCCATGCAGAAATTCAGAGGGCATCTTACACCTACTCCAAAGAGGAGGCTCATGGTATCTCTGGACAAGTTTGAGGTGCACACGATATAACTGAGTCCACTGAACAGGCATTTTAATATGGACATGCTACCTGCCAGGCACAAGGTGACTGGGAGATCCAAAAAAGAACAGGCAAACTCCTTGCCCTCAAATTGGGAGAGACTGAGCACAGATCACTGTACCATGCAGCCAACAGCGGGAGTCGCATTGCTTGAGACACCCTATGAAAGTCCTTCCACATGGAGGGGGGCAAAATATTCCCAGGAATGGGGAGATCCCAGGGAAGGCTTCCTGGAGGAGGCAGCAGAACTGGGTTTGTGAAGGAGAGGTAGAATTTGGAAAGATGGCGTGGGCAGCAGGGAGGAGGGGGCTTGAGTACAAACAGGCAGGGGGCCACAAATCAAGTCACAGACACAACCACACATATGTCCCAGATGGAATGAGGGGCTGTCTGAAGCAGTGGGGGCAGGACTGGGAGGTGAGCCTGAGATCACCAGAGTTGTCACCACTAGAGAACTTTTATTCCATGTTCTTTGAGGATCTCATCTTTTTGCAGGCTTTTTCTACTGAATATGTCACATCTATTAAACACCAAGTCATGTGTTTTCCCACAGCATATCCATATGTTGGTTGGGTTAAGATTTTTCTAGCCATAGAGAAAAAGATTTTTTAAATATACCATTCTGTTGCTCCAGACTCTTCAATAGCTCCCCATTTCCCCTAGGATGAAGTCCAGCATGCAAGGTCTTCACCTTCTGCTCGGCCACACAGAAGTACTAATAGTTCTTTGCATGTGTGTCTTTCCCCTTCTGGACACAGTAAACTGTTCCTCTACATGGAAGCCTCTGGCTTGTCCCACCTCCGTATCTCCTGGCCTGTCAGCCACAATCCTGAATGCTTCCTCCAGGCACATTGAGTCCGGTCACACTGTGTTCATACGCTCTTCACAGGTCTGTCTCGCACTGGTGCTGTGAACATCTGGAGGACAGGAATTCCATGTGCAATGCCCAGCGTCCGGCACTACAGACTATAGGAGTATTCCGGAAAGTCTGAGTGAATGTGATGCCACTTTAGGTCACTGTTTTTATGCACAAACGGGGTGCATTGTCACAGCACAGGGTCCCCACCAAACTCTTGGAAGGAACAGAAAGAAGCTGCAAAGGGAGGCTTCTTCTCTGCCACCGTGGAGTGTGTTTGGTGGCCCCTTTGCCCTGCTCATGCCTGTCAATTGGGCTCTCTGTTCGCTATTGAAAAAGAGATCACATCACCATTTGCAGAGAATGTCAAGGGTCCACAAGAGCAACCATCCAGTTATGTGGATAATGGCAGCTGTCTGGACAGAACTCCCAGCCTTGGGGGTAAGGATAAGAAGGGGCAAATGAAGCAAGGGTCTCCCTGTTTTCCATGGAGGGCCCCAACCTGTCTCTCTCTCTCTCTGCTTCTGGTCTTCCCCCACTTCCGACCCCAACCATTAGAACCCACACTTGTTCCTAGGGAGCTCTGGTCTGTGCCAGATTCTGACCTCACTCGATCCTCTACAACTGGGGGGCTCTGTCACCATCCCTGCTCTACGGAGGAGAAAACAGAGGCTTAGAGGGGCTCATCATTTGTTTTCATCAGCTTTTGCATCCAAAATACCTGACTGGCACAACTTAGAGGAGGGAAGGTTTATTTGAGGCTCACAGTTTTAGAGGTCTCAGCTCAGAGATGGCCGACTCCATTGCTCTGGGCTTAGGGTGAGCTAGAACATCATGGGGGAAGGGCCCAGCGGAGGAAAACTGCTCAGCTCATAGCAGGGTCAGGAAGCAGAGGAGGGTGGGCAAGGAAGGGGTGGCAGGGAAGATGCACCCTTCCAGGACATGTCCCCAGTGACCCACCTCCTCCAGTGACCTCATGGTTCCCCTGCTCCCCACCACAAATGTTCACTGAGGAGGGGCTTTGCCTGGCCCCACCATACCCCCTGTGTTGAGCCCTGAGCCTGGTGCCAACGACTATTTAGGATTGAGCAGCTGGCTCTCGTGCTGCTTTTCTAGGGTCCCGGGACCTTAGGTCTGTCCCACCTGCCTATAGCTACCATCCAGCCATTCAAACTAGGATGGGCTGACAGTCACAGCTCTCATGATCTACTCTTTTGACCTCTGGAGGCACCTCATATTCAAATCACAACACCATCCAAGGCTGTGAAATCAGGGGCTGGGATTCCTGCCTGTTTCTGGCCTCTCTTATTTCTGCCTGTTTCTGGCCTCTCCCGGAGTCCAGGAAGCCTCTCATTTACTCGCTGTCTGAACAAGAAGGGAGGAGCCCAGGGGCTCAGTATCCATGATCAGAAGATTCCAGAATCTAGGGCCCTTTCCCCTCAGACTTTGGCCCAGTCCCACACCCCTAAAGGAAGTCCCTTGCCTCCCTTGGGTCCCCCCCTCCACAGCCCCTGAACACTTATCTCCATCACCAGGGCAGGCGAGAGAGGACTAATTAACAGTCTGCTGAGGGCTTTGAAGATGAAAAGCAGCCTTCAAGTGGCAGCCTATTATCCCCAAGCATCACGTGGAAATAATGAAATTCCAGGTTCCAAATGAAGAGCAAAACTCCTTTAACAAGGTGATAAAGAGGCGGGTTGAGGGGAGGCTGGAGGATGGAGAAGCTTCCATGTCACTCATACCTTCTCTGTGCAGACCCCTAGGGTAAGCTAAAAGCGCGAAGAGTGATGAGAGTGACTGTGTGAGCCATGTGCTCCTGCAGCAGCCTGTGATGAGGCCAGAGGATCCCAAGGCAGGTGTCAGAATTAAGAGGGTGGGGCTGGGGGCATGGAGCCCCAGTTTCTAGCCCCTGCTCTGCTTCCAATCCTGACCCTGGAGGGGTCCTGCCTTCTCTGGGCTCAGGACTTTTACTTTATCTTTACCCACGGTCCCCTGTCCCCCACCACAGATGTCCACTGAAGATGGGGGCTTGGTCTGGCCCCATTGGATCCCCAGTATTGAGCCCTGAATCTGGTGCCAATGGCTATTTGAGGACTGAGCAGCTGGCTCTAGGGCTGATATTCTAGGGTTCCGGGACTTTAGGCCTGTTCCAGATTAGCACAACTGGCAAAGGACAGCTCTCCCTGGACCTCAGGGAGTTTCTTGACTGGCTGGGAAGCTAAGAATCACCCTCCCCCCCCCCACACACACACACCCTGGACAATGCCCTGGGGTGGGCATGGCTGGAGGTCTAAAGCACGCCTGTCTCCTCTGCTCCCATGTTCCACTCCTGGCTGTCCCCATCCTGGGAGATGTGCTCCCTGGGTACAGGGATCAGTCCTGCCCACTGCTGGGCCTCCAGTGCCTGTCGCAGAAGCAAAGGCACACTCCAACACTCCTGGATTTAGCCGTCCGATAAACAGTCATGAAACCGAACTAGCAAAAAGTCCCATCAAAAATTAACACTTGATTCTAATTCCCCTATTTGGTCAAGTTCCTCCATTTTTTTTAACCTACAAAACAAGGACCATAATGGCACCAACCTTATTGGGTTGTTTTAAGTTTATTTTTATTTTTATTTTTTGACAGTGCTGGAGATTGAACCCAGGGCTTTGCACATGCTAAGAAAGTGCTCCACCACCTAGCCAGCTCCCAGCCCTAAGGAGTTAATTTTATAAAGAACTGAGAACAGCATCTGACAAAGTATTTAATAAAGGCAATTATTATTTTATTATTATCTACTTGGTTGTAATTGCTATTCCACTAGTTAGATGGTTATTCTCTTTACCTCTTAGCTGTCACCTGGAGTTTCCTTTAATCCCTTTGTGCACAAAGGAGGGGAGGCGGGGGGGGGGGGGGGGCAGCTGCATTTGAACGCACAATGTGACTAGTACCCTAGCACCCCAACACACACGGCAGGTGCTCAGACTCCTATCAAGTACCACATTTGATCCTTGCAAGCTTACAATCCAGAAAGGCGCGGGTACTGTCCTCCCCATTTGTAGGTGATAGGGCTGAGGCACCAAGGGCAAGGGAGTTGTCTCTGGTGACCCAGCTGAGTGGGGCAGAGTGCAGATTTGAGAAATCAATCCAACAGTCCAGATATACATTCTGAACACGGATGGGGCGGCCACCAGGGATGTGAGAGGGGAGGAGACACACGTGTGTCCCACCCTGCTAGAGCCAACATTCTATAAACAGACAACGAACCCGAGGAAGGTGAGTAAGCATGGCAATTGTCTTCAGGGCTATGAAGAAAATAAAGTTCAATTATCATAAAGAAAGAGGTTGTTCCAAGAACACTTCTAACTTGGCTAAGCTAAGCCCTGAAAGATGAACAGAAACCAGCGCCTTCCCTTGGCTTCTCGCTGCCTCACCACTAATTCTTAGGAAGGTGTAAATGACCAAGTGCACGCTTGAGCCTGGAAGCCAGATTTTCATGTGGAGGAGAGAGATTCAGAGAACAGAATGGAGACTCTAAGGGAGGAAGGGGGGAAAGATGCTAGAGAAGGAGCAGGCTCAGAAGGACAGAGGAGACTCGCAGAGTTGAGGATGTGGTTGCAACCTGTGGGACTTTGCTCAAAACAGAAAGCCAGGCTTGGAGGGCCAAGAAGACACACGTTGATGAAGAGAAAGGATAAGCACTGAGGCCTCTCAGAGACAGGCTGAGATTTAAAGCTATTAAGGCTGAAAATGAAAGTCCTTGGAGGGATGGATGCCGGATGAAGATTTTGGGGGTTTTGTTTTGTTGTGTTGTGATTTTTGCAGTGCTGGGGATGGAACCCAGGGCCTGGCTCATGCTGGGCAAGTGCTCTACTATTGAGCCACGACAGCAGCCCAGGACATCCTTCTTAACCAGAGCAGAGTGGGGAGCACTAGCCAGCTCCCAGCCAAGGGCGTCCACCAGTCCTCCCCGCTGACAACCGTCATGCCTTAGGTGATTCCATGTCCTTCCCCACATCCTACTACTCAACCCTCACTCTGCTCAGCTCTGCGAAGAGACACAAGAACCAGGCTTGTGACAGCAGGTGTGACCAGGCCTGGGAAAGCAGAAGGCCTCCCAGAAGAAGCCCCATCTGAAGGGTAAAAAAAAAAAAAAAGAGGAAAGCGTGTTCCCGGAAAAAGGAGCACAGTGGTCTGCTGGTAAATTCCCAGAAGCTGGCTCTGGGGGTGGGGCAGCTGATGAGTGTCACTTGCCCATAACTCTGTTGTAAACACTCTCACAGTAGCGTGATGTCACTGAATGTGGACCATCACCAGCCAGTGGAGCCGGTTCCAGCCCCACACTGAGACAGAGGTGGAGGCAGCAGGCACTTGGCTGGTTGAAAAAGGAACCAAGGGCCCTTGTGGCTGGAGCCCAGTGTGGGATGCCACGAGGCAGCTGAGGTGTCTGGGCCCTGATGGCTTTGGAGGGAGACGGGCGTTAGCCTACAAGTGGCATGCACGGGCTGTGACCACAGTTCTCTGTTTCATCTCCCGGTTCCCCTCAGATTCCAGCCAGGGTACATCCCTAACCCAGAGTTCCTGGTGTCAGGTATCGAGGAGAAAATGAACTAATTAGGTCCTCAAAGGAGCAGTGGGTGGCTTTTTAAGTGGTGAAAGGGGCGCAGGTGCTTTGGAACCCTGGATGGTATTCCTGGGCGTGCCTCGCACCCTCTCCACCACGGACCACGGGAAACTGCTCTCTACTCTTTCTGCTGAGGAGGGCCTGGGAACGGAGAAATCCACACCCCACTCTTTCCCCCTCAAAAGTCCTGGTCCTGAGTGCGGTCAGTCTCTGGGATACTTCTCCCTTCCCTTTGTAGAAGAGGCCAGAGCAGGGCAGAGACAAACCAGGAAAGGAGAGCTGGGAGACAGGGACTCCAGCTCTGGACCCCCAGGAGGATGGTCGTTCACAGAAAGGAGGAGAGGGAGGCAGCTTGGAAGGTAGGACTACTGTTTGGCCTCTCTGCCCTCCACCGCCCTTCCCCTGGGCCTGACACCTGTATCTAGGCCATCCCAATCCTTCCCTGCCCTGACCTCATGGACCATCGTGGGGACTGGGAAAGGTCACAGAGTATAGGGAGGCTGCAGTCAGGAGACGGCCCAGCCGTGCTGCTCACAGCTGCAAGACCATGGGCCAGTCGTCGTCCCTCTATGAGGCGGAGAGAGAGGGAGAGAGAGAGAGAGAGAGAGAGAGAGAGAGAGAGAGAGAGAGAGAGAGAGAATTTTAATATTTATATTTTTTAGTTATCGGCGGACACAACATCTTTGTTTGTATGTGGTGCTGAGGATCGAACCCAGGCCGCACGCATGCCAGGCGAGCGCGCTACCGCTTGAGCCACATCCCCAGCCCTGGTAGTGACCTCTTAAGGCCCTTTACCTCTAACCCACTGACATCCAAGAAAGCCGTGCCCCATTGAAAAAGTTCTCCCTCTGGCCAGTGTAGTAAAGCCGTCTTACCTAAAAGTGGGGTCGCAGACAGGAGCAGGTGGAAAGAGGACTCAGAAGACCTCTCTGCTCCTCACAGTCTCTGTCTGTGAACTTCATCCATACTTGGTTTCCCTGGTGTATTCCTTTCTTTTTAAAAAAATATTTATTTATTTATTTTAATTAGGTATATATGACAGCAGAATGCATTTTGATTCATTGTCCACAATTGCAGCACAACTTTTCATTTCTCTGGTTGTACGTGATGTAACATCGTACCATATATGTAGTCATACATGTACCTAGGGTAATGGTGTCCATCTCATTCCACCATCTTTCCTGCCCCCATACCCCCTTCCCTCCTCTCCCTCCACTTTGCCCAATCGAAGTTCCTCCATTTTTCCCATGTCCCCCCCCCATTATGGATCAGCATCCACTTATCAGAGAGAACAATCAGCCTTTGGTTTTTGGGGGATTGGCTTACTTTGCTTAGCATGATATTCTTCAATTCCATCCATTTACCTGCAAATGCCATGATTTAATTTGCTTTTAATGCTGAGTAATATTTCATTATGTATATATACCAGAGTTTCTTTATCCATTCATCTATTGAAGGGCATCTAGGTTGGTTCCACAGTTTAGCTATTGTGAATTGAGCTGTTATAAACATTGATGTGGCTGCGTTATTATAGTATACTGATTTTAAGTCCTTTGGGTATAAACTGAGGATTCAGGTAGCTGGGTAAAATGGTGGTTCCATTCTGAGGAATCTCCATACTGCTTTCCAGATTGGCTGCACCAATTTGCAGTCCCAACAGCAGTGTATGAGTGTGCCTTTCCCCCATATCCTTGCTAACATATATTGTTGTCTGTATTCTTGATAACTGCCATTCTGACTGGCATGAGATGAAATCTTAGGGTAGTTTTGATTTGCATTTTTCTAATTACTAGAGATGTTGAACATTTTTTCATATATTTGTGGATCGAATGTACATCTTCTGAGAAGTGTCAGTCTGCTTTTGCCCATTTATTGATTGGGTTGTTTGGTACATTTGGGGGTACATTTGTTATAATCTGTCAATCTACATGAATTGACATCATTTTCCCCCAGAATTCATAGTTCACATTGGTGAGGTACACTCTATGAATACTTTTAGTGTTGTATATTCTATGGCTTTTGACAAATATGTAATGACATATTATTTGACAAAAGTGATGACGTATGATCCTGTACAGTATGTGGATGCCATGTAGTATCACACAGAGCAGTTTCACCACCCTAAGAATCCTCTGAGCTCCATGTACTCATCTCTCCACACCCCAGCCCTTGGCAACCACTCTTCTTTTTACGGTCTTCATAGTTTTGCCTTTTCCAGAATGTCATGTAGTTGAATCATGATCTGTAGTCTTTTCAGGTTGGCTGCTTTCACTTAGTAATTTAAGGTTCATTTATGTCTTTTCATAGTTCATATATTTTTAAGATTTCTGAGTAATATTCCATTGTCTGGATATACCACAGTTTACCCATTCATCTTTTTTTGAGATGAGTACTGAGGATTCAACCTGGAGTGCTTTATCCCTGAAACACATCCTCAGTTCTTCTTCTTTTTTTTTTCAATTTTTATTTTGAGGCAGGGTCTTGCTAAATTGCTGAGGGCCTTGCTAAGTTTCTGAGGCTGGCCTCCAACTTGTGATCCTCCTGTCTCAGCCTCCCCAGTCACTGGGATTTACAGGTATGCTCCACAACACTCAGCTCCACTGAAGGACTCTTGAAAGAATGTGTCTTATCCTTCTATGTCTCCAAGACTTACACATAATTTACTCAATAAATATCTGTTGAAATGAAAGTGCAAATATATCTCAGATTTTTCAGTATGCTTTAAATTTCATATCATTTTGTTCTTTGCCACAAAGGTGATTTAATACAAGCACAATCAAATGAAGACTGAAAATGCCTGTGTGTGGCTTTCCATATTAACATTAACCAACTGGTTTTTCACTGGTTGCCAGATACCTACTTCTGCTTTGGGAAAAGTCCAAACATGCAGCTGCTAGAGGTGTGGGGAAAGGGACCCAGAATGACTTCAGCCAAAGTCTCTCCGACCTCAGTCAAGCCCCTTTCCCACAAGGGACCTCAGTGTTCCCCTATGAAACAAGCACAGGAGTCAGACTAGCAAACCTCCAGTTTCCTTCAAGGGAGACTGTTCTAGGAATCCCTGGCCAAGGAGCTCCCTACCCACCAACCTCTGTGGAAGAGGCAGAGAAGGCAGCTGTGTGGGGAAGCCGGGTCCCTGTCAGCTAAGGTACCACTCACAGAATGGCCCTCAGGCACCCCCAACAGGAAGGAAGAGGGCAGGTGCACCCTCCCCTTCATGGGGGAAGCCCCTTTATAATAAGTATCTTCCCAGCCCGTCTGTTTAGTATATTAATCATAAAAACATCCACTGCGTACTTACCATGGCCAGGCGCTGGGCTAAGTGTTCCTAATGGACTGATTTAAGCTTCCCAGCCTAGTGATATAGGGACTGTTGTCATCCACATTGACAGACTCAGCTCAACCCACAAATATTAACTGAGTGCATCCCGCATGCCCAGGGGCTGCTTTAGGGCTACAGTAGTGAATGAGACAGAGTCCCTGGCCTCGTGGAGTGGACACACCAGGACAGGAAGCAGTCAGCATAAGTGAGTCTTATGATTTGTGCTACTGAAGAGGCAGAAAGCAGAGCAGGGTGGGGTTGGGAGTGAGCTGACTTCAGAATAAAACAGGGCGGCCAGCTCAGCCTTACTGGAAAGGCAAGGTGTGAAGGAAGGGGAAAGCTAGTTCACAAGATTTCTGGAGAAAGATCCTTCAGCCGCAGTGGATGGGGGTGTGTCTTGCAAAGAGGAGCTGGTGGGTAGGGAGAGCCAGGTGAGCGGGGCAGAGGATGCAGGGGCAGATCATGGGCTTTTCTCAGAAATGGGCAGCGAGGACAAGGCTTGGAGTGGCAGAGTGACATGACCATCCTGACCTTTCTATGGAGAGTACACTGAAATGGGGTGGATGGTGGAAACCGGGGCCTGTTGGGGGAATGCTGCAGTCACCCAGCAGAGACACCTTGGTGCCCAGGATGTGCGGGCTGCCGTCGGGGAGGGAGTGAGAGAAGTAGGATTTGGGATCTGCTGGGACAAGAGACCCATAATATTCTTTGAGGAAACCGCTCATCTAAAGGCTCACGGTGGAAGCCCCTGTCTGGGTGCTGTCCTCAGGGCAGCCCTGTGGTGGGCAGAGAACATGAGAGTCCAGGTCTGTCTCTCTCTCTCTGGTGGGCCGGTGATGCCGGAAAGCACCCCCTCGGCTCCCCTTCTCCAGGGCTGCCTACATGGGCCCCAGTCCCAGTTCTGCTTACCTTACTGGCAATGGCACAATGGTGGGGAGCTTCCCATTGCACTCCCCAGAAGCTGACCTCCCGGTCACCCAGCCAGCATTCCAGTTAAAGAGGAAGCAAGCCAAACCAGAAGTGGAACTCCTGCCCAAGCCTCCCCAGAGCTCGCAGGAGCCAGGCAGGCATGGGGCAGGGCAGGGGAAGGAGCCAACCAGGGGTTCCTCTCAGCATTACCCCTGTCCACTGTGCTAGGTGGGCTTCGCGGAGGGGTTCCTAAGTCATAGTACGCATTGGAAAGTGCTGTACGAAGCTCAGATGAATCTCACAGCCTGCAGGAGAGACCCACGCCTGCCCAGCTACACGAGGGCAGGACACCCTGGGGCGAGGGCATCAGGCATAAGGCAGAGTACCTGGTAGCTAGGAGGGGCAGTGACTTGGTCTGACCCAGGTGGTGTGGGCAAAGGCTTCACAGAAGAGCAGGTCTTAAAGAATGGGCGGGATTTCATTAGCACAGAGAGGAGAGAGGCCCCCAGGTGCATGGTCTGTGGTTCTAGGGAGCTACAGAGGGGTCTTGAACGGGGGAGTAGTAGTGGAACCCGCTTGCTTAGGGGTCACGCCCGGCTAGAAGGGAGGAAGAGTGGAATCGCCACACACCCAGTGAGCAGGGCTGGGGTTTGAGTCCGCTTGGCTCTCCAGAGAAAGGCAGATGGAAATGGGCAGCGAGAGAGAGTGGGCGCCTGGGCCAGGCAGAGCCAGCTGGTTGGCCCTCCCCCTCCCCAAGCCTCCCCTGCCCCAGCTGGCCCCCAGCCCCTGGGAGTCTGGAGACCTGTTTGTTTTCTGTGTAAAGAGGGGAGCCCTGCCCTTTGTGAGATCTCTGCTTGGGAAGGAGCGAAATGTCTACTTGTGCCGCTGCCTGGATTTCCAGCTATTGACACAGACTCTGACAATGAAAGCAAAGGCCAAGAGAGGCAGAGACAAGGTGGCTGATTAAAATGTTCTTCCAGGGGGTTGTTCAGCCCTGCCCTGGGAAGGCTGTCTGGAAAACCTGGGCTGGAGCCCTTTTCTCCGGAGCTGCAGGCCCGGTGAGTTACAGGTGGTGCTTTGAAGCCGTTCCAGAAGTTTCGGCACCCACCAACAGTCCCTAGCGCCAGCTCCCAAACCCATCGCTGTAGTTTCACTCCTCCTTGAGAGGCAAGGTCACTTATGTGACAGAACTCAGTTTTCTGTTTCTAAAATGGGGGCAACAGTAGTACCCACGTCATGGTCATGTGGTTTGTTATAGGTCTGATATCCCAGAGGACAGATTCAGAAATCATGAAGCAGCCTTGCCAGATAAATATAGGGCACCCAGTTAAATCTGTCCAGATAAACAAGGAGAGATTTGTTTTTTTAGTATGTCCTAGGCAATTTTTTAGTATTACTAAAAAAAAAAAAAAAAAAAAGTTTGAATGAAATTCAAATTCAACTGAATGTCCTGTATTTTTATTTGCTAAATTTGGCAACTGTAAAGTCGAGAACATTCATATGGGGGTTTTGTGAGAAACGCTTTCTGCGTTAACCCCTGTTGAGAAGTGGGATGGGGCACAGGGAAAAGTCACAGAAAGGCCTCAGTGGCCCTTTGGGGAGCTCTGGAATTGGGCTAGCATTTCAGAGTTACCCTAAACTGAGATACAGAGCCTCTGCACCCCATTTCCCACCTATCACTGGATGCTGGCTTTCCCCGGAAGGGCATGAACTTGGACAAGATGTCTGACCTTGGCCTGGGGCAGTTCTTGGAGGAGGCCCAGTATTCCAGCTTCCAATACTCTCTGTAGCCAGGGCACTTTGGTCCTGAGAGGGTCTGGGCAGACCGTGCCGCTCTACAGTTTGATGAATCAGTTATGTAAACAGCTTAGCATGAGTCCAACAACAGTAGTCACTGATTTCAGTGTCCCCCCAGTACGGGCCAGGTCACTTAGCCTGACCCTCAAAATCATCAGCCACCCAGGGCCAAGTCATCTGTTCTTCTGATCTCCTTCAGCTCCTTTTGGGGAGCTCTTTCTAAAATGGGGCATATTGATTTATCATCTGGGAGTCGGTCTGTGTTCACAGTCCCCTGGGTGTTGATAATCACTTGTGTTGATTCTGCCCAGGCTTCAGTTTTGCAGATCCCAACCAAGAGCACCACATGTGTCTTCTCCTAGGACTCAGCCTGAAGTTCAGATCCACAGACCCCATGGGGGAGTGCATTCTTCCTGTGTCTAGACTCACTCCTGCCTGGGTCTGTAGTTCTGAGCCCACGATTCATTAGGCTGAAGAGGGTCTTCTATTAGCTAAGGGGGATCGATGCTTGCCAATTGTGGGGGCAGCCTGACTCTGGCTCCCAAACGGAGAGAGGTGTGGCCTCCATAGTGAGGGAGGCTGCAGATAGGTGGATAGCAGCTGCTTCCACATTTGGCCCTTGCTGGCTCTGGATGAGCAAGTCCCCCCGCCCCACACACTCCCAACACTTACACATTTGTGTCCCACTGAAAACCCATCTACCTGTACCCCCCTTTTCCCAGGGCTCCAAGAACCCTCTGATCAGCCCTGACTTCCTGCATTTGGGCCTCTGAGGATCCAGTTTCCCTTCTTTCCAGGTCTCCGGTTAACATGAGACATATTTAAGATCTGGGAACAGAGAATCTGGCCCTAGTTAAGAAAAGCATCCGTGCTTGGGGTTAGATAGAGGCTGAGGAGTCCCTGTGCATTGAGACAGAGCGGTTGATGCGTCCTCATTCATTCAGAATCACTAACAGTCAGGGAAGATTTGCTGCCTGCCCACAGGATCCTGTGTACTTCTCACAACAGCTCTGGAGAAGGGCACTATCATTGTTCCATTTCACAGATGAGAAAACTGAGGTTTGGCAAAACCAAGTGTCTTGTCCAAGGCCTCACAGCAAAAATATGTAGACATGTCAGGATTCCAAACTGTGCCTGTCCATTAATAGCTTCAGCTCTGCCAGATTCTTCTCCCTGTGCACACCATTGAGGGCCATGAGTCATCGATATCACCATTCTTGTGAACCAGGTAAACGTCAAGGAAAAACAAAATGCCTCAGAAGTCTCATTCAGGCTGAGCTGGACATGGCAGGGATTTGATGGAAGAAGCTGGTGTGTATCTGTCCTGATTCAGGTACTGGAAAGGGGAACCAGTCCCTCTAGCTATTGGATACAGAAAACATTTAATAGAAGTGTGTTATTGAGCTTTTCATCACTGTGACCAAAAAAACTGACAAGAACAACTTAGAGGAGGAGAGATTTATGTGGGCTCATGTTTCAGCTTATGGTCGGCTGGCTGCCTTGCTCTGGGCCTGAGATGAGACAGATACAGGGGAGTGGCAAGGGAGAGCTGCTAGGCTCAAGGCAGCAGGGACTCAGAGAGAGGGGAAGGGGCTGGGGAGGAGATAAAGGGCACGCTTCCAGTGACCTGCTTCCTCCAACGAGGTCCCACTTGCCGGCCGTCCATTCAGCCATCAATGGGTTAACCCACTGCCCAGGTGAAGGCCCTCAGATCCAATCACTTCCCCAAAGTGATTCTTTTGAGAATCGCTTCTCTGGGCTCAGGAGACTTCAGGGGACATTCCAGATCCAGACCATAACAAGTAGGAAGGAGAGGGTCAGGGACTGGTCTCCTGCAACCACGCTAGCCACATGAAGAACTCAACATCACTCACTTGCCCTCTGCTGCAGGGGCAGCCTTTTTTTTTTTTTTTTTTAGATCATCTTCACCTTTTTTAGTGTTATCTATAGGCACGTTTTTGTGCAACAGATCCCTAGGTCTTTCCTTCTTGTAAAATTGAATTCTGTGCCCACTGAACAATCCCTATTCATCCTCTCCCCTCAGTGTGGAGCCACCAGGATCCATTTCTGTTGCTCTGACTGTGACTACTTTAGATACTTCATAAAAGTGCATATATTTGTCTTTTTCTGACTTATTTTCTTTAACATCATGTTCTCAAGGTTCACCCAGGTTGTACCATGTGGCAGGATTTTCTTCTTTTTGAAGGCTGACTAATATCCCATTGTGTGACTTATTTCATTTTCTTTATCCATTTGTCTGTGGCCTAAATTCGGTTGCTTCCATCTCTTGGCTATTATAAATAATGTTGTAATGAACAACGTTGATGAATGTTTAACCAATCTCTTCGAGATTCTGTTTTCGATTCTTTTGGATATATAACAGATTATGGGATCACTGTATCACATGACCGTTCTATTTTTGTATTTTGAGGAAACACCTTATTGTTTTCCACCGTGGCTGTGTCATTTTACATTCCCACCGACATTGCCCAAGAGTCCCAACGTCTCCATGTCCTCACCAATGCTGCGCTGTTTTTGTTTTGTTTTGTAGTGGCTATCCCAATGGTGTGAGATGATATCTCCTGGTGGTTTCTGACTTGCATTTCTCTGATAATTAGTATCATTCAGTATCTTTTCAAATACTTTTGGCCATTTGTATGTCTTTTGGCCATTTGTATGTCTTCTTTGGAGAAATATCTTTCCAGGCCTTGTTGATCTTTAAATTGAGTTGTTTTTGTTGTTGTTGAGTTGTAGGAGTTCTTGATGTATTCTGGATACTAATCCCTTATCAAACACATGATTTAATAATATTTTCTCTCATTCTGTAGGCTGCCTTTTCAGTCTGCTGACCATTTGGTTTGATGCTCAGAAGTTTTAAAGTTTGATTTAAACCCATTTGTTTATTTTTGCTTTTGCTGCCTGTGCTTTTGGTGTCATGTCCAAAACATCACTGCCAAATCCATTGTCACCAAGCGTTCCCAGTATGTTTTCTTCTAGTTTGTAGGGGATGGGGGACGGCCTCTTCTGATACAGTCAGGAGGACATGGGAATCAGGTGGTCCCCTCTAGACCCTCTGATTTCAAGAAGATTTACTGTCACCAAAATTCAGAACTCAGAAGGTGGTCCCCTCTACACACATAGGCTTCGCCTTGGCAGGTAGGAAGACTGGAATGTGGGTGCAGAAGAACCCATCATCTCCACAAAGACACTGCCAACCAGAATGACTGCAGCCAGAGACGGTGACTGCCTCACTGCTGCTTTCTCATCTTGCTTGAGAGCATCTGATCTTGCAACCATGTTTTTTCATCCAGAATGCTGACAGGGAGGAAAGCGTGATACTTAGCTGTTAAGTTTCCATAGTGCAGGAAGTTGCCCCATAAGGGGGCTGGAATGCATGATGAGTGTCAGGAGGTCAACACCATAAGTTAGAGGACATCTCAGAAAGTGCCAGCACCCTGTATTCTAGAGAGCAGAGCACTGTTCCAACAGGACCTTCACTGGAAGGTTGGTGAGGCCAGATGGTAGTATAGGGTAGGACAATGGGTGTGGGCACAGACTCTGCAGCTGGACTAGGTTGGCATGGAAGCCCAGGCCCGCCACTCATGAGCTGTGTGATGTGGGCAAACCACTCCACCTCTCTGGGTCTCCCTTGCCTCCAATGGTGGGAGGGAGGGCTGCTCAGAACTTGCCATGACCATTTGTTCTGGGAGACAAATCACTCAAATCTCTGGTCCTCTGTCTCTTCTTCTACAGATGAGGACACTCCCCTGCCCCACAAGTGGTATCTTACCTAGAGTAAGTATATAGACATGGTGTCTAAGCCGAAAAAAGAGGTCAAAAGGAAAGGGATATTAGTTTTTATTTTCTGCGCCTTGCTTCATCCTATAGATGTTTTGTGGTGACTTCATTGTCAGATAGTTGGATCTCCAGGCTCCCCAAATGAGACATTTTTGCAATTCTATTCCAGTATTAAAATCTGGAGTCATTTATTTGCCTTATTTCCTCCGTTTTCACAGCTGAAGTCCACTTGCCCTTTTTCTTACTACCATCTCTCCATGTTCCCCAACTTCCAGGGTGGACCTGAAGCCTAGATCTTCAGAGTCCCTGTCATTCCCTCTGTTTTGCACCCCATCCCTGTTCCCTCCCACCTTTCTTTGTTGCCTCAATCTCCCTCCTGCAGAACCTCAACCTCAGGAAAGACACCCTTAAAGGAAGCAAAGAATACCCCCTTACTGGGCCATCCCTCCCCACCAAACTTCATACAACCTCGTTCTATTTGACCTCCCACCCTGACACCCTTTCAGAGCTGGGCCAACAGCAATTGCTGCGACTGCTTCCACGGAACACAGACGCTCACAGGGTTCAGGCCTATGTTCCTGCTGCAGGAGCTTCCAATGGATCCCAGATCTTGTCTAGATTCACCCAGCCCTCCACAGAGGGGTTTATTTGGAATAACTACAAAACTGTTAGTTTATCGGGCAACTGTAAAATAGAGAAACTCTATACGTTGGTAGGAACTCACAGCTGGTTGGCTTGGATCACTTTCTAGTAGAGAGGACACTAAGAATAGAGAAAAGAGAATGAGCTTTGGAGGCAGAGGATTTGGGGTTCAACCATCAGCTCCTTCCCTTCCTGCACATGTGACACATTGTATTTCAGTTGACTCCTCTGCAAAATAGGGGCACAAAGAACCCCTAGTTGTTAAAATTAGATAAGAGAGTATGTGTCAGTTCCTCAGCCTTAACATTATTGGCATTGGATCCAGATAATTCTTTGTTGTGGGGGATGCTGTAGGCATTGTAAGATATTTAGAGTTATGCCTACTCTGAATGCTTGTGGCACCCCCAGCCTGAGTCATGACTATTAGAAATGTCTCCAGATATTGCCCAATGTCCCCAAGGGGGCAAGTCACCCCAACTGAGAAGCACTGGTATATATTAGCATACCTGATAAATAAACTCATCACTATTACAGAATATATATGACAAACTCATTTATAAATTCATTTAATGGAAAGATAGAAAGCTGTGAGCAGATTTGGAAATGAAAAATCAAAACTATCAGGCAAATACTCTCTCCTCTCTCCTCTGACCCCGACTCAGAACCCCCATCAGAGACCAGATATGCTCGGCTAGAGTCCTGCCCTAATCATCTAGGCCCACCCTCAGCACTCCCCTCCACTGGCCTGGATAATACTTGCTGTTTGGGCTCCACCCTTGTGAAGTTGGATGCATTAATACCAGCAAACTATTTCTTAATCTCCTAAGCCTCGGCTTTGAATCCTTAAAAAGGAAAGAAAGAAACAGCACAAATCTCTTAATTAGGACGCCCAATCACTTCGATAAATATTTACCCGGTTCCAGCGTGAGGCATGGAAACCCTGCGCCATTAGTCAATAGAGGTCAGCAAAGTGCACCTTGGGGACAGCAGCTTGAAATTCGCTTGGCTTTTGGAGGAGGTGTGGGGAGGATGTTTCCAGTCTTTGCCTCTGCTAAAGACAGGTGAACAAACACATTCCCTGCCCACTCTGCACACCTGCCCCCCCCCCCACAAAGTCCCAGGTGGACACGTGTGCCTCATTGTAAATCGCCACCTGGCAGTCTGGCTGCCTTAGGTTTCTGGAGAGAAGGCAGTGGTGTCCTTTACATGTTGGGCCACCAAGCAAACCGGACTTCCCCAGTGTTCTCTGAAGTACCCTAGCAGGGCACCTTTGCTCTTATCTGGAACTCTCCTCTTTCCCCTTCTCTCTGATGTATCAGGGGTCACACTCCACAGGCTGCTTCCCTGACTATCACCCTCCCTTTTACTGAGTTCTACTTCCCTACCTGGACTCTCATTTAATACTGAGAGTCTACAAACAACCTAGAATTGAAGCAGTCTAGGCTTATGTATGTCCCAAAGGCAAGGCCTTCCCTAGATTTTGGTACTTCCAAAGAAATCTTGCAGAGAGTAGGCTTTTGGTAAACTTTTGCCAGGTAAGCAATCAGGAGCCATTATTTTCATTTTACAGGTGTGGAAACTGAGACCCCCAAGAATTTTGAGGTCTCCACTGTACAGGAAGTTTGCCCAACATCTGGCAGATCTTCAGGTTTCCCGATTCTGAGCAAGTGCTGCCACACAGGAGATTCATTCTACTGGTGAGTAGATGCATTCTCTCCTGACTTTATTATCCTTCAGGGACATCCTTCATTGGAGCCTGAGATGAGAGAGGGGATGAGGGCAAGGGTCACAGAGAAGCAAGTCTTACCCTCCTTTCTCAGGGAGCAAATAACACCTTGTCAGGAAATGAAACAAAGAAAGGGCCCAGGAAGGGAGACTACCCTGGGAGGCTGAGAGGCAAAGGAAGAATTTTGTTAGAAGCCTTTGCTCATTCTGCTTCTCTCTCTTTACCCACTGGGATATGTTAATATTTGCCAAGGGCTTAGAATAGCATGAGATGTCTGTCCATCCTGCTGGTCTGAGCTCAAGCTTCACCCTCTCAGGAAAGTCCTTTGAGAACCCCTTCTTATACACTGTTCCCCCTCTGAACAAAATTAAACTCTCCCCACTCTTTCTTTCTTTCTTTTTATTGGAGATTGAACCCAGGGCCCTGCACATGCTAGGCAAGTGCTCTACCACCTGAGCTACACTCTCAACCCAAGATTATACTTTTGTACACTTGTGTGGCTCATCTCAGAAATCCTGTGAACTCCACTGTGGTGGCAGTCATGTCTCTCCCTGCCTCTGTCTATCCCTACATCCCTCCGGGGTTAACTTTGAATTGCCCCCTCATTCTTTCCTTCCCTTCTCCCCACACCCCAGGGGTCCATGGGCAATAGGGATAACCAAGGTCATTTGAGGACCATGGTACAGAATGGAAAATCTGGAGAAGGAAGGAAGGCCCTAGGACGCCCAGAGGGCCTTCCTGAGAACTCCAAGGGAGCTGGGAATCCCTACAGGGCTTGTATATGGATATAGAATATGGTGGGAGCATCTGCCTGACTTACCCTCCACTAGGACTGGAATTCTGAGCCTTCCTCGCCTCTACCGGCAGAAAACCTTCAAGAAGTTGAATCCCTGAGCTGGTTCTACATCATCATCATGGCCACCGTAGCTAACTGTTATTGATCACTTAATGTGCCAGCTCTGTACTAAGTACATCACATGCATTATCTCCATCGATCCTCAACAATCCTCTGAGGTCGACAGGATTGTTATCTCCACTTTACAGATGAGGAAATGGAGGCTTAGCAAGATTAAATAGGTCCCCCAAGGTCACACAGAAGAGGAGTTGGGAAGCTCTGGGAAGTCCCTCCAACTTCATGAGGCTCCTTTCCCTGAAATGAGATGACTGCAGGATACATTCTCTAGAAGCTGCCTTAGGGACTTCTGGGGTCCCTTCAGATTCTTATGGCCCATCCTGTAGCTCCATCACAGTCCTGGAAAGCCAACCTTGTAGAGGCAGCAAGGCATGCTTAGTTAAGGATGTGGACTCTGGAGCTGAATTGCTTGGTTCAAGTACCTCAGTCACTGAAGTAACCTTGGGCAAGTTATTGTACCACTGTATCAATTTCTCATCTGTAAAATGGGAGTGATATTAATGGCAACCACTTCATTCTTTGTGTGAGGATTAAATATGTTAATATTTGCCAAGGGCTTAGAATAGCATCTGGTACAGAGTAAGCACTACGTAAGTTTGTCAAATAAATGCCAATTTCCCTTCCTCTTGCTCTCTGGTGAGGTGCTGGCTTGTGGAGAAAGGTCTGAGAGGATTGGTGGATGGAGGGGTGGAGAATTACCCTCGTGAGGAAGATAAAGTCTAAGAATCGGAGGAACCTAAAAGAATCAACTTGAGGGGGGTGGTGAGGAAGATTTCTTTCCCCATTGGGCAGTTCCAGGAAGAGCCCTCCAAAAAATCAAAGCCTGTGGAGGCTCTAGGAGAAGGGATGACAGAGAGAGGTTTATAACCCCACCCAAAGCACTGTGATCAGTTCCTCAAATAGGAGGCCACAGCCTGGTGGCTGGCCAGAACCAGGTCCTCTAATTCCTGAGAAAAGGGTGGAAACATATATTAACACTTATCTGAAGTATTTGACACTTATTTTTAAAGGACCAGAGGAGCAGCTCTTGGGGCTGGAAGAAACTGCCCATCAATCATCCTGCACCCCAAATGAGGGTATAGGGAACCTCCACTGTAGATCCAGGCCGGGCTTTCTTTCTCACTCGGTGACTTTTTTTTTTTTTTTTTTTTAATGTGCCAGGAATTCCTCTCCCACGTGGGGTGGACTCCGAGGTACTCAATTAAGCAGCCAATGAAAAGTCAGCTCTCCGGTAGCAAATGACCCTGACACTTCTTGTAACATAAACAGTTGAAACGTTTCCAATTAGAACTGGAGACAGAGACGTTTGAACTCTTTCTCTCCACTCCCCCCTTTCTTTAAAATAATTGTCAAGCACTTTGGACAGGGTGTTGTATACATGTTTTTTATTTTCTTTTCTCTTTCTCAAGCAAAAAAGAAGTATATTTTTCTCCTTGTTTTTCCTAATTTGTGGGGTGGCATGAGAGTGGGGGGCAGAGCAGTGGCGAGCTTAAAGGGGTGTTGGCCTGGTTAATTAGCTCTCTGCCCCCTTCCTGCTCTGGGTTCAGGCTATGGGGCAGAGTAAGGAGCTACGCTAGTGCAGAGCAAGCGAGATCCACAGGCGGGAGCGCTGCCCCCACCCTCAGACCCTCAGAAAGGGCTGGGAATGAATGAAGGAAGAAGGACATAAGGAAGGAGGAATGAATTTCCTCTGCAAATGCTCGCACAAGAGCCAGCTGCCCTGGATTCTAATTCTGACCCTCTGCCCAGTCTAGAACAAATTACTAAGATTTCTCGCCTCTGTTTTCTACTCTGTAAAGTGGGTCACCAGCCAGGCCTCTTAGGAAGTGGGGTGAGGGTGCACACGGTAGTGTCTGGGAAGCAGTGGCTTGCCTTGTAACTATTAAGCGATCAAGAATTATTCTTCCTTACTGCCTGGCACGCTTTGGCAGTCCGGCTCTGCGGTAGAGACGGCGCTCTGCAAAACCTCGTCTATCAGGCCCGGTGACTGACTCCTCTAGTGTGCCATGACCGGCGCCCAGGCTTACAGGTGAACTCGACCTGGGTTTGTCTACCTGGCAGGAGCTTTCTAGCTCGTGGGGTTTCCCGGAGAGCCGCCAGAGAGACACACGGACCTGACACCGAGCTGCTGTGCTTTTCTGTACATAGTCCGCATAGACCCGACCTGGGGGGCCAGTGGCTCCCTTGGCCGCCAGCGGGCAGGCGCCGTCGGAGCCAGTCCGGAGGGAGACCCAGAGAAGGAAACCAGGCGAGGCGCCGCTTCCCGGGCATCTTGAAGGCATTGTGTTTAATAAATCTGGGCAAGACGTACACTCGCTCTCTCCCGCCTCTCTTCTCGGCTCCCAAATCGAGACCTGCTGTAGGACCCTCAGTTTACAGGGTCTTAAAACCCCCTCCACTTTGATTAGCAGCTTCAAAGAGCTCTCTTTAAAGTTGCCCTTCTCCCCGCCCCCACCTCTCCTCCTACTTTACAGGACACCCTTCCCCCATCACTCCTAGACAGAAAGAGGAGGACCACAGCAAAACACTAAATGCAAGTTTAAAGGGGCGGGAGTGGGGGTGGGGTGAGTCGTCAGGCTGCGTTCCGAACGTGGCCTTAGAAATTACCTATTTCAGTCGTGCGCAAGAGTTAGAACACCATGGAGTTTGGGATTTCTTTTTCTTTCTTTCTCTCCCTCTCTTATTATTATTATTTTTGGTTCTTCTTTTTCTTTCTTTTTTTTCGGGTTTGTGTGTGTGTTTTTACCTTTTATTATTTAAATTGATACGTTTCATTACTAGGGAGAAAAATAAAATATTCCTTTGATACACAAAATCAAATTGATATTTAGCCTCTGCTTACTTTTTTATGCATGGCTCCTTTATACCACATGGTAGTGACAGATTGTTTGAGCTGGAAGGAAAAGCCATTCAAAGCTAATTAAGCAGCCATTCCAAGCACTATTTGCAAGCGGGAGGCTCAGAAGCCTCGGCATTTGTCAGCGCTCCCCCACCCCGCGTGGTTTTGACTGACAGCTCTGGTCACGGATTGACAGCTCCTGGAAGCTCCACCAATCAGTAACCTGAAGCTCCTTTCGCTATCTGTGATTGGTTGTTAAGGCTTTCTCGGGGCGTGGTTGGCGTTCCCCACGTGGGAGCCAGAGGAAAAGATGGGCGGGGCGAGGAGGGAGCGGGTGCGCCCACCCGTGACGTAAGGGGGAGGGCAGAGACGGGGGAGGGGAAAAGGAAGCTCCAAAGAGGAGCCATTTTGTGTCTAATGAATGCTGTGGCCAGATGCTCGCATCTGTCGAGCCGGGTTTCTTCTAACCCCCCCTTTTCGGTGCGCGCTGCACACGATTTATGTTTTTATTTAGGAGAATAAATAAATGAAGAGAGAATCGCGGTTCGGGGCAGGCGGCCGAAGCGGGCATGGGGAGACTCAATTCTGAGGCCGGCGCTCACGTGTAACTCCCTGCGCACCGGCCTCCGAGGGCCGGCTTGCTCTCAGCTCCTCATTAAGATGCAAAAGCGAACCTTCGGCTCTTAATGAGGGGAAAATATAGATACGGGGGCGCGCTGCCGGCTCGCGCGCGGCCGCCGCCGCCCCGGGGTGCGTTCTAGCTTGCGGAGAGGCCGGGGGAGAGGCCGGGGGACCTGCCTGGGCCGCCCACCCGGCAGTGCTGTCTCCGAGGGCCGCTAGCCTGAGGCTGGTCTACTCTGACGTAACCCCGAGCACAGGAGACGAGGCTATCAGTTTGCGGACAAACTGACCCAAGAGTCGAGTGGCCTTTGGGACTGCTCAGGGAGTCTGCGAGGAGTCGTGCAGGGGTGCTCCAGGCGTGCGCGGAAGGCGGGGGAGCGGCTGCGCCCCCAGGGGCGTCGAGGCTGGCGCCCCAGACACCACAGGCTCTCACATAGGCTCCTCCACAAGCTGCTGCCAACGCTGTGATAATACGGCGACTAGGCCGAGTCAACCGGGTGGGAACTCGGAGCTCTCGGGTTGCGCCGGGAGAGCCCCGACCCTATTCCCAGCTCCACTCCTTTGGACCTGGAGTGCAGCGGGGACCCCTCCCGGGAAGCCTGCGGCCAGGACGTAGCTGTCCCCACTGGGAAGGAACCCCGAGTGGGGTCAGCCGCGAACAGAGCCTGTTGTCCGCGGGCTGCCGGGCCCTTCCATCTGCGCTACCCGCCAAGCCAGAGTTCCTCAGACTTCTCTCAGGCAGCCGACGCTCATCAGAGGCGCTGTTTATTTGGCTTTCTGAAAAGAAGGGCGAACGAACAAAGAAGGGAAGCTGGGGGCTAATGGGCAGCGGTAGGAAGGGATAAAGATAGGGACAGCCGCAGTTCCGAGCAAAATTTTAAAGATCGAAGGCAACTTTGGGAGCCACCATTTTATCCGTCCTAAATCTTGTGAAGTGAAAACATTAAAGTGACAAAGTGATTCTGTTTGTTTTATAGTATCTAATTGGGCTGCTTTGCAGACCTAATGAGATTAGAGGGAGGAATCGTTCTCCACCACTGCAGAATAAACCGATACATTACTACTAGCCACAGGTTTTGAAGATCGTACAGCTTGTCTTTTTTTTCTTTTGTTGTTATTCTTGTCTTCTCTTTCCCCCTCCTGCTAAATAATTATTTGCTAGTAGATCGTGGGAAAAAAAGAGGAGGGAAAAAACTAGCAGCCCAGGACTATAATATATATCTATTTATTATATGTCTTTTGGTTAATTCCTGATCTGAGGAGCGCTGTTTTTCACTCCCATGCGAAAGTCACCAGCGGGTAGGGCCTGATTGCTACTTTTCATGCATAGTTTTAGACACAAGAGGGCATTGTGACGTCGCGCCCGGCGGCGCCCAGTCGCAGGCCGAGCCCAGCAGCCCCACGTGGGGACTCCGCGCTCCCATTGGCCAGTGCCGGGCGAAGCTGCCACATTATTTTGTTACTTTTCAGTCCCTATTTGGAACTGCTCTCGCGGCAGTTCAGACCTCGTGCGCGTCCCCCTCGCCTGTCTGTGTGTGGTATCCGCAGGTCCGAGGCACTTTTTTTGGTGTGTGTGTGTGTGTGTGTGTTGAGTGTTTGTGTTCGGGGGTTTCTCGGGGCTCGGAGAGAGCCGGGCCGAGGGGAAGGAAGGAAGCCGCAGAGCTCCCTGTCTCAGGCTGCGTCTCTCCTCCAGCGCTCTCCTGCCTGCGCTCTGTGAGGCGGCAGCGGCGGTGGCGCCGAGCGCTCCTCGCTGGGTTCGCACAGCTCAAGTTGGGAGCAGCGAGGACCCCTTTGCTGAGGTTTCCCGTGCTCGCTGGAATAAGATGCCAGGGCGATTGATTTGCACCTACTGAACCCGGAGTTCCTCCCCGGCCCTGGGAAGGGTTGGCGGCGGCGGCGGCGGCAGTAGCAGACGGAACAGCAGGCTCTCCTCTCCGAGGGGGGGCGTCGAAGCGCCCGCGCCGGGCTCCAGCCCTCACCCTCCCGCGCTCCTGCGGCCCCGAGCAGCCACCTTCAGTGCCTGCCTTCTTCCTCTTCTCGTCGCGAGTCCCCGACCCGGCTGCCTCTAGGATCAGACCCGCTCGCCCCGGATGCTTGGGGTTGCCCCGCGCACCCCGCTCCAGGTTCTACGCGCTGAGTAATCCAAAGGGGACCCGCGCTCGCCCCGGGAGGAGCCCCCGGCCCTGGGACCCAGCTCTGGACCCGCCGGGGAGCCGACGATGTCCACGCAGCCCCAGGCGTTGACACTGTCCACGCAGCCAGGGGAAGGCGGCCGGCTGCAGCCCGCCGAGCCCTAGGAGCACAAAGCCCGCTCCCGCCGCCCGGCCTCGGCGCCCGCCGACGACTTTGCCGCCCGCTCCGCAGCTCTTTGTCTCCACTTGGGGCGGGCGCCCGACTCTGGGATTTCGCTGTGATAGCGGGCTGGGGGGGCCGGGGGCGAGTTCTCGGTTCCCCGGCCGCCCCCCGCTCGGGCTCGGCTCCCCCCTCCCCCGCACCTCTCCGGCCCGGGCTCTCGGCGCTTCCACGCTCTCGGAATCACGACCCCTCCCTGCCATGTATCCGCAAGGCAGACATCCGGTGAGTAATTGCAACTCGGTTTATTTAAGCATCTATCATGGCAGGGTAAACGAGGCAGTTTATCTGGCACCTCCATTTTGCATGTTGCTACCTATGATGTGTTTGTGTGTGTGTGTGTGTGTGTGTGTGTGTGTGTGTGTGTTCTCACACAAAGGGGCTGAGGTGGGGGTACGCTGTTGAGAGAAGGGTAATTCCGCCGGAGTGGAGTGGGGGCCGTGGACCTTCGAGGGGGAGCTGTTAACGCTGCCCCCGCCCCCTCTCCTAAGTCTCCCAACTCTCCCGGCGTGTCTCCCCGCCCCCGCCTACTTGGGAATGGGGGCCTCTAGTAGAAAGGATGGGAGCCCGCGACGGATAGGGAACGATCGGGGCACCCCCCGCCCCTGCCCCGTCGGGGAGCTGAGAAACTTGCTGGGAAGGTTCTGGGCGGTGAGGGTGGCCTCTCCCGTGGATCTCGGCGGGGAGGGGCCGGGACGCCGCGGAGGGCCAGGCGGCTTGGAGCCCCTCTGAAACCCGCGTCCCTCCCCTGTCTTGTCCTTGCGGGCTCCAGGCTCCCCATCAGCCCGGGCAGCCGGGATTTAAATTCACGGTGGCTGAGTCTTGTGACAGGATCAAAGACGAATTCCAGTTCCTGCAAGCTCAATATCACAGGTAAGGCTGGTGGGGGCCGCCCCGGGGCTGGCGGGGAGGGGGCGGCTCCTGCCACCCCCAGCGGGGACCGAAGGGCTGCCGACCCCGGGGCGACAGGGCCTCCGCCTTTTGTTTCCCCTTTCCCAGCGCGCCGCCTTAACCCTTCGCTGCCCGCAGCTGCCCGGCTCTGGGTGCCGCCCCCGCATGAGGGTCGGGGTCACTTGCCGCTTTGCTCGGCTTTCTGGGGTCGCAAGCCTGCGTCAGGGGCCGCACCCCCGCGGCCAGGATAAGTCCGCTCGCCCGGCCGTGGGAAGTTTCGAGTAGTTTCGGTCCCGGTTCCCGGTGGCAGGGACCCAGCCCCCGCTCCGCCCCGAGGCTGGCGGGGTAATGGGGTAACCCCTGGGTATCAGGGAAGTGGAGAAGTGGCTCTCGGAGGCCCTTGGGTTGGGTCCGGGAGGAGGTCGTGCAGGTGCCAGGCCTGAGCGGTTCCTCCTGCCCTCGCAGCCTCAAAGTGGAGTACGACAAGCTGGCGAACGAGAAGACGGAGATGCAGCGCCATTATGTGATGGTGAGAGGCGGCCCGGGGAGGGGAGCAGAGGGCAGGGCGCAGACCCTGTCGGGTCGAAGCTGGGATCTGCGGAGGCAGGAACCTAGTCCCCACCGGGGCCCTGCCGCAGGGTAGCCGGGAGAGTCGTGTAATCTGAATGTGCCCTCCACCCCTTCACCAGCTTCCCTTAGCCAGGCCACTTGGAGGAGGGTAGTGAAAGGAGAGGCAGAGAGAGAAACCCAGATTCCAGACTGGAGACCTCTGCACTACCTTTGTGTGCCTTTGATTTGTGTTTTAAAGGTTTCTCAGAGGGCCGGTGGCCCTGTCTTGGCTAGTGAGGTAGGATTGGATCATTCCGCGTCAGGATTGGGTAAAAATCCCTCTTGGAGACCTCCTGGGGATGTTTGGAAACTTTTCTACTTTGCAGCCTTGGGATCCAGCCAGAGTGGGACAGAAGCACCCTCCCTCCTCAGGGTTTTCTGAGAAGTGGAAGAGCCTTTTAAATCTCTCTGCCTTCACGTCCCTCCTCAGTAAAGAGTCTTGTCTTCTGTGGGACCATAGATAGACATCTCCCCCTTTACCCAGTGTCTGTTCCAGCAAGTTTACATCTTCTGTTTGTCAGAGGGTATGGGAGGCACTAAAGCATGCTCCCTGTGCCTCTTTCCACATAAGAGGCCTTCTACACAGTGCTAAATAACTCTCAGAGGACAAGGGGGGCCCAGTGTACACACCATTCCCTGTTGAGCCCGCACCTTGTATAAACAGGATATATGGCACATGTGGTGCTTGTGGGAGGGAGGGCCTGGCTTTTCTTACTACTGTGTATGTAATGTTCTGTTGAGATGAGAAGAACACTCGCCCACTCGCCTGATGCCACCGCTTAAACCTCAGCATGGGCTGGCTTTGGTGTTTGTTTTAAACTTCCATAACTCATGGATCATAAAGTATGGTTTTGCCAAAACCTTCTCAGGAAAAAAAAATGATGTTGAAACATGAACAGATTTCTGTGTTGTCTTTTAATGGCAATTCTTTTTACTTTTAGTACTATGAGATGTCCTATGGCTTGAACATTGAAATGCACAAACAGGTAAGTGCTTTTCTCTTTAAGAAATGAATTTGGTTTTTAAAAACATATGTATGGACTTCTGTGACTCCCCTTGTTTGAAAATGAGCTGGTTCTTCTGTTCCTCTCACTTCTCCTAGAGTAAGTGGATCTAGTCCTTGAAATGCAGGTGTTGAGTCTTGGCAGATTTCTTGGACATGTTGAGCTTTTAGCATTGGAGCTTGTGAAATTAGTCCTGGTCTTGGATCTTGGTGGAGTATAAAGGACCAAAGGGAAAGTCATACCTACAGGATTTGCTTTACAGACTCCTGAGAACCTAGAGCTGGCTGACTGCTTTTATCTGTTTTAATGTAAAACCCTCCAGAGGAAATGCAGTAGGTTTTTTTTTTCCTCTTTTTCTGTGTTTTTTTTTTTTCTTACAAAAAATGTGATGTTCTGCCTTGATAAGATTAAACTTCAAGAGCCTTAAAAGCCAGACTGAGCTGTCGAAATTTAAGGGAATGAAGCCACTAACGGCTTAAAAACATAAAACCAAAATGAAATAGAGCTCTAATGCCTCACATTTAGAAGGCGACTTTTTCATCTGGATCTTAATTTGAAGGCAGCTGTGTTCCCATTTTACAGAGAAGGAAGCTGAAGCTGAGGATGAAGTAACTGGCCCGGGGCAGCCTGGCCAGGCCTTTTGAGATGGTTGGGGGTTGAGCTCAGCTTTGAAATCCTCAAGTCAAACCAGTTTAGCTAGTGTGGTGTCATTTGATGGATATGTAAACTACCCCCTATTGTCACTCTTCTAATAACAGTATACCTCAAACCTGGCAAATACAAACACCTTTTATCTTGGTGCATATCAGTAACTAGTCCCAGTGCTAGGCTGGCCTTGGGAGAGGCCTGTTTGTGTATTTGTGTTCCGAGGAGAGGAGAGGCTGCCTATAATTTGGCTTGGCGGACCGATTAGCGTTGACTTGGCACGAATAAATGGCGCAGGCCCGGTTGTTCTTTTTAACAATTGGTGTTCTTGAAATCTCAGAAGGCTGTTGACTCATTCTAGCCTTTGGTGACCGTGACTTGAATGGATTTTCTGCTCTAAATTAACAGTCGTTTACAAGGTTTAAATTTTGCTCTTTAAAGCAGGCAGTACCTAGAGCAGGTGAGAAGGGTAAGTGACCCCCTCCCTGCTCCAGTGGCTTCCTGTACAGTCTTTTGAATCTGTAGTTTCTTTCCCTGTCCTGGAGGGAGCCCCAGTGTTGGGTGAAGGGCCAGGGGCCCGAGTTTACAGAGCAGTGTGGGAAGCCAGTTTGTGGCTTTCTGAGGGGTTAGTTCTCTAGGAAGGCACATGAAGGCTACCACCTTTTCACTTCTTGGTCCACAGAAATAATAAACAGATCCTGCTTTATATGTAAATAAGGTTTCCCTTGGGAGACTAGAGAGAGATTCTGCCCCATTGGAGGTGGAACTGACTAGGTCTGACTGGTCCAGAAAAAAATACATATGGCGAAACTGGGGTCTCCCAGGTGTTTCAAGGACCTTGGTGTGTTATGCAGGGTGTCACTTCCTCCCTTTCTCCACCTTTCAACATACACACACACACACACACACACACATTCATTCTCTCTCTCTCTCTCTTTCTCTCTCTGCTTAGTATCTTGGGTATGTTTAAAGAGGTTTAAAGAGGGTAATTGCAACCAGGTTTAAATTTATAGCAGCAGTTATTCTAAGAGCTTCGTAATTAAGGTGTAATATGTCGTTGCATGTTGAGGTCTGCATGGGTGGTGTCCCCATATCTATGAGTGGATGTTTCTTTGGCACAAAGGAACCACCTTGGCTGGCAGAGCAAAGCTATTCTCCGAGTCCTGGGGACGCTGTGAACCCAGAAGAGTTAAACATCTTAACGCACTTGGTGGTGGGGTTTGTATAAAGAGCAGCTGTGTGCATCTGGGATTTCTGGCCATTCCCCAAACAGGGTTCTTAGGGGGAGAATGCCTGAGGTTTGGCTACATTGTCTCCTTTAATCCTCTCAGCTGCCAGTGGTGGCTAAAGGGATTCTTTGCCCTTTTTATAGGTGGGGAAACCAAGGCGTCAGGGAGGCCAGAGGGCAGAGCTAGGACTCACATCAGAGACTCTGGATTCTCAGCTGGGTGCTTTATCCCACTGGCCTCTCACCTTTGCCTTCTAGCCCATTCCCAGCATGAATGCATGTGCCCTGAATGTGCTGTCTCTGCCGGCTGTGGCAGTCTCTGAGTTGGGTGAAATCACCCTGTGGCGGTATAGAAACAAAAGAGGCAAGGAGGTGAGGAAACTCTGGGCTTAGAAATGCAACCCTGACCTAATGGCGCTGGCCACTCCCTAGGTTTGCGAGGGCTCTGCAGAAGAAAACCCTGCCACTAATTGTAGTGTGGGTCTTGGGTGCATTTGGCGGATGGTGGTTAGGCCTGAGCAAACAAGTTTATCAGCTGACCTGTTTAGCGGTTGACTGGTGTTTTATCTGCACACACAATCAAGTGACTGGAGTGCTTGAATTATTCATGCAGTGTCCTGCCCTCTAGACTTGACTGTTCGTGTGATTACATCTGCCTGGAACAAACAGGCTGGATTCTTCATCTTTAAGCTCCAGGGTGGGGGTGGGGACTGTCTGTACTTTTTTATATAATAGATGATCTACGGAGCTCACACCTTGGGGAAGTGTGGTGCTCCACAGTCTGCTTACACACACACACACACACACACACATGCGTACCCTCACACACCTCACTACACCATGTATTTTTTTTTTTTAAGCTCTTCTTTGCTGGCTCTATGGGAAATGCCAATTAGCTGGGAACCTCGAGTTCTGCCAGATGGGCCCAAGTATTGACAGAGGGCAGCTGATGAGGTGCGTCCAGCCCATTTTTATTTTACTGTGAGGTTAAACTCACTGTGGCTGGCTCCTTCCCTGGCTGTTTCTCTTTCTCCCTCTCCAAGCTGTCAAATCCCAGAGAAGTAATAAATGGTTTCTCCTCCTACTCTTCTGCTTCCCTCCCTAATTATGGTAAAGCAAAGATTACAGAATCACAGGCCTGGCCTGGGGCTTCAAGAGGTCACCCACCTCCTCCCAACTCCTGCTTCCAGGCAGAATGTCAAGGGTGATTCAGCAAGACTAGGGAGGCGAGGATGACTGACCAGCTCATCAGTTTCCATCTTGTTCCTGCAGAGGCTTTCCAATATCAGCCCCAGATGACAAAGCCAGCTGACAAGCAGGGGCTCCATAGCAATTGTCATGCATTGACTTTGAGGCACTGAGGCTGTGGGTAGCTAGGTCATTCTGGCCTTTTACCCTCTGTTGGTGAGCATGAATGTTTTGAAAGTGAACTTCAGTTATTTCTTATTTGGGGACAGTGTCATTGCCAATACTGTGTGGTCACCTTCTCTGTAAGCCAAATAACCCTGCCTTTAAAGTTTTCTTTTGGAGTCCTGGAACTGAAAGAGCCCTTTAGATTTTCATCCAAACCTTTCAAGTTCCACTAAGGAAACTGAGGCCCAGAGAGAAGAACTGGTGTATCCAGACTCCTACAGCCCCGTGTTCATGGTAAGGCTGCCACTGTAGGCTTCCTTTCTAACCTCAGGTCTCTTTTTGTAAGACTCAAGAAAGGTGGAGTGCTCCTTTACTAGCTCCTAGCACTAGGTGTCTTCAATTAACTGTTCTCTGCATCATCATTCAGAGAGGCTAAGGCCACAAACCCAGCTCCACCAAAGTTCAGATTACCTCATTTCTGGTTGTATAACTGTGTTAGCTGAGCCCTCTTTGTCTGCAGCCTTGTTCCAAGTTGCCAGCTATTTGCACAACTCCTGATTTGATGTGTACAGTAACAACACAGAGTGCATAATGAGCAATCCCAGAGGGAAGGTTCAGAGGTGCTAAAAACCTATGAACTTTTTAGCTGACAGGAGTGGCCATAAATAGCGGCCATAAATGCAAGGCCAACGTGGTCCATAGAAAATCTCTCTCTGCCTGTCACCCCCTTCCTCTCTGAACCTTCTCAATTAAGTATTATGGTGCTTGGGCTGGAAGATTTCCAGGCAAACCGGCTTGAAGTTCTGTGACCATAGTCAAGGTGCAGTCACTGGGTACAAAGTACAAGAGTGCAAAGAACCTGCCAAGGAGTTGGGTCTACCTTGGTAGTCTACTTTGGGACCACCCTCAGGAATGAAAGGGTGTGTGCTTATACTAGGGTAGTGCCTATTTGTGTGGCATTTGGGTTGAGCTGCAAATTTTTTTTTATTTTTATTTTTTTTGCCAGAGTGCTGGCAACCAGGAGCCCCTCCACACCCTGGATTCCATCTGGCCTTTCCTGCCACTTCTCTCTTCCCTGGAATAGATTCCCCTCTCATCACACAGGTTGTGTCATCTTACTAACTGGGTTGCTGCCTGGCTTAGCAGGGTCTGCTGAGCCCAAAGTATCCTTTACTCTGTCCAGGGAGCTACAGGGAGCCCCCACCCTCAGGACTGCCGGCCACCCCACGCTTCCTTTCTCTGGCTGACAATAGAGCAGTACAGAATGGGAGTTTCTGTGCTTCTCTGGGTCTTTTTCTACTTCTGTATTTGACAATGGAAATGAGCCTGGGAGATGGACAAGTGGTTCCTTATCCTTATTGTACCCCTCAAAGAAACTGAGCCTGGGTGGGAACCAGGCTTCTGATTCTACTTGTTCCCCGACCAGGAGCCCTGGATGGCCCTGAGCTTTCCCCTCCACTCTTTGGACTCCTCCCTCCCTGGGTGCCTGAAGGAAGGTTCTCAAAGGAAGGGTCTGGTTTACAGAGGCCCATTCATTTCCATTTTGTTTTGTTGAAGGAGTGAGTCAGTCAAGGAATAAATTTGCTTTTCCTTTCTGCATAGGAGAATGCTTTTCTCTCATTGTTTGTACAGAATTCCGGGGACACCAGGGACCAAAAGGTGATAAAGGCCTACTCCCAGCTGGCCTGTCCCTGTGCTCTGTCACACATGTGTCTTTCTCACATCTCGTTATCTCATTGTCAGAGCTGTGGAAGAAGCCCCTCTGCTGAGGTCACTGTGGCACTTAATATGTAATAGTTGCTCAGTGAACACGTTGGATAGTCTGAGTGTGGGGTTGTATTCTTTGAGCCCCGTGAGTCGGAAGTGGGGGTTTTCATTGTGGGCTGGCTGCTGCCTGTGCAGGCTTCTTTCTGTGGCTCTGCATCCAGTTTCTTCATCAGTGAAATGAGGGGGTTGGATTCATTCCCAAAACAGTTATTAGGGGCCCAGGATGTGCCGGGTGTGGGCTGGGGTTGGTGACACTGATGAATAAGACACCGTTCCCTCCGCTGGGGAGTCAGGCATCTAAATAAGTAATTGCAGTGCAGTGAGGTAAGTGCCAATGTGGCCCACGGTGACAGGCTCCGCTAGCTCTCACTGTTCCTGGGAATGGGGACTTGGGTCAGAGGGGACTGCGCTGAAGTGCTGCTACTTGAGAGCCTTAAAGGGAGGGCAGGGGTTTATGGGGCAGCAGCCAGCAGCCTGGGCTCCCCCAGGGTGGCAACGCGGCTCCCCCAGGGTAGCAACGGCTCCTGGGAAGGCTTTGAGATAGTCAGGAAGCCGCAAGCCTCTGGAATGGTGTGGGGCGGGGACTGCACTTGGGAAGTGAGGCGAGGTGGTGACATTTTGCAGCAAAGTGATCTCCAAGGCCTCTCTGCCCTCACATTTGCCACTTACGACTCAGTGACTCCCTCTGTCCCCATATGGCTCTCCAGAGCTGGCCTGGGTCCATCTGCCGCGGGGTGGGGGTGGGGAGGACACCCTGGGCCATCATAGCCTCCCCTGCCTGTGCCTCCACCATAATGTCCTGGCTTGAACTTTATTCCCCAAAGTGGCCTGGCCTCCGTCCTCATATTGGTAATTCCGTAATGACTGCTTATGACCCGCCCCCTCCCCCATATTTAATTCTCATCAGCCTGGCTCTCCACTTTGCTATTAATGATAGCAGCCAGCAAAATAGCTTTCAACATGCCATTGACAGTCTGGTTTAAGAGCGCACTTGAAGTAGTGCTAGACAGCTGAAAGCACCCATAATTGTGTACCAGAGTGAGAACCGCGTGCTCAAGGGCCTTGTTTTTATATGCTTAAAGGGACAATATCTTGTTTTCAACAAATGCTCTCTGAGACACATCCAAGATGCTTGCTTGCTTTCTCCTTCTCCTCTCCTCTCCTGCCTTTTTCTTTTCTTTCTCTTGCCTTTCAGAGTAAATGTTCCCCTCAAGTTGGGGCTAAGAGAAACTTAGGGAAGGGCGAATGTCCTGCTTCCACAGAAGTAAGAGTGTTTGGTGAGATTGTTGCTTTAGGGTCTGTCTCAGTCCGCAGACCTCCCCTCGGCCTCTCCCCACTGAGGGACTCTAGGACCTTGGATTTCTCCAGGAGGAAATGGGGGGGGGGGGTTGTCTCAATTCTCATGGCACTGGTTTCAGATATTTTTGTTTGATTAAGAAAGTTGCACATTCAGCCGGAGGGTGGGGAATTGGGGCTGCCGAGCTATCACTGAGTATCCAGGCAGACACCTGGGGACAGTCAGCCTGGGTAAGAGTTGTGCCCGGATGCTAAACCCCTTGCTAATCAGGTTCTAGGGTGCTATTCAGTGTACAGAGCTCCTGGGCCCAAGAGTCCTGCTTGGAAAGCCTGAGTGAGGGTAGCACAGGTGGGTGTGTTCTTAAGTGGGGGTTCACACCAGGCTTGGGGGGTTGCCAGAGTTCTCATCTAGTCAACCCCAAAGCATTTACCCCTTCTCTTCGGCCCCCTTTATTGTTGGCAGCCCTTGTTCACTTGCCTTCTGTGAAGAGTAAGGAGATAGTCAAGGGCTCAGCTGTGGGAAGGCCCCAGGTGGGGCCTGAGAGGCCAGGGAGATGTGTCCAGGTCTGGGGTTGGGCCTGTGGCTGGTGCCCTATTCCCTCCCAACGCCAGCTGCTCCTGCAGAAGGGGCAACATGGGTGGACTTGGCTTGAATATCTGTGGAAGACCCTTCCTTCTGTTCACCCACTATGCGAGTGACAGGCAGGGTCCAGCGTTCTGGAGCAGCTGCTGCTGCCGCCAGATAATCCCAGGACAAGGCCTTTATTGAGGACAAAGTGGTTGAGAAATTGATCTTCCAAATATTGAAGATTGTGGCAATATAGCACCTTCACTTTTCTGTAGCAAAACAGATTAGACATTTGCACCAAAAATAATGAGCAACCAGCCGTCAGTACAAAAGCATCCCAACCCCTTAGAAGGCCTGGGGTGTGGAGATGACCTGTATGCACTCCGGTCACTGGCAGGTCACTGGCAGGCACAGGTGTGGAAACGGGGCTGTGCATTCTCTGAGGGACAGACCCTTTGTATTGACTGGCCCCTGAGCCCTTCATGACCCTTAGCCCATAGAGTGAGTGTGTGCATTTTGTGGGTATTCCAGGAGGAGGGCACTGTCGCAGTTTAGGGTTCTCTCCCTGAGCCTGTGGAGCATTATACATTTTCTGGGAAGAACACAGGCTTCCTAAGGTTTTTGAGAGGCCTGCAGGCTGCAAAAATGGTGTTTGTGGAAAGGGTCCTTAAAGTGTCATGCCCCTTTATTTTTAAATGTCTTTAATGAACCCAAAGGTTTTTTGTGGTTTTTAACTTCTCATCTCACTCCATGAACAGTGTAAATGCAAAAGGGGAAGACGAGGGGGAGGGGGAGAGATGATACAGCAGAGATGGGGGCGCAAGAAATGAGGAAGAGTCAGGTGAAACATGCCCAATTTGGATTATGAGAAGGAACTGAGCCGTGAATTTGTAAACTAGGCTTGTCCCGCGGTGGCTGTTTGTTTGGGCATGGAGTTCCAAGTGTTGTGGCCTTATCTCATTTGCCTTTTAAATCCTTGATAGCTATTGTTCATAGCTCTTCGACTGTTTTCTCATTTTTTAATTCTGAGTGAAAACTACACTAACCCAGTGGGAGAAAATCCCTTTCAGTTTGCTCTGGAAGGCGACGTCGGCCCCTCGAATGCAGACTCAGATGCAGCGAGCGTTCCTCTTGCTGGTCGTGGAGCACGGGAATACCCAGGGCAACTCGGGACCCCGCTCCTAGCCCACTCTGAAGGCTTTGGGTTTGGAGTCTACCCCACCCTGCCAGCTGTTGACTGAGAGGTTGGAGGAGGCCTTCCACCTGCTCCCCTGGTGCCTCCCTAGGGACAGCCCTTAATGATCTTGCCTGACCTTGGGTCTGAGGCTGAGCGTGTCCATTGTACCAGCAGGGGCACTCCTGAGGGAGCAGAGGTGCTTGGGAACAGCAGTGATTCCTGCTGGTCAGGTGGAGAGGAAGGCAGTTCCTGGACGAGTGGACAAGGGGAAGGAGTGAGTCATAACGTGGGTGGGAGTCAAGTGCAGAACTGTCCACCGTTCTGCCCTCTCCCTGGGCAGATCTAGGACCACAGGGGGCTCCAGAGGTATGGCAGATGATATCAAGTGGTCTGGGATGGCTCAGTGACCTGGGTCTATAGAGTAAAGATGAGAGCGTGAAATGGAGAAGGCGGGCCCCGCAGGACAGCCCGGTCAGCCGGTGCTTGGGTTCATCCCTAGACCCTCACTTCTGCAGAAGTGGGTCCTTCCTCTCGTCTCCTTCTCCTTCCTAGGGAAAGGCGGGAACAGCTGGGGTGTCAGTACCGCCCCAGTCTGTATCCCTCAACTTTGGGCTCTCATGCTTCACCTTGGAGAATGGTGGCACTCCATGAAGGCGACTTGAAGTGGAGAAGCTGCAGTGTTTAGAGTCCCAGAGAAATGCCCTGCCGCTTCCAGGGTCCTCCATGTCACCTGTACGTGGTGTGGCCCCAGCAGCCCAGCCTGCAGGGAGCTCACAGTGGGGGCTGTGGACTCCTTTCTCAGCCTTTTTGGGTTTCCTCTGTTCTTTCATCTGTTTCTTACCCTGCTTCTCAGGGGACCCCTCGTGGCTGTTCCTCACTTTACTTAACGGGACTCTGTAACCTCCTGTGACGGCGAATGCCCGCGGGGCATTTCCCAGGCCTGCTAGGTGGTGGTAGTGGGTCCCTGATGAGGCAGTTTTTACTGGCATCTGTGCTGGTGGATCTAGTTTCGCCCTCAGGAGTCAGCTGGTGTTTGCAGGGTGATCCTGAGACGGTAGGTGCAGAGCACAAGCAACTGGGAGGTGATTGGTCTGGAGTCAGACTATCCTAGGTCCAGACTTACTGCTGTGTGACTTTGGGCAACTACTTGACCTCTCTGAGCTCCAATTTGTGATGGGGACAATAATAATACCTACCTGCTAGAGCAGAGCTGTCCAGTAGAACTCTGTGCAGTGGTAGAAATGTCATATCTCTGTGCTGTTTAGCCTGATCACCATCAACTGTGTATGGCTCTTGAGCACTTGAAATGTGGTCCTTGTGACTGAGAAACTGTTTTGAATTTAATTGAAATTTGTCTAGCCGCATGTGACTGGTGGCTTTCACACTGGACAGTGCAGCTATGGAGAGTGCTGGGAAGATGCCACCAGACGGTGTGTATGACTACTCAGCACAGTACCTTGCACACAGATGGGTCTCAACAAGGTATCTTCAATAGTGGGACAGAGTCCCAATTGCCAGGGCCTCAAAGACAGAGGGACAGGGTCCTTGGTATTTTGTGTATTGTAAGACTTCCCAGAGCCCAACCCATAATGTTACCTGGTCACTCCCCGTGCCAGTCCTGCAGCCTCCCCTGCCCATCTCGAGCACCGTGAACACTGCCAATCACAGAGGTCAGGTGACTTGCTCCTGAGCCCACGGTGGACCAGCAGGAGGGTCAGAACTGTTTTATTTGGAGACCAGTGCTCTTCAAACACAGGCATGTCAAGGTGTGGTCTTCACACATGCCACCTCAGGCCACCACCCGTGGGGGCCTTGATTTCAACACTGGCAAGGCCCCAGCAAAATCTTCAAGGATTCAGTCAAGCCTGGGCCTCCGCAGCGTGCAGAGGGGGCTTCTCAGCCTGCTCCTCACTGCCTTCTGGGGCTGGCTGACTCTCTGTGGTGGGGCTGCTCTGTGTATTACAGGATATACAGCAGGGTCCCTGGCCTCTACCCACTAGTTGTCAGTAGCACTGCCTCTCTGACACCCAAAAGTGCCACAGATCCCCAGGGGATGTGGCAGAATCACCACTCGTTGAGGACTCTTTAAGGTAGAGGGAAGAATGCAGGATCTAGAGCCAGGGGACTTGATTACCTCTGTGCTGCTGTTGTGAGTGAGGGCATTTCCTTACCCTCTCTGGGCCTCTTGCTTCTTGTGTGAAATGAGAGGTTGAATGTGGAAGTCAATTTGAGATAGAACGGATGGTAGAAGATGAGTTTCTAAATAACTGATCTGGATTTTTTCAAAGCCTCTGAAATGCTACTGCGCTTGCCAGTCCTTATTTGGGGAAAAAGGACTCTCTGACCCTTTTAATGGAAGGAGGGGATGGGCTCTTTGGTTGTGAACTTAGGCTGGGTGGGTTGAATGGGGCTCCGTCTCTGAGCACAGTCAAGTCTGCCCCCGACACCACTTTATTTCCCCTTCATGCCACCCAAAGAGCCTCTGTCCTCAAAATGTCATCGTCCTAATTTCATTTGTAGCCCTGACCTGATGGGGAGACCCCCAAAATTTAATGAGCTGCCTCTGCAAGGGTAATGTGACTTTTACAGCCTGTTGAGGGGCAAAGGGAGATTTGCATAATGTTCCAAGGGGGATTAGGTGGCTGGGGGTTGCCATGGTAACCCCACAGGGATGAATTGAGAATTTTTCCTCCTGGCAGGTGTGGGCCAATGGAGTTGGAGGAGGTGGGGGAGGGGCAGGGGTTATCTGAGGGGAGGGCTGGGGGAGGGGGAGGGGGTTCCTGGGATGAATGGGCAGTGTTGGGGGAAGGGGTGATCTGAAAAGGCTTTGCCTGTTCTGTCTATACAAGCAAGCTCTTTTGAGAGCCATCGCTCCTAAGTGGGGGTGGGAGGCAAGCAGAGTTTAATGTGTTTGGGAACCAAGAAATTAAAGTGAACAAATATTTAAAGATTATTGGATCTTGTTAACAGGAAGCCTGGTGGATGGAAACTGAGAGTCAGAAATGAAAGTCTTAGAGACTCTTAGAGCTGTCATTAAGCCCAGTTCCCTCCTGTGGAGCGGGGCCTGCCTCCACATCTCAGTGAACACTCCCCAGGGCAGAGCCACGTGCACATAGTGTCTGATTCATATTTTGAGAGCACCCAGGATAATTCTGCACCCGAATCTGTTTCCTTCATGCCACAGAAACTGAGGCTGTAACACTGGCATCCCGAGCAGGGAGCGCCACCCTCCAGGCTGTGCTGCCCGGGCCTCCCCCTCACCATTCCCAATTCCCTCGCACCCCAGACTTCTTGGAGGAAAGGGAAGGTGAATTCCTTTCAGGGAAGTGTACCCAAGGGCTGTGTCACAATCCGGAAATCCCAGCCCCCCTTCCGTTCACTGACCCTTGCTGGGGAAGGGTGGGTGTTTCCTCCCTCCTGTCATCTCACTCTGTTGGGAAGGGCACGGGGCTGGTGCACAGGGTGGCCATCCCTGGCTGCCTGGCCAGTGTCCTCTTCCCTCCCCCAGGAAGCCAATCCTCAGAGTCATGCTGAGGGCTAGGCCTTGCTTGTCCCAAGTCCTCCCCGAATAAAGAATTCCGGAGCCTTCCTCGGAAGGCATAAATATTTAATGACGTTGTAGTTATATATAATTTGATCAATATGTCAGTGCTAAGAGAGTCTTTAAAAAGGAGGCTTGCCTATCATCGAGTGATCTGTGGTGTAAGCCAGCCTCTCCAGGACAGGGCATTATCTCCTGAGGCTGCTGAATGGATCATTTATTTACCCCTTTCTTCCACCACAGAGGGCCAGGGCATGGATGGAAAGGGGCCTAGGAAGCCACCCCAGCTTTTATGGGAGGTCTTCACCCTCCCTGGATTTTCCTTCTGATGTTGATAAACATTCACTGCTTAGCCCAGGGAGAAACTGCCTGACAAGGATGTCATCTTTTTAGTTAATAATTGAGGGGCTATCAATTTAGAATTGCCTGGTAAATGCAATGGGATATTTTAAGTTAAAATTGTCCAGACACATTATTCTGGAATCTTCCAGTATTTGACGGCTGGGTGATGGTGGCACCCAGCTGCTGGGAACATTAGGGCAGGAGCCGCCTCCTGCGCGGTCCTCGCCTCAGTCCCTCCCCATGCCTCTTGACTTGAGTTCAGGATGAAGCAGGTTCACTTTGTCACTTCAGGACAGGACAGGCTGTCATGAGAGAGCCAGGTAAAACTTCCTTCAAATTCAAGAACCTCAGGAGCTGACAGAGACCTCACCCCAGACACACAGGCTTCTAGAGGAGTGACCTGAGACCCAAAGACCAGGGCCAGTCTTTCCAAAGGTCATGGTTTCTACATGGCTCAAGTATAATTGAAGCTTCAGAATAGGCAGGTATCTGTTCCTCATCTCATCTTTCTGACACATGTCCACACCCATACTTCAGTACTCTTTCCAAGACACTGCCCTGATTCTTTGAGGAAGGAATCCTCATTTCAGAGATGTCACTGGGAGTCTAATAGCATGGGATGGCCATTCCCTTGCCTAACAGACATGGGACAGATTTCTTGTGAATCAGAGAATCTGGACAGGAGATGCTTAACACTTAAGAATGGGCATCCTGACCCTTGCCTGTGGCCTCTGACAACCCTGCACAGTTCTGCTGTGAACAAACTGAAATGATTTATGCTATGAAGACAGGACCTGGGGACCTGGCCCCAACCCGCCCCCTAGCCTCCTGCCCAACATCTGCCCGCCTCTCCATGTGGCTTGGTTCCTCCCTGCTTGTCTTTTAAATGCCTGTGATGCTCTGTTTCGCAGAGCTGTCTGGAAGAAGGGGTGTGATGAGAGCAGGTCAAAAGGGTGTGGCATTCTAAATCAGGGCTCCTGGACTTAATGCATTATCTAGTCGGACCTTCCATCCTTCCATTTTGGAGGCATTAAAGCTGGGAGGAGGGAAGTAATTTGCCAGAAAGCCACAGGGCAAGATAGAGGAAGGGCTTGGGGGAGAATTCAGGTCACTTCTGTGTGGCCCTGGAGCAAAACCTGCTCTTTAAAGAGGCAGTTTTCTCCCTGGCCTTGCTTTTGTTTGGCTGAGGTTGAAAGGAAGTGTGCGCTCAGGGTCCACAGGTGCAGATGACTGCGCAGTTTAAAACTAACTAGGGGAGGGCTGGGGTTACAGCTCAGTTGGTAGAGTGCCTGCCTTGCATGCACAAGGCCCTGGGTTCAAGCCCCAGCACACGCCCACATGCTCACACACACATGTGCAAACACACAAAGGAGAGAAAAAAAAAAAAAAAGAGGCTCTCTTGGTACAGTGGTTGTCAGGGTGGCTGTTGACTGTGTTGAGCACCTACCTCAGCTAAGGAAGCAAAATGACCAAGGATGAATTCTGGGTGCTGATGGGTCCAGCAGCAGGCAGTTGCTGAGGGGTGAGAGCCAAGAGCAGTCTCTGTCCCTCTACCTCAGTGTCGATGGTCAAGAAGCACCATGGTCTGAAGTCACAGCAAATGTGGCTGGTAGGCCGTGGTTAGGGAGATGTACTTTTAGACTCCTTGGCTTCCAGCGAGATGTTCAGAGGTCCTTCGTTAATGAGGAGACGAGTGTGCGAATGGGAGCTACTACGGCGCGGGGAACAGATTGCTCTTTGGGAAATTACACTTGCCCCCCACTATCTCGTTTTCTGTCATTTATTTGTCTAACAATCTCGACAGAGACGCAGGACAGATGTTATTCCCAGCGCCCAGTTGGTAGCACAGATTCTGAATGTAGCGGGACCTCTGTGCCCGTTTGTCTCAGCTGCTGTGTCTGCATCTAGTAGATTAGTTACTTCTGAGGAGCTATGTTTTTCCACCAGCAAAGCCTCCCTCTTTGAACCACACTTGAAAAGCAACTTTCAAAGGCTGCATCAGCCTCCCCAAATACCTTTTCCCAGAGGGTTCCAGAGAAGCCCTCTCCCCTCCCACCACCTTGCAGGTGCTTCTGAAGACCTGGCTCACAGCCAGTGGCCTTGTGGCACCAAGACGGACTGAAGGACCAAGGTGAGCCTCCTGGACCTCAGCTGCCTGTTGATAACAGGCTGCGCCCAGTTGCCAGAAGGAGTCAACCAACGTATGATCTGGTTCCAGTCTGTGATTTGTGACTTGTCCCCATTGTTCAAGTCCTGCATCTTGATTCTTTTTTCCCCCCCCTTTTTTGGAGCTGATGCTTAGAGGTTTTTTGAGTTGGATCAAAGGCTGTTTGGACAGCTGTTCTAATTGGAAATGCTGTCAATCATTAACACTGATGGTCGTTTTTTTCTTACAAAAATCTCTCTCTGATCCCTCCCCAAATTCTGAAATTTGGCTTCTTGGCAGAAAGTCCTTCAGTGAAGTTACTTAATCACTGAGCATCAGTTTCCCCATCTGAAGATTGGAGCTTTTAGTAAGTGTCTTCCTTCCAGAGTTATCAGAGCTCCCAAGCTTCTAACAGTTGGCTCAGTGGACATCATTCATTATGTGATTGTCATTTTTGTTAGAGTGATTCTGTCTGGGCAATTGCTTCCCCTCCCTCAAACACCATGCTCAAAAAAAATACCGTAAACAAAGTTTCCAGTTCATTCTTTGACTGTGGTGTGTGTGGAGGCCATTCTCAGATTGGGCAGCCTGTGTACAGATGGGTTTTTGTGTACTGCTAGTTTTAAGGGGAGCAAAGCATGATATTCAGCAGCAAATATGGCAGTTACCACGGGGAGGAATGAGCTTTTCTTGCTTTCTCCACATCCTTCCATCCTTCACCCCACACACACAAAAAAAAAACTCAGGACAGGGTCAGGGAAGCTCTGATCGAGTATTAAAGTTCTCCAAATATAAAACCACCTTTGCCTTTTCACACGCCCCACCCCTGTCCTGGAGCCTTGCTGCCACACCAAGGCCTCTCTATTGGGTTTGGGCCCCAGGAAAGACAGTGTGAGTGCTGAGGTGAAAGGGTGCTGCTAAGTGGGAACTTGCCCTGGGCTGCCCACAGGGCTTCTGAGCAACCCCTCTGTGGGCACCTGGTGGCCTGTGTGCCAGACTGTCGCGACCCCTCGCCGGCAAGGGAAAACATGACACAGGATTCTTCTTTCAGCAGTTTATTCAGGCCTTGAGTCATGTATCATCTTCTAGCGCCCGCACCCGACACACCCTAATAAAGCCCCCTGCATCCCAATCCCAAGCCGCCACGTGGATCTCTCTCATAGGGTGGTAAGGAATTGCGCGCCAACTCTCCATAAAAGGAGTTGTTTACCACAGGCCACAGTGGAAGCCGGCGCCATCTTCTAATGGCGGCCACGATCTATAACAATGGCTTACCACACCAGACCTTGAACTGGGCATGTCTGTGTGAAATCCCAATGGATCCCTTTTACTCATAACCAGAGGATGCTGGGCTCTGGACCAGGCCCTGCAGGAAGATCCCACCTGTGGGAAGTGTGTGTGTGGCCACATGTTTGGTAAAGGTGTGGGGAAGGGGGAAGATGGCTACTCCCTCCACACACCCCCCCCAAGACCCTGACCCTTGACCCATTTGCCAGAGGAAGTAAGCAACATCAAGGAACCCTTTTATGATTTCCCAGACATTGTGAGTTGGAGTTATTAAGTAGGCCAAAGTGACTGGCAAAGTTCAGAGCCTGCCCATCTTCCTGACTATGAGGAGGGGGCAGCAGCCAGAGACCCTTGTGAGTGGCTTACCTTGGTCTGGCTTTACTGCACTACCTTACTCCATTGCGCAGGGCCTAAGCTTCCCCACCTCCCCGTGGTTTGTCAGTGTTCCTTCCACCTGGGCTCCTCCACAGATGCTCCCACAGTGGGGTAGACCCAGATCAAGATGAGGATCACTCTGCAAATTGAAGGCTCAAAAAATAAATGCACAGGTGCAGTGGTGCAACGCCTGTAATCCCAACGGCTCGGGAGGCTGAGGTGAGCCTCAGGAGGATTGTGAGTTCAAAGCCAGCCTCAGCAATTTAGCAAGGCCCTAAGTAACTCAGTGAGACCCTGTCTCTCAATAAAATACTAAAAAAGGCTGGCGATGTGGCTTAGTGGTTAAGCACCCCTGGGTTTACTCCCCAGTACCAAATAAATAAACATAAAAAAATGCAGACAGGCTGTCAATATTATTTTTTGGCCAAAGGTTTATTAAACTCATACTATATTTCAGTCATTAATATCCTATTCATTTGAGGCAAGAGAGCTTGGACCAATGAAATTTCTAAGCAACAAGACTGGTTCGTTTTTGTTTTTGTATTTTTCTGTTTTTATTTGGCACATAAACAGGACAGGTGAGTGAACTTGTTGCTCTATGCAGGTTTAGATTGTGGTGGAGGCTGGATGATTGTTTCTAGAATTCCTACCGTATACATTAGATTGTGGTGGAGGCTGGATGATTGTTTCTAGAATTCCTACCGTATACAATCCTGACTATTATGCTCATCCTTCTTCCACAACTCAGTGGATTTGAGGTAGGAAAAAGTAAATAGAGGTGAGAAAGGACCCTGTTTTGGAGTGCATTGTTTTTCTTTTTTTCTAGATTAATTTATACAATAATTAGAAACCTCTCGGGTTCTTTATGATGGAGTAAGTGATAGACACTCCTGGGTAGAGAGGACAGGGGTGCTATTAAAAATCCTACAATACAGCTGAGCACGGGTGGTGCATGCCTGTAATCCAGTGGCTTGGAGGCTGAGGCAGGAGGATCAAGAGTTCACAGCCAGCCTCAGCAACAGCGGGGCACTAAGCAACTCAGTGAGACCCTGTCTCTAAATAAAATACAAAAATAGGTCTTGGGGTATGGCTCAGTGGTCAAGTGCCCCTGAGTTTAATCCCCATTATCCCCACCCCAAAAATCATATAATGCACAGAACAGGTGCACACATCAAAAAAATTATCAGGTCCCAAATATCAACATTACTGAGGTTGAGAAGGTAGGTATCCTTGTGAGTGTGTAATACCTGTGAGCAAATTCACAGATTCTGAGCTGGGATGATACTCCTGCCTCCCACCCCAGGGAGTCTGGAAGTGAGGATCATTAGTGACACAGTTGGTCTGGGGTTGGAGGGACAGTCCTTCATAACAAAGAATTGTTCTACTCCAAATGCCAGAGTGGTGCCTGCTGGGAACACTGGCTCTGCTCCTGAGGATCTGAGTGTTCCAGGCAGAGAGCTGCCAGCAACAATGCCTGTCCCCACCCAGGAGTCCCTGCTGTTGTGGGCAGCATTCTGGGTTGGAGAGTCCGGCCACCCTGGCTGGCAGCCCAGGACATAGGCCTGCAAAAACTCATTAGCTTCTTCAGTCCAAAGTGTGTTCTCACCACAAACTGCAAACCCCTGTAGGCCTCCTCCTTAGTGTGTGCGAGCGTGTGGGTGTGGGTGCGTGCTGGAGGTTGGTGGGGGCCGTTGGCCCCAGGAACTCTATCGAGGCCCAGGGTCTGTTGGTTAGGCTTCAGACGGCATTGTTTTTATTTTAAGTGCACATGGATTTCTCATCCAGAATCATTTGACATGCAGATGATCACAGATTTTTAAAGGCTGTTGTCATGGTTTTGTCTCTGAAAGATTGCTATGTGCTGATGAAAGCTTTGAAGCTGGCCCCGGGACCTCAGCCCTGGCTGCTCTGGATTCCCAATGAGATGAGGAAAGCAATTCAGAGAGTTGTCTGTCGGTGGAGATCTAGGCCTTCCTGTCTGGAAGCAGTTAACCATTTAGCACCACTTGTGATCTGATATCTGGGGGTCACACAGGACACCCGTGGGAATGCTTGATGGTTTCCTAAATGTGGTCTGTCGTGGGTGTTGGAGATGAGACAGCTGATCTGCTTCTCTTGATCAGCCTGTGTGAGGGGCTGGAATGAGAGGGTCACCTCTCTGAGCAGCTTCTTAGATGAGGTGGTCTACATGTTTGATGCAGAGCACAGCTGGTACCCTCTGGGTGAAATCCCTAATTAAATCAGCTTCTTAGATATGCCCTATGGAAACTAATGTTGGGGTTCCAGGCTGAGTTGCACATTTATGGGAGTTGCACATTTATGGGAGGGAGAGGCAGCAGTGACTAGTGGAGAGCAAGGGGAGCCCCAGAATGCCCTATACCATGGCCTGTGATACTGGCCCCAGGGAGCCCTTTGCTCCATGCTTACCAGGGGCTTCCATGTGCCAGGCCCATAACCCCATCACAGTTCATAGGCACACTGGACAGAGCACTTCCTTCCTCATCCAGCTGGGCTTTCCTGGGGGCAGGGTGCTGCTCGGCTTTGGTTTAATTAGGGATTCCACCCAGAGGGTACCAGCTGTGTAGACCACCTCTGACAGGAAATGGGAGCTCCCCAAGATGCAGGCAGCCTGGCTGCTGGAGAGTTGGGAGAGACGGCTCCCTGCCGTGGGGGTGGAGGGTGGAAAGGATGGAACCTGTGGAGAGGGGCCGCAGTTTGGGGGTTTTCAGTTCCACTTGTCTCTGATATTTTGCTGATGTGATTTGTTTGCTGAGGCTTCACGTGGTCTCTTTTCCTTTGCAGACAGAGATTGCGAAGAGACTGAACACAATTTTAGCCCAGATCATGCCCTTCCTGTCACAAGAGGTGAGACCTTCTTTTATTGTTTCCTCTTGTTCTCTTGAGTCAGCTCAGTGGCCCTCTGGTCTCGTTGTAGTCCAGACTTCCACCTGTTCAGTCCTGTGGACCCTGCTGACACCCAGGGGATTTATGGAGCCTTCTTCAGCTGATCCAGGGGTGGGGGCCACATCCCAGGGACTCTTTGCTCCTTCTGTTATTGCCTGAAGCCAGGGAGGTGGGTCCTGACCTGCAGCTGCAGCTGTGATGGACAGCAGGTCCTCTGTCCCATTCAGAGATCATCCTCACCCTCTGCTTTCTTGTGCTCCATCCCTCCATCCTCACATCTAGGAGCAAGCGAGAGAGGCCAGTCAGTGCCAAGGGCAGACTCTGTGTGGGGAACCAGCACTCAAAGGGGACTTCAGCCCCTAGGTACAGAGTGCCCTCACCAGAGGCATGACCAGTAGTCACATCACCTTATAAGCACACCTTCCAAGGGACTCCCCTGGAGGCAGCAGCCAGGCTACAGGGCTTACTCGAGGGGAACATCTTCAAGGAACCACTTTGGTGTGCCAGGCAGATAAATGGGCTGACTTGGTGGGCCCCTTTCTGTCCAGCAAGGGTAGGCCCTATCCTCCAACCCCCTCAGTGGCCGTGTCTACGTCAGCTCCCTCTTGGACACATGGGTTTCTGAGGCAAAGTGGTGAACAAGAAATGATTGGAATCAGACATGACAGTGTCCTGGGAACTTGCAGACGGCTGCGTGTGTGGCTGGTACTACCTTAAGGCCAAAGGCAATGAAAGAAACATTTTTTTGTTGTTGTTGTTGTTTTTAATAATAGACTTTATTTTTTAAAAGCAGTTTTAGTTGAGTGGAAAGTAGAGATTTCCCATAGCGTCTCCAATAACAGAGTGGTTTATTTATTAGAATTCATGAATCTGTACCAACACATCACCACCACTCAGAAAAGTCCATGGTGTTCATTAGGGTTCATTTCATGACTTTCTCTCTCTAGCTGGGCATACTTTGTTTTCTCTCTTATGTAAACATACATAAACTTTTCTGCTGAATCCTCGAATGTAAATCGTAGATATTCCCACATTTCTCCACTAACTACTGTAGCTGTGCTAAAAATGGGGACCTCCTCCTGTAGACACTATAGTTAGAAAATTTATAATCATTCAGTAATATTGTATAATATCCAATTTATATTCACATTGCATTAAACAAAGGCTTTTGTTTTGTTTTTATTTATTAATTTTTCATGTATGTGGTGGAGGGACATGGCTTACCGAGTCATTTTTGGCACTTATCTCTATTTTAAGATGGAAAGCCATTAAAAGGAAGTTAACACATGCTCAGAAGTTAATACATGCTCATTTGCAAGGTTTTAAAGAAGAAAGTAAAATCACCCATCACCCCCTTTCCCTGTGTCCTGGGCCTGGTTAGTGGGTCTCCTGTTGTCTCAGGGCAGGGCTGTGTCCCAGGAGGCTCCTCTGGTGCTCTTCCGCCCACCAGCCTCCTCCTTGCTGGTCAGGACAGCCATGTCTAACCACCTATGTTCCCTCCAGCACCAGCAGCAGGTGGCTCAGGCAGTGGAGCGTGCCAAGCAGGTCACCATGACAGAGCTGAACGCCATCATCGGGGTACGTGGACTCCCCAATCTGCCTCTCACCGTGTGTATAGCCCTTTTATTCCTCTCATTTACCATAACCAGAGATGGACCCTGACCTTAGCTGGCCTCAAAGAATGGCGGCCCCAGGGCTCCGGCTTCCCCAAGCATCCCAGTGGGATCCATTTGGGACTCTCTTGCTTGTGACTCTCAATTCCCTCCAGGCCCCAAACTAAAGGAATGCCAGGCATGCCTCAAGTCCACTTCTGAACTCACCAGCCTCCTTGTCCCTTGACTTTGGTATCCCTGTCATTGAGGAGGGCAGTGGCCTGGGATCATCTCTGAGGCTAAGTTGACTGACCAGTACCTGGCCATTGCCTCATGCCTCTCCCGGGGCCTTCTGCCTCCTCCTGCAGAGGTCTGCCCTTCTTTGGCCGCCTGGGGTCAGAACTGTCTCTGCTGTACTATTGATGTGCATTATGCTATGGAACCTGGTTTGGGTCTTGCTGTCCCATGTGCTGATCTGCATGGCTGAGTATCATGTGCCCTCATGAATTCCATCAGGGGCACCTAGACAGGTCTTCCTGACCTCAAGTTCCATTCACCCAGACATGGGGAAAACAAATGGAACAAAAAAGTGCCCCGTGAGGCCCCTGCTAGTCTGACCACTCCATGGAAAGGGGAAGCCAGGTGCTCCTCTTCAGTAACCGTACTTGGCTCCCATTTTTTTGTGCATTTCTTGGATTCAGATAGGAGCCGCCTTCTACTTATTTCTTTGGTGTGAGGCTAAGGATATTTAAAATAAGCACCTGAGAAGTTTTTTTCAGTGACTTTGGGGTGTCCCTGTCCAACCACTTGTCCCTAAAATGAAGGGAGTAGTGGGGTCACTGCTTTCCCACCCACAAACCACTCAGTTGGTGTTTCCCAAGGATCTTATAGGAAACACAGATTCCGGGTAACTTGTCCCACAGATTTGTGGGTGGGGCTGGGAATCTGTGCTCCTGCCATTTTGTGGGCGCATAGTCAGATTTGGGAAGCAGTGGACTGGTTAGCTGAGGTCCCTTTAGCCCTAGCATTTTCTGAGTTAGTGATTGGTCTTCGTTATTTCTCTTTTTGTTCTTACGTGAGGTCATTATTTCAAGGTAGAATTGAGGCCCTGGGATTTTCTTCTGCATGGTGGGATAAATGGCACTTCCTGGCTTTTCAGTCTGGGGCAGAAAACTGGAGGCCTGTGTTTTACTCATGGTGTTTCCCTGCATGACCTTGGGCAGGCTCTTCTCTTCTTGGGCTTCAGTTCTGCATCTATAAAAGAAGGGGGTGGACATGTCATCTCTCTGGGTTTTCCTGGCTCCTACAGGACTTCTGGGAGATCAGAGTCAGCTTGGCAGAGTGATGGTGGTGGACACTGACCCTTCTTCCATCCTGCCATTGCGACCCATCTGAAATGGTTGGCGGAGGCACCCTGGTGGGCCTCTCCTCCTGGTGTTAGCACCTATTCAAGCTGCTGCTGCTGCTGGAGGGGGAGGGAAGTATTAGGCTGCTTTGACCCCTGCAGTGCTGGGGGGAGACTCTGTGGGAGGAAATACGAAGGTGAGCAAAGGGTTGGGCAGCACCCCCTGAGGAGAAAGCAGGATATTTTAAAAGTTTTGCAGCAGCATCTTCAGTGATCATCTAGCACAGGATTGTTCTACTTCAACACTATTGAAATTCAGGAGCAGGTAATTTTTTTTTGTGGTCCTGGGCATTGTAGGATGCTCAGCAGCATCCTGGACCTGCACGTGTTAGATTCAGTAGCCCCCCCACATGCATCTGTGACATCCAAAAATGTCCCTGGACCTTGCTAATGTCTGTGGACAAAAGTGATTGAGCATCACTGACTTAGCCCAATGCCATTGTTTTAAGAAATCTTTAGCAGCCAAGACAGGCCCAAGATCCAGGGCTCTCCCACTTGCCAGGTGCAGCTCTAGCATGGTGTCCTCCTCACTGGCCAGGGACTGTCTCAGTGGCTCTGCAGTAGTGGTGGTGGTGCAAGGGCGGGGCATGCACTTTGAGTTCCCTGCTCAAATCTCCCCCACCCCAGGCATCGTCTTAGGTTTCCAGGCTGAGTGCTTTCACCCCCTATAATGGTTACAGTGGGGTTCCCACTACCCCCTGCCTCTCTTTTGGGAATTAAAAGCCTCTTGTTAAAAAAAAAAAAATACATATATATGTATATATATTTACATTTGAAGAAAGGAATAAAATTGGGGAAGAAGCACTGCTTGGATTAGCTCCACTTCCTTTAAGTAGTATTTAGGAAGCTACAAGTTAGGTCAAGGCAGCTCGAGGCAGATATTGGAATTCAATTAAAGCGGACGAGTGGGGCCTGTGACCCCCATTTTCAAGGTAATTGCTTCTCAGGCTCTGAGTGAATGCAGCCGTCGCCCTGTCATTAAGCAGGCAGCCGTCTAATCGCCGTGCCTGACAGAGCCTCACCAGGCAGGAATTACGGACAGCTGAGGCATGCCCGCGCGGGAGCCGCGCTTCGCTGCACTCCAGCCAAGGAGGTGGCTAATCTAGTTGGGGAGTCTTTTATCTCCTCCTGGAGGAGCGAGGAGAGCAAGCCTGCAGCTGAGCTGCCCCTAGAAAGTGAGGAGGAGACGCATGACATGCCGGGGGTGTAGGGCCAAGGACTGCCAGAAGGGCAGGCGCTGCGGGATTTGTCAGTCTGGAAGGAAAAGCAGCCTCTGGCCAGCAGCCTGGTCTGGGAGTTAGCCATGTTGTTCCTCCAGGCCTCAGTTTCCCCACGTGAGGCGGAGGAGGATTGGCAGGTGTCACGTGGCACATCTGCTTCAGTTGTCCAAGGCCCTCTTGGGCAGGGAGTCCAAGGAATCTGAGATTGTGAGTCAGTTCAACTCAAAGAGAAATCAGTTAAATACGGCTGGCGTGGGCATGGCTGCAGCCAGTGGCATGTCTACCAGGAGGATTAGAGTCTTTCTGGGATCTTCTTTCCGATTGAGAAAAGCTGGAGTCAAGGTCAGGGTGGTGTGTGTGGAGAGGAGAAGGGAGGACGGATGGAGGGAGCCAGGCTTGCTGGCCAAACTCACCCACTGCCCTGCTGGACCACAGGGAGCTCATGTCCCCCTGGGAAGGCAGGCCCAAAGGCTGTCTCTCTTCCATTTGGGGTTGACAAGACCTGTATGCTCTACTCCTGGATCCACATTACTGGGGGATCCGTAGAAGGATAAGATTCCTCAACATGAGGTGGGAAGTGTGATACTTGGTCTGCAGCTTGTGGGGGGGCTGTGATCCAAGACCCCATGAGCTGATTTATCAACCATTTCCAGAACCCACTTTTTAGTGTTCTGTGATGGGCCAAGGCCTTTGCACTGGGAGGGGCTTTTGCCCGGTTGCCCGCGCGTGGATTGACCTGCATTCCCTGGGGAGTTATCAGGAGGAAGAGATACCTGTAAAGTGTTGACTTGTTTTTTTGTTTATTTTTGTTTCATTTTAATAGAGGGGGAGGAGGGGAAGGGAGGAGGTAGCTTGTCACAAACCACACAAGGACTGTGAAGCCCCACCTGAGGTTCTTTCCTCTGTGGCAAGGATGCTGATGAGCTGAATTCGGTTGGTGAGATCCTGCACAGTGGAATGGCACGGCAGCGTCTGTGCCCTCAGCCGTCGGTTTTGTTCAGCCAGGCAGCTGTGCTAGGGGAGGTCCTGCTGGTTTGTGTCCTGGCTCTGGTCGCTGCTGGCTTTCTGGACTTGCTCAGCCCCAGGAGCCATCGTTGCCCGTTTCTGAAGTGGGGATAACAAGGATTGTCGTGAGCTCGTAAAGCTGTTCCCAAACTGGAAAGTGGGATTCCGTGTGGAACTGTGCTGTGTGCCTGCCGAGCTTTGTGAAAGAACAATCAGAGGCCTGAGGATGTTCTCCCGCCCCTGGGGATCAGGGGTGTTCATTTTTTTGCATTAGGACCCTGTCTTTGCTTCTTCTGGCGGGAGCCTTTGCCCAGTTTGGCTCTGGAAATGAAGTGGTTAGACAACGTCGCCAAGTTTCACTGACATGGGGAACCTCAGAAGCGAAGCAATGCACCAGCTAGCAAAGGTGCACGGCAGGAGCAGCATTTGCCCAGCTACGCACACTCGGCAGCAAGGTCTTCCTGTCGTCTCTCCTGTGGGTGCCACACCTTCTGAGCCCAGGCCACAGTGCCTGGCGCAGATGCAGAGGACGGAGGACCCATGTACACCCCAAGAGATGTGGATTTGGACATGTTTGTGTTCTGACATGCAATATTTGAGGAGGGAGACAGAAGCACTAGGAGCCGGCTTGGTTCCAGGCTCCTGACCCCTCTTTTGGGGCTGGGGGTGGAAAGAGGAGTCCTTGACGTTCTTCGTGTTATGGATGGAGAAGTGCTAGAATTGAAGTAATGGTAAGGTGGGCTCAGACTGTGGAGTTGCTGCCATTTCTGTACCATGGAGTAGGCTTCTAGTTGAAAAACAGTGTCACCCTCTCACTCAGACATCACCGTGTTTGAGCATGTTGTGCTCTGAAGCTGGAGGATGTGTTGTAGGGGACAGAACTACAGCCTGAGGGTGGCTGCCTGCTGCAGGACTAAGGCTGTAACAGAGATGTTGAGTCAGGCAGGTCACTGCCAGCTGGACACTGCCTACCCCATCAGGGAGAAAACTTTATTTTATTCTGTATTGCAACCAAGATTATTATTGTTGGCAGACCCTCTGCCTGACAAGCCATGGCAACTGCTCTCTCCCTAAGCAAGAATCCTTGTGGTGTGGCTCTTCTGTCCCTGCATCCCAGAGTCTGCTGGGCCAGTCCTGACCATGCCTTCAGACCACCCCCAGGAGACTACAGGGTGGTTTCTGGCTCTGCAGAGCAGGTTTTTCTTGTCTTTAAAGATAAGAAACTTTTGAGTTTTGTACAGAAGATTCCTTTCCTCCACCGCAAAGAGAATGCTCCTTTCTGAGATGCAAAAACAGAGTGGCATTATCTTCATCTTGGAAGCCCAGCGGCGTTTGTCCCAGGTTTCTGGTGATGGTTCACTGGGTCATGTTTGAGGAAGCAGGATGCCCAACACCCTGCTGATGCTCTCTGTGCCAACTAACTGTTCTAGCTGCATCGCACTGGACCACAGAGAAAACGGATCTGGGAGGCAGTTGGTCCCCTTTGGACAGAGCTGACTGACTTCTCAGTCACTTCTTTTATATCGTATCCAATATTTCACTTATTCACTCAGAAAATGTGCCCTGCACTGTTGGAGCTTCTGAGATAGATGAGACTGTTGTCCTGGAGCTCAAAAGGTACTAAGCACATGTAAAGATGACAGAAAGTGGTGGTGTCTGATCCTTTCATCAAGTTTGCTAACGGTTGGTTGAACACGTCCTTCGTTTCTACGTAGCAATGTGTGTGATTCTCGTCCAGCCTGAAGAGGGGAGCTCTACTTTGGGGTCCCTTTGGCAGATGAGGAAGCTGAGGCCCAGAAAGGTCCACTGATTTGTCCTAAAACTCATCGCTGATATAGAGATGCAAGTCCACCCTCGGGTGTCTGGCTCCCAAGTCTGGGCTCTGAGAACCCTCAGAAGGGAGAGATCTGTTCCCACTGGGAGGGTAGAAAGGGCATCCAGAGGAGGTGACATTTAACTGGACACAGTTGAGCCTGGATGTTTGGGTAGGAGAGGAGGCCTTAACCTGGTCAGGTGAGAGGGTTTGGAACTATTCATCTACGTCTTTCCCTGGATACCCACCTTCAGTAAGTTTGGCTGTGTTCACTAACTCAGTGTGTGGAAGGAGTTGGCAGTGGCTGTAGGGAGCAAAGACACTTTGAAGCCAACTTCCCCCTCCTCTTTCTTGTTTCTTCCTTAAAGGGTCTTACTGGCTCTGCACTGTGAAAAGTGGATGAAATGCCTTCACCCTTGCTTCCTGGGATTTTACTAAATAGTCATTGCCAGCAGGTTAAAGGGCCTCACAGCAGCAAGTTTAAAACCATAGGGTCCCCACTGAGGGCTCATTGTAACTTGATATCTAGATGAGATTGTATGGTCCTGCCACACCAGGGAATACTAAGTAGTCATGCAAAAGGACAAGTTGATTTCTTTGGAACACTTAAATTAAAATCAGATTATCTAGTAGTCTGGTTGACGAGCCCATTTTTGTGTAGAAATACATTTAAAATTTGTAGATTATCATAAAGGAAAATCTAGACAAGTAACAGAATCTTCTAGGGGTGTGATTGAAAGATAATAAAAAAAAAGAACTTCCAAGTTTATACTCAGTTTTTTTCTTCCATGAGCATGTATAATTTTTAGAATATGATGCAAAAATTATATTTTCTCTGAAAGATGGCATGGCTCCCATTTGAGAGCAATCTGAGCTCTTTAGCTGGGAGGGTTGATGTCTGCATGGGCCCTGTGAGTCTGGCTGCAAGGACCACCTTAACCCTGTATCTGTTGTAGTAAATCTCAGGTAGATCTGGAGTCAGACCATTTTAGGACCAGTGGCCTCTGGGGCCAGGAGCATGGTGACCTCCGCGGCTGCCTTAACTTTGGGGTGGAGCCCAGGCTGACAATTTGCAGCTTAGTTGAGGGAGAACAAGGGCCGTTAACTTTCTACCAAACACATGTAGGCCTTCTTCATGTCTTGTTGTGTGTGAGCCATTTCCAGAAAGCCATTTCATGTTGACAGGTAAGCTCCCTGTCTGGAGTGAAGTCTTGATGTGAGATCTTTGCTCTCTGTCACTCCCCGACCCCCCTCCCCACCTCCTCTTATTTGAAGGACCTTCTTACAACACTCTTAGGATGAGGTTGATTTGAGTCCAAATCCCACTTAGCAGTGGCAGGACTTGTGTCAGTTACTGACTGCCCACTCTATCCCCCTAAGCATCCATCTGTCATCTGTAAAATAGGCACAGCCCCTCCCTTGCCAGGTAGTTGGAATGATTGGGGGTAGGGTCTGGAAAGTGCCTGGGCATTCAGTAAGTGTTGGGTTCCTTTTCTTGTGCTAATGGAGGAGAAAGGTGTGTGCATTGCTGGAGACCAGCATGCCTTGGCCCTGCCCCTGCCGCACCCATTCCTAAGAAATATTGGCCTGGTCTAGCTTGGTTCCTGGCACAGTTTAGGAATGATATGTGGCATATCTGTCTGTCTACTTGGCTGTGGGGGAGGAAGGGAACAGGGAGCCCTGAGTGCCCTGGGGAGCAGAGTCCTGGGTTGGGAGTGGGGAGAATTGCTGCTGTTGACAGGATTACTAAATTGGAGCCATGGGGGGCCCATTCAGAGCTCTGCCATTGCTAGGGGCTGTCCCAGTGCCTCCTGAGTCGAGTCGGGGGGGCTGTGGCCCAAGCCCTGTACACATTGTCTTACAGTGATCCTCTGCTGTAGTAGGTGGTTCTTTCCCCATATAACAGATGAGGAACTTTGAGGTTCAGGGAGTTGAAGTCACCTGCCCAAGGCCACACAGTTAGTTGCCAGTGTCCCCAGACATCAGCTCTCATTCCACTGGCTCCAAGTTCATCTTACTCATGGTGCTGTCTGCTATGACCTTCCCTCTCTTGGCTCCAAACCAGGCTTGGAGTGCTTCAGAATTAGGGAATCTCCCGTAGGATACAGCTGCAGGGTGGGAGGCTCTGGCTGCTGATGTTGAAGGCATGTACGCATGAATTGTGAGCTTAAAAGCAGATTCCCCTCCACTGAGAGGGAGCCCTGGTGGCTGTGTGGTTTGTAAATGCATGTATTACTTATCTCTGGCTTGGAAACAAAGACTGCGAAATTCTGTCCTGCAACTGCAGTGTGGGGCTGGGTGGGGTGCCTGAAGACATAAAATCTTTTATCTAAATTGCCGTCCATTAACAGACTTCCTGAGCATGTGGACTGAACTGGGGGGCAAAGGTTTGGGGGTGGTTTTCCCTCTGCTACCTCCTGATGGCGGGAGCGAGGGAGATGGGAAGAGGTAGTCCGAGCTCCCCTGCCCGTCCGCTCAGCTGTGCTCACCACTGACTTCATTGCAGCAGCAGCAGCTCCAGGCGCAGCACCTCTCCCATGCCACGCATGGCCCCCCTGTACAACTGCCGCCCCACCCATCAGGCCTCCAGCCTCCTGGGATCCCCCCAGTGACGGGAAGCAGCTCTGGACTGCTGGCACTTGGCGCCCTGGGCAGCCAGGCCCACCTGTCGGTGAAGGATGAGAAGAACCACCATGAACTTGATCATCGAGGTGCGGCTTGAGCTGGGGCTGGGAACTGGGTGGGGCTGGGCTGGGTTCCTATGCCTGCAAACCCCATGGTGTGTGGACATGGCAGGTGCTGTCACTCTAGGACTAGGAGTCAGACAAAGATTTGGAGTCATCCGTTGACTCCCTGGTGTGAGGAAACCAGCACCCCATTCCTACGCACCATGCCCCAGTCTAGCTTGTTCCTGGTGTTGTGCCCTGGCAGGCGTCTGTCCATTCCTCTGGAGCAGCCCACCCTTCATCGTTCAGCTTGCAGCTATGCCCTGTCCTTCGAGAGCTCGTCCAGCCCCTGTTCCCTTATGATGTCTTCCTGGTCAGATTGGGGACCTTTTTTCAAATTCCCATAAAAGTTTAAGAATTGTGGCCCCAATACCGTCATTTGTTGCTGTCCTTTTTGTTCTATCCCTGGAAAATATTTTGTCCTTACCAAGACCATCCAGTTTCTTGACAACAGGGACCAACTTTCTAGATATTTTTCTGAGCATATTCTCACCAGTACAGAAGCCTCAGGAAAGGTACAGAGTCAGTGCTCAAGTAGAGGAAGCAAGCACATTCCAGCAGGGAGGTGATTGGGAAACTGGAATCAGAACTTATTCTCCTAACCTGCATCTAGGCCCTGACCATGAAGACCCAGGAACCTACACTGAGTTGGGGCTTGAAGGGATTTCTTGGATCAGGGAAGGCAAGGGCCTGGCTCCGAGGCAGACCCTTCACAAAACTTGCCAGCTTGTGTGCTTTGCCCTTGGATATTTACAGAGCCACGTAGCCAATGCCTTCTGAGTCTCCTGGGCCCGGGGAATTGCAGTGTCACCATCTTGCCATGGCCCGGGCCATGTCCTGGGAACTAGAGGCCAAGTTTTTTGTCCCCTGTAGTAAAATGGTCCTTTTGGCCCAGGGAAAGGGGCCTCCACAGCAGGCAGGAGAATGGGAGCTACTGCTTAGCTAGGCAAATAATCAGGCTTCAGCTTCCAGGATCGTCTTGGCAAAGAAACAGAGGACAGTGTTAATTAAAAAAACAAGACAAAAGCCACTCCTGTATTCCTTTCTTTTCTTTTTTCCATAATGTTCTTAATTCCCAGATTTCATGGGTATTTTGCATAGCGTGATCCTTCCCAGGCTTGTGACTTTAAGAACCCTTGTCTGTTGAAGAGTAAACTGATGTCCTTGTGGCATGCTAGGAAGAGCTGGGCCAAAAGCCTCCCCTGGCCCACCCTGGGAACTAAGGAGGGGCACTGGAATTGGGTTGGATAATTTCCAAACTGAGATACATTGCCCACTGACCCTTCTTTGGCTGACCCTTAGAGAGTGCCAGGCCCTTTTCCCTTTGGAAGACCAGTGAAATGGGCTTATATCAGCCAGCAGGACTGAGGAAACTGACCTTTTTACTTTCTTTTTTGTTCTTTTTCTTGGGGGTCCTGACTCTTCTGCCCTGGCCTTCCTTCCCCAAAGAGAGAGAATCCAGTGCGGTAAGTGTCAGTGCTCTATACCCTGCAAGGTTGTGTTTGGGTGCTGGGAGGAGGAGGGATTGCTGGGCTCCTGGCCTGGGGGTTTGTCCTAGAACTGTGCACCCGAGACCCGCCTGTTGCCCACCCTGGGCTCAGGATTCTCTGTTGCTCTGTGGGTTGAAGCTGAGGGTTTATGATTTATGCGTGCCCAGGACTGGGAGAACTGGCTTCAGCTGATGTTCTGGTGACAGTGCCTTCATCCCCTGGTGGAGGGGGCATGGTTACTGTCCTAAAGTAGGAGTTGCTGTCACCTGTTGAGTGGCATTCAGTTACGGAAGTCCTTTATCTCTCCAGGCTTTTGGTACATCATTTATCAAATGAAGAGCTTTGGCTAAATCAGCTCTGTCTCTCATGTGAAACCAGGTCAGCTGACAACCTGGGTCTTCCAAGGGGCTTTGTGGAGCCACTGGAGCTCAGCCCAGGGCAAAGGACCTAGTTGTCCCCTTTGCCGGCCAAGGTTCTTACCCACCCTGCAGGCTGGATGCCTCCTGAACGATCCTGAATCCTCCACGGCTTCAAATGCCTGAGGCTTCTCCCTGTTCTGAGCTTTCACTTGGTTTAAGAAAGTGCTAGCAAGCAAGCATTAAGGCCAGGCCGCCTGCGTGTCTGCCAGCTCTGAGATTTGTTGTAAATCTTTCTGATCACACTGAGGCTCCGAGGTTCTGTTTCAAGTGAATAAGCCTTCTGAATAAGCACAGTGGAGTCTGGATAAAAAAAATCCTCCAGCGATTAGTGGAGCTATTTTATTCCTCATCGCCATCCTTGTATCTGGGGCCATCTAATCTGTTAGGATGGCTTTGGTTATTACCTCGTGTTAAGTAGGACTTGGAAGGTCAGGCAGTTAACTAACCATCTAGACAGCAGCCTCAGCGGGCACCTCCCTCTGTCCAGACCCATCTTCCCTCCCCTGCCCTCCCTTTACCCAGATAGGGTGCTGCTGTCTTCTCTCCCCATGCCCACGTGCTCAGAAATCCAGGTCCCGTTTTGGGCCAGGGAATGGCTAGGTACAGAAGAAAGGAATAATTGAAGCTGAAAATCCATTTTGATTGCTTCACTGTTGATCCTCGAACAGTGGCATTTTTGAAGAAGCTGTTTGCCTAGATAGAAGGAAGGCTGCAGTGGACACATTCAGGCTTGGCTCTGGTCCCAGCTTTATGAGACATAGGGTAGCACTCATGGCCTCTCGGAGCCTCAGTTTCCTTTTGCATAACACAGGAATAATAAGCCAGCCTTCTAGCCAGCTCCTCAGTGCCATCCGAAGGACTGCTTATAACAAGTCCAGATTTCCCAGGGAACAGTAACCTCTTGCAGGGAAACAGTGTTTGAGCCCAGCACCCTTGGGTCCTCACCTCATCTGCCTCCTCACCCTCATTCCTATTTGCTTTTGGCTTTGTGCCCCTGTTGATAAAAGTTTCTGCTAGAAGAAGCCCACAGGCACCTCTCAGGAGCCTGAGCTCTTCACTCCACAGCATTTGCCGACTTCCGCTCGGGCCAGACTCTCAGAGTAGAGGGGGCACACCTAGGCTGCGGGAGAATGGAGTGGGAGTGAATCAGATGCCATGCCCGGGCTGGGGTGGGAGGGAAGGCTAGGCCTGGCAGCTCAGAGTCAGGGCACTGGGGCTGTGGGCATGTGGCGATGGTGTCGGAGGGTGTAGACTGAAGTAATGAGCCTTTGGAAGCCAGGTTGTCAACAGATGAGGCCTACGGCAGGAAGGACAGGGCTGTGTCAGAGCGGGAGGGGGACGGGTGGACGGGCTGGAAACTGTCCCAGAGGGGTTAGTCTGGAGTCCAATTAGAGGTAGCTTCATTCATATTTCCTTGCCTAGCCGAAGCAATAAAAAATACTTAGTTTTTTGGCTGCCTGCCAGCCAGAGGCGGGCTGGATCGATGCCGCTAAATGCCTGACATGACTCTCCGGTAGCGGCGAGGGTTTTCAGCCTGACTGCATGAGAAGAAAGAGCTCGCTGTTCTCCCGAGCCGCGCACCGGGTCGCAGGGAGAAACACGAGCAGCCGCGCGCCCCCCTCCTCTCCACCCGCCCTCCCGCCTGCGAGGGGCAGCCAGCCCGAGGGGCTGGAAGCATTTCTGCTTAGCACGGGGTGGCCGCCACCGTCGGAGGAAATGAAATGAAATGACGGTGATTTTTCTGCCGGCGCTTGCAGCAGCTAATTGAATTGCGGCTGTGCGCGCATCGCCGCCGCTCTGCACGGCTGTGGGAAGGTTGAGCTGCAGTTCCATTATAGCCTCCATTTTTTCTTCAAGGCTTGATAACTCTGCCATTTTAATTTGCTTCAGGCAGAAACTTGGCAGGGAAGGGCTGCCCAGAAACCGGCTTAGGAACGGAAATTAAGTTCTGCGGCTGGCTCCCGCCCCGCACCGGCCCATCCCCTCTCAGCAACCTTTGCCCTTGCACCAGCATTGGCCTCCAGGACCATGAGGGGATGAGGAGTGAGGCTTCTCCCACTTGCCCTGGATGCCCCTTCTCTTCTGAACAGATGTCTCTCTGTCCTGCCATGACCCCACCACGCATTTCTCACTGCCTCGGGCTGTGGATCAGCTGGCCTTTTTCTCTCCTCTGGCTAGATTTGAACTCGTGGAGGGCAGGGACTGGTCTTGCTCATTCTGCCACCCAGTGCCAGGCCCGACCCACGGCAGGTGCTTTGAAAATGCTGGCTGGGTAGGCGAAGGGAGTAACAGTATAGTGCTCTTCTTGGAGAGGGGTGAGCCTCAGCAGCATCCTGGAGGGGCATTGATCCTCAAAATGTTGCTGTCAGGTACCCTTGCCAGTAGCTCCCCACTACCTGCTGACAGCCATGGACAGAAGTTGTTCCTGTCCCCTTCCAGGACAGCTCCATTTCCAGACCTGCCTGCCAGTCTACCCTATTCCCAAGTCTTTGATGCTCAAGGGTCCCCATGCTCCCTCTTTCTGTAGTTGAGAGAGATCTCCAGCTATTTCCAGGCTGGCAACTTCATAGGGCCCTTGCTTTCTGACAGAGGGGGACATTTCTCCCTGCCTTTGTGTTCCCTGCCTTGCAGAGGGAGATGCTTTGAAACATTAGGGTTTTTATTTGTCTGTGACCCTGATGTCTCTCTAGGTTGCTGGCAGCCTGGCTGTGGAGAGGAGTAGGATGGTCCCAGTTGCTTGTCCACAATTAAGAACACTGTTGATAGGCTGACACTCTTTTCCTACCCATTTCCCCATTCCTGTGGGATGATGATGAAGTACTGTTACATTTCTGTCTGTCGCCTCAGATCCATCTTTCAAGACTCAGGGCAGCTGTCCCTCATCCTTCCTTGGGGCAAATAAATGTGGCGGACATGAGAGGGGTAGTGAGCCACATAGGTGACTCTCACCCTATAGGGAGGGGCCTCTCAGGCTAGAATGCAAAGAACTCAATATTGAAAGACTAAATATTTAATAGTAGTGTCTTGCTACAAAAGTAAACGGGGAGCTGGGCCTGGCGGTGCACATCTGTTACCCAGCTACTCTGGAGGTAGAAAAGTTGAGGCCAGCCTAAGCAACATAGTCAGACCCTGACCCCAGATGTCCTGGGGGTGTGGCTCAGAGTTAGAGCGCTTACCTGGCATGGCATGCAGGAGGCCCTGGGGTTGCATCTTGGGTACCACCAAAAACAAAATAAAAAAGTAAGGATGGGCCAGAGCAGCTCCCAGGGAAGCGAGCTAGGGGTTAGGGAAGGGCTCAGCTCCCTGTCTAGGTTCCGAGTGAGCAGAGACACAGACATAGGGTGGAAGAGGCACTTTTCCCTCCTCGGGCCTCCTGTGTAGCCTGCGTTTAGCTGTGTTGGAGGTTGTGTGAGAGGTTAGGCTCAGGTACAAGGCTTTGACCCCGAATTCTCTTCTTGCTTCTAGAATAATTCAGTGTCACCCTCAGAAAGCCTCAGGGCCAGCGAGAAGCACCGGGGCTCTGCAGACTACAGCATGGAAGCCAAGAAGCGGAAGGCCGAGGAGAAGGACAGCCTGAGCCGATACGTACGTCAGAGAGCAGCGGGTACCACTGGACTGGTTGGGCAGGACAGGTCCCAGGCTGTGACTGAGCTGTGGCCTGAGCCCTCTGGAGGTCGGTTAGTGAGTCAGAGTTACAGGTGGGACAGGAGGCCTGCGGGGGAGAGTCATACACTCTGTGAGCATGCGAGTCACTGAGTGGAGTGGACAGGACTGTTGTCCTGGCCTTCCTGGGGTCCGGGGAGGTATTGGGCTCCTCCGTCAGTGGGCCAGCAGTCCCGTGCTGCCGTTGATGGTACTCAGGGAATCCCAGACTGCTGCTAGAAATGGTCCCCACAGGTTGGCCCTGCAGTCCTCACAGTCTGTGCCAGGCATTCAGCCTCTCAGCCATGGCTTCTAGTAGCTTTATAATGTGAGACCCTGTGGGAATGTGGCCATGGTGTCTTCCATTGCCAGGCTGAGCAGGACTGGGCTGGGATGGGCATGGGGACAGTGCCGTGCTGGGCCTCGGAGGACTTGCAGAGACCCACCTCAGTGCTTGGCTGCTCTGGCTTTGGATGTGTTGTGCACTCGGAGCTCAGCTGTGTTTCTGTGAAATGAGGCCAGTGGCCCACCCCAGAGTGGTGAGGACACCAAGATGAGAGTCACACACGGCTTCGTGATAGCGACTGTAAAGCCAGCTGGGAAGGAGGCTCCAGCTTCTGAGAGATGAGTGAAAGGGCAGGCTGTAGGGAGGGGATGAGAAGTATGGTCAGGGGGCCGGAGTCTGCCCAGTGGGCACAGTGGCAGAGAGGCCCCGGAGCCCAGGAGGAAGGCCGACTTTGACCTGGAATGCTGCTGGCACCGGGCACAGGGCACAGTAGATACAGCGAGGACTTTGGCATTTGGCAGAGGTGGAGAGCAGGGGGTGGCTCAGGCTGGGTTGGAGAGGGGAGGGTGTGGTCTCTTACTGGTCTGCTGGCTTCTCTTGGTTGCAGGACAGTGATGGGGACAAGAGTGATGATCTGGTGGTGGATGTTTCTAACGAGGTAAGGGTAGGCCCCTGTTGTAGGGTTTGGGGTGGTTTAGGATTGTTTGTTTCTTAGATTGACATCTGTTTTGTTGCCTGAGCAGAACAGTGAGGCCTCTAGTCTTGGCACATTAGGTGGGTCAGGAGGAGCGGGGCAGGGCTTTCCTGCATGGTGGCGGGGTGTTCGTAGACCCTGAGAACTTCCTGTGATGGATCTCCAGAGAGACCCTGAAAGAGCCCAAAGAGGGACCACCTTGTTCCTTGTAGTCTCTCAGGTCGGCTCTGCTCCATCCTCATGTTGAGGGAGAGTTGTGAGTTCCCCGCAGAATAGCAGCTGCCGTAGAGAAGCTACCCGATGCCAAGCCCAGCCTCACCAATTTGAGTCCTGAACTTGTGTTTGATCGTGGACAGCTCACTCCCCCCACCCTATCCTAGGCCTCAGTCTGCTCGCTTGTGACATAGAAGGGTCAGACTAAATTAATAGCTACGCCCCTCCTTGGGGCCCCCAGACTCTTAGCCAGACTCTCCCCATCACTCATGCCCTTTCTGAGCCCATTCTTAGGGAGGGAAGACTCTAGCCTAGGCGTGGCTTTCAGAGCATTTCTGTGTAACTTGTGTTTTTAGGACCCAGCAACGCCCCGGGTCAGCCCTGCACACTCCCCTCCTGAAAATGGACTGGACAAGGCCCGGGGCCTGAAAAAGGATGCCCCCACCAGCCCCGCCTCGGTGGCCTCCTCCAGCAGTACACCTTCTTCCAAGACCAAAGACCTTGGTCATGTATGTAGGGTCTGCTTGGTGCCTCCAAGGAGGTGGGGACAGAAAGGGGTAGGGAATGAGGATGCACAGAGGCCACAGCTGGAGTGGTGTTGACGAGGGAGGGGAGAGAGTGGAAAGGACCCGGCTATGGGCTTGCTCAGGTCCACGCCTGACCCTACCACCTGCTGGCTGGTGCTGCACTAGTCAAGGAACCTTTTTGAGCCTTGTTTGCTGCATCTGTAAAATGGAACCATGTCTTTCTGTTCAGCAGAGGGTCCAGAACTGGGGTTGGGGCTGAGCTTCTTGTGGGGATGGTATTAAGTGCTGTGCTAGCTCTCAGGAGAAGAGGGGTCCTCAGGACTTCCCTTGGTCTCTACCTCTTCCCTTCCCAGAATGACAAATCCTCAACGCCTGGCCTCAAGTCCAACACACCAACTCCAAGGAATGATGCCCCGACCCCAGGCACCAGCACAACCCCGGGGCTCCGCTCAATGCCAGGCAAACCTCCAGGCATGGACCCGATAGGTATAATGGGTAGGCACCATGGGGCTGGGTTGATCTGATGGTGTGGGGGGAGGGTTGGCCTCGGGCCAGGGTTGGAGCCGCGTGGCTGGGCCAGAGCACAAAGAGTGTCCAAGCTGGGGTTCTCCTAGGACCTGCCCTTGGCTTCATAGTTAGGTTTGAGGAGGACTTGGGTGCGCCTTCAACACTCAGGTCAGGGATTCCTGGGCCACTACTAGGCTGCATGTGTGGAAGGAGCATCAAGTAGGTCAGGGCACCCCGGACTTGTTTCTGCCCCTGCCATTAGTTTTGTAAGGCTCTCAACAAGCCTTCTCTGGGCCTCCATGTCCTGTTGTGTAGAAAGAGGTAGATGTGTCCCAGCTATAGCTTGCTCAGGCTCTGAAGTCAAGGGTCCCCTGTGGGTGGGTTCAGTGCTGGAGGACTCCCAAGAGCAGGCAGCTTCAGTATGCAGGAAGGATTGCTACTGCGCAAGGAGGTGGCTGCAGTATGGTTGGGCAAGAGGGTGGGGCCCACTCCCCTTGATGCCCACCTCCCCACTGACACTTACCTTCTTGTAGCCTCAGCCCTGCGCACGCCCATCTCCATCACCAGCTCCTATGCCACACCCTTTGCCATGATGAGCCACCACGAGATGAACGGCTCCCTTACCAGCCCGAGCGCCTACGCTGGCCTCCACAACATCCCGCCCCAGATGAGTGCCGCCGCCGCCGCTGCAGCTGCTGCCTATGGCCGATCGCCAATGGTGAGCTTTGGAGCTGTACGTAGACCTTTTGGCTCCTTTTTGGGGGACTGGGCAGGGAGTAGAGAGCTGGTGGAGGTTGCAGTGGTGCTCCCTGCATGCTAAAGGGAAACAGGGGTCTGGAAATCAGACAGCTGCCCTAAGGAGAACATTTATGGGAAAGAGCTGTGAGGGTCCACTGTGGGGTTGCGTGGGTTTGGTTCCATCCCCGTTGCCCGTTGTGTAACCTCCCACAGGGCAGCCTTCCTGCAGGCATTGCTCCTGGCCACTCTGGGACATGGGCTGACAGCTGCTTCCTGGGCTCAGGGCGGGGTGGGAAATGACGTCCACCTGGCAGGTTTGGGAGGTGGGGCTGGTTGTTACAGCTGTCATGATAGAGGATCAGTTAGGATCTGGGTTGGTGGAGAAAGGCCCCTTTTCGGGACAGTTCTGTCCTTACTTCGTATACCTAGGGTGGTCTCCTTTCCATCCTAGTAACAGGCTCACTGGGGCAGCAGGAGGGGCAGGGTCAGCTGGCTGTGCCTTGTGGCACTGGTTCAGAGTCAGAGGTCTGGACTGCACTGTCCTGGGCAAGGCACTTGGCCTTTCTAGCCAGCTTCCTGTGCTGTGCTGTGCTGATGCCCTGATCCTGAAGAGGCTGAGCTGAGTGGGCAGGGCCCAGTGGGTGGTAGGGGGCAGAAGGGAGGGGCTGTATGGTGGCATCACTAACGGCTGCCTTGCCTTTTCTTGCAGGTTGGTTTTGACCCTCACCCTCCCATGCGGGCCACAGGCCTGCCCTCGAGCCTCGCCTCCATTCCCGGAGGGAAACCGTAAGCTATGGCTGTGTTTCTTGCATGCTTCACGAGGCTGACAGGGGAGAGTACATCACCCCATCCTCCCGTCCCCTGAGCACACCAGCTTGCCGGGCTTTGTCTCCCCTTGGAAAGGTTTGGGTCCCTCTAGAGGCATTTAGGCCCGTGACCCTGGGAAACCACCAAGTGTGACCAGCCCCAGAGGCTTCCTCCAACAGGAAACCAAGAGGTGCTGAGTACAGTCTCTGGCTCTGGGAGGGAAGGCGCACTTCTAACCAAAGCCATGGGGCTTTTGTGGGTCTTGGGGACCCCTTTGGGATCTACCTGCTGGAAGGGAAAGGCCACCAGCCTTGCTAGACTTATCCCTTCCCTGTCTCCAGTGTTCCACCCCCCACAGGGCACACTTCCCCTTTGCCCCTCACCTCCGTGGGCTGTTGGGGAAATAAAAGGCTGAGTAGACATTAGAGATGCTGCCTTAGGCTTTCCCAGAGCTCACCTCATCAAGGAGGATCTTGAAGCCCACTGAGAAGGCTCCCTCAGAATCCCGGAACAGCAGGCCATCCAGCTGTGGCTTGTGGCTCTGATGAATCCCTGCAGTTTGGTTTTGGAGGGGCAGGCAGATTCCCCTCCCTGCCACCACTGACTCCTAAAATAGGCGGCATTTAGCTGGATCCCGCTAGGACCAGAATGTCAGGGGACTTTATAATTGTTGGTAAAGGGTGCCTGTGGGGCTTGTGATCCAATTTGGAATGAGAATATAAGTGAGAATAAAGTTCAAGGTTGGAAGGTGAAGTAGACCCATCCTGGTGGACCCACCTTCCAGTCACATAGGGTTCCTGGATTTAAAGATTTCAGGGCAGGACACCCAGTCAGGAGTGGTTCACACTGACTGGGATGGGACCTGGGAGGCAGAGATGGATGGCTAGAGTGAAGTTTCTTGCTTTTTCAGAGCCTACTCTTTCCATGTGAGCGCTGATGGGCAGATGCAGCCCGTGCCCTTCCCCCATGATGCCCTGGCAGGCCCTGGTATCCCAAGGCATGCCCGCCAGATCAACACACTCAGCCACGGGGAGGTGGTGTGTGCCGTGACCATCAGCAACCCCACGCGGCACGTCTACACAGGTGGCAAGGGCTGTGTGAAGATCTGGGATATTAGCCAGCCGGGCAGTAAGAGCCCCATCTCCCAGCTGGACTGCCTGGTGAGCACTCCGGGGCTGCAGACGTCTCCAGCAGGAGTAGGAGAGCGGAGCAGCCTGGGCTAGAGGCGAGAGCCCCAGACCTGGCCTGGCTTAGCCCTGGATTGGCTGAGCAGCTCTGGGCCCTCGTTTTGCCATTTGCAAGTAGAGATGATCCTGACCTCATGGAGTATTTGAAGGAGCGGGAGAGAATAATGGAATGTAAATTTGAAAACCCAGGGGCAGCCTAGTAGCTGCTATGTTTTAGGGGGGGGGGGGCTGGGAGCTTAGGTGGCAAGGGGGCGAGGGTTCACTAGATGTGACTTTCAAGGTGCCCAGGAAAGGAAGTGTGGACAATGCTTAGCCCTGCCCCTTCTCCCTCTAGAACAGGGACAACTACATTCGCTCCTGCAAGCTACTCCCTGATGGGCGCACACTCATCGTGGGTGGAGAGGCCAGCACACTCACCATCTGGGATCTGGCCTCACCCACACCCCGCATCAAGGCCGAGCTGACATCCTCCGCTCCTGCCTGTTACGCCCTGGCCATTAGCCCTGATGCAAAAGTCTGCTTTTCCTGCTGCAGCGATGGGAACATTGCCGTCTGGGACCTGCACAACCAGACCCTAGTCAGGTGAGGTCACAGGAGGGAGCATCTGCCTCGTCCTGCGGGTTTTACACCCACCCAGCCTGGTGCGGAGTCCTGCTGTGGCCTTGCCCTGTCTGCGGAGTGGGGTAGCCAGGGCAGTTTGGATGAGAGTGCCCTGGCAGAGAGACAGACTGGCCTGCGAGGGACAGGGGAGGGAGGGCTGCTTGGGCCTGGGAGATTGGAGGAGGCTATGCAGAGGTGGTGAAGCTGGAACCGACTTGGGAGGGACACAGCCAAGAGGATGGAAGAGGTCAAAGCAGAGAAACAGCCTCACTTGGTGGTGTGACATGGGGCCTCAGAAGCACTGCTGCTCAGCTCTGCAGTGATGACCTGTGCAGGTCACCTTACCCTGTGTTTACTGGGCACAGTGTAGGTTGCACTTCGGTGCAATGGCAGACAGCGGTGCCTGGCCTAGAGTTGGTTCTCGGTACCCACCAGCTGCCTGTATTCCTCATGGTTGTTTGGCACGTTTGTGGCCTCAGCCTGTATTCCACAAAGGTCAAGGAGAATGGGTCAAGACAGCCCAAGACATGCAGAGTGCAGGCCCAGGAGCTGTGTCCTAGACAGGGGGCCTGCCTTCTCTCTGTGAAGCGCCTCACAGAATTCTCCAGGGCCTTTCTGCCTTCTTGGACTTTGGACCACCAGTCCCACCACCTCCGGAGTAGGGTGGGCTCACTAAAGGACCCACCTGGAGGGAACCAATCTCAGGATCCTGTGCCAGGCCCTTTGGCTGCCTTTCTTTTACAGGGGACCTGGCCCTGGGCAAGGCCTCTGAGTGAGATGGGGGCCCTGGCCAGCTCGGCTTCTGGCTCACCAAGGGATCATGCCACGTGTTGCAGCCCCTTTGGGCCTCAGTTTCCTCCTCTGCTGGCTCACAGAAAGAACTGGCTGACTCCCTGGATGGCCACCAGTCAGGGATTGTCTGGGGGCTCATGCTTACTCCCTGCTTGGCTTTCATAGGCAATTCCAGGGCCATACAGACGGGGCCAGCTGCATAGACATCTCCCACGATGGCACCAAGCTGTGGACTGGGGGCCTGGACAACACCGTGCGCTCCTGGGATCTGCGGGAGGGCCGGCAGCTGCAGCAGCATGACTTCACCTCCCAGGTGTGCAGCCAGGCTCCTCTCCTCCCACAGAGCTCCCTTCCCCTCCAGGGCCCCAGTACCTGGTTCAGGGGACAAAGGACCCTCACAGGGTCACCATTGCCAAGGGACTTGGAACCACCCTGGGCCATGTGGGAAGGCTTCCTGAAGGAAACAGCAATGAAACAGAGTGGACAAGACCCTGGACCTAGACACACTTGACCCGCCTGGGGATTTAGCTCCCAGCTCCACTCCTGTTGAGCACTCTGACCCCGGTTTTCTCATTCATGGCGTACAAATAATAGTCGTTCCCTGCAAGGCCTAGTGTGACTCCTGCCATGCTCCTGAAAGCCAGGGCTACCAGTCTGGCTCATAGACAGCATCAGTAAGTGCCAGGCATTGCTGTTTGTTGTTATTTTATTACTTGTTTTAATATTTTGACCCTGAATATTTAGTACTTTAGTGTTTTATTTATTCATGTTAAGGAGAGACCAAAGTCTCAGGGGCAGAGGATGCCCTTGGACATGAAGTGTCTGTGCTCCTCTGAGTTTGAACCCGGGTTCCACTGCCTCCTCTCTAAACCTGGCTTTTTTATCTTTAGATAAAATGACATCCCATCCCCTTGGGTCAGTGGGCAGGTGGTCATTTGGCTTGGTCTGTGAATGGCTGGGGATGGGTCGGGAGTTTGGCCCTGGGTACCTGAGCAGGGCCTTGGGGAACTGCCCCATCCTTGGAGGGAGAGGGTGCTGAACTGTGTATGCCCCTGCAGATCTTCTCACTGGGTTACTGCCCCACTGGGGAGTGGCTGGCTGTGGGCATGGAGAGCAGCAACGTGGAGGTGTTGCACCACACCAAGCCCGACAAGTACCAGCTGCACCTGCATGAGAGCTGCGTGCTGTCCCTCAAGTTTGCCTACTGTGGTGAGCCTGGGTCCTGGCCTGACAGGGCTTGGGGGAGGGCTGGCATCCTGGCCCAGCCATGTATGCCGAGTGGTCCAGAACTTACAGAAAGAGCTCAGCCCAGGTTGGTGTCCCTTCAACACCCTTCGGGGATCTTGTCCTCCATCCTGTTCCTCAGAGGCACTGAGCTCTCAGGAAAAGGCCATAACTTGTCCTCAGCAGCCTAGGGCAAAGGAATAGACACGAAGCAGTCCAGGTAGCTCCTCCCGGTGGCTGGTGGCTACGGCCATAGGCTTGCCGTCTGGTAGCCTGCTCCCCACCCTGACAAGCCATCAGACCAAGGGCACACCTCACCTGCTCTAAACCTCAATGAGGTTCTCTGAGGCAGAAGAGAGCATGGTGCCTGCCACATAGTTTTGGGGGGAGCATTAGTGTATTAGTGTGGATCTGTGGTCACGTGCCCACCTGGAGGAGGTCGCCTGGGTCTCCAGGTTGTTGGGGCTTTGCTCCTTCCAATACTTTCTGCCACCTTCCAGTAGTAAATTTAGGAGGGCCAGTTGGCCTTAGTGCTTTCAATGGAGAAGTGTAAAAATTGCACTTACCCTCAAATCCTACCTTTTCCTGTCCATCCCAGCCCCCTATTCCTGCAGGTGGCAGAGAGAGATGTTCTTTGGGTTTCCATGTGTTCACTTGCAAAATGCTACTCCTGAGTGGAGAGTCACACTAAGCCCTGGTTAGCGGTCCTTGGGGTGTTTCCATGGTAGCCAGCCATGTTGGGGCAGCTCTTGCTTGAGAGGGCAGCAAGCCATACCCTAACTATTCCTTTGGCTCCCCCCTGCAGGCAAGTGGTTCGTGAGCACGGGGAAAGATAACCTTCTCAATGCCTGGAGGACACCTTACGGAGCCAGCATCTTCCAGGTATGCCCACCTACACGTCCTCTCCATCTGACCTGAGGCAGGATCCACCACCACTGTGCCCACTGTGCGGGAGGCGAGAATGGCGGGAGGCAGAACAGGAAGAGCCTGGAGCTAGGAGCAGACCTTCCAGGCCCTTTTCCTGCTCCTACCTGATAGGCACCCAGGTTGGGTTTTGCGGAGGAAAAGGCTTAGGGACCACAGGGGACACCTATTTTGTTGCTAATGGCTTCTGACTCCTGAAGATGAGGGCTTCTAAGCAGGGGGCTCTTTGGGATCTAGAGCTTCCTCACCAAGCCACTCACTTCCTGACCCCAGGCTGAAATGTCTGGTATCCCATGTGTCACGCATGTCCCTTTCGGAGTCTCTAGTTAAATTGAGTGCTTCAAAGTTTGGGTACCAGTCCTTTTCCTGGCCTGTGGGGCTGAGGGTCTGGCAGGCTGAAGTCTGCTCCAGCTCAGAAAGTCTCAGAGGGAGCGTCCCGTCTGAACTCTGAAGAGGCGCTCACCTCTGTCCTGTTTCCGTCCTTAGAACATATTCTGAAAGTCCCGTGGGAGCTGTCAATGAGCTTTTCCTAGTGGCAAGGCTGGTGGGAGGCCCCCTAGCTGCACACGCCTCCAGACCCACCCTCTGCTGGGCTCGGGGTGGGAGCTGAGACAGTGCAGCGGGGCGATTTCATGCAGAGAGCGTTGAAATGGTCTGAAGGGCTCCAAATGAATTCCTGTCTTTTTTTTCTCCCCACACCCCACGCCTTCCTGCTTCTCGTCGTCTCCCTCCTCCAGTCTAAAGAATCCTCGTCTGTCTTGAGTTGTGACATTTCAGCGGATGACAAATATATTGTAACAGGCTCTGGTGACAAGAAGGCCACAGTTTATGAGGTCATCTACTAAACAAGGACTCTAACAGGGCTGTCCAACTCTGGGAGAAACCATCTCGGCTCTGACAGGGAGACCCCAGTCGAGGCCCCTGAGGATGGCGGAGGAGGGGCCGTGAGCAGCCGCGCTCCGGGCTGTGCTCCAGCGGGCTGAGAGGGCACGTGCCCGCCATGGCCCGGACTCCTGGGCATGGATTGATGTGTCTCACAGACTCGGATGGATTCTCTTCTCCTCCTCCCCCTTAACAATGCTGGCAGATGCTACAAATAGATTTATTTGGAGGCTTGTGGCTCCAGTTCCCCACAGACACCCTCATGAATCTCTGTCTCTTCCTCCCCATTCTTTTGACCTGTCCCCTCCCTGCTTGGGTGGGGGACAATGGAGTGGACCACATTGTTGTGCTGGGGAGGGGGATCTCGTTCCTGATTGTGCAGTGCACAAGATTTGTGAAAACTGTAAATAACAGACTCCTGTGGTGGACTGGTCAGTGGGGGAGGAAGCCCCTGCCCAGTGGGAGCTCGCCGTGTATTTCGCCTGCTGTATTTGTGATCCACTCGTGGTGGTGGCTTTTTGTTTTTGTTTTTGTTTGTTTTTTAAACAGAAGTTCCCATCAGGGAAAGGGACAGGGAGGGAGTAACAGGAAGAAGGGGTTGGAACAGGGAGGAGAGTCCTGGGATCGGGGAAGGACCTGCAGCGGCCAAGCAGACTGGCACCTAACACCAGGTGAACGCGCCTCATGCGGGTTTGGCACCCTAGGCAAGCCTTGAGGGAGTGCCAGATGGACAGACGGACTGAAGGACAGTGCTGAGACCGGGCCGACCTGGGTTGATGTCCGTAGGGGACAGCTGGGTTTCCCTCCGCTCTGTCTGCCTCTTGCCCTGTCTCGAGTCTCCCTCTCTCTCAGGCCTCTGGCTCCATCTTTCTCTCCTTCTCCTCTTTCTCTTTGGTGCACACTGGGTCATTGTGATGAGAAATGGAGGTTCAGAGGAACTCCCTCTCCAGCCTTTCTTAATCTTCCAGATGGATGGATGGACACAGCCTGGAAATGACACCACGGTCGAGGGAAGCATAGCAACTCAGCTCAGGGAGCTACCAGAGAAAAACAGCAATGGATGTGGGTGCTTTTTTTTTTTTTTTTTTTTTTAATTTGAATAAAAAGAATTAGAAGTGATGTCTTCTCCCCCTTCCTGCCTTCAGCCCCTTCCTCTCTCCCTAGAGGGGACAAGCAGATTAACCTACAGGGTTATAAAGTCTGAGCAGGTGACTTGCCCTCTTCCCCTCCTGGGCAGGGCAGAGAGGGCCGGGGGCAGGGAGATGTCCTGGTGCGCTGCGGTGATTCCTAACAGCTCTCAGTCTCTTGTGGCCCACAGAAGTTCCAGGTAGAATATGGTCTCCTGCGGTTGGTTACCAAGCTTTGGTACCAAATGTTCTGAGGTATTAGGATGTTGGGTTTTGGTCTTTTTTTTTTTTTTTTCCTTTAAAAAAAAAAAGAAGAAGCTAAAGGCAGTGTGAGTCCTGGGGGTGGGCTCTCCATGGATGTAGCATATGGAAGATAATTTTTATACTGCATTTTTATGGATTATTTTATAATGTGTGAGTTGGTCTGGTGAGGAGGAGGAGGAGGGGCTTCTGTGAAAACCGCCCATCTTCAGGTGTTCCTGCGGCTGAGCAGCTTCCGGACGTGACGTGGAGGTCGTGGCTTGGAGCCGGCACAGCACCCTGTATCTGTCTGAGATGGGGACGCAGGGCGTCTGGAGTCTCTGTCTCTCTCCCTGAGTCTCAGATGTTCATCTGCCACCTCTTGTTAAGGCTCTAGCCCGGAGGGAGGGTGAGGGTAGAAGAAAGTTATTCCTGAAGAAAAAAAAAAAAGAAAATGAAAAGTCATTGTAATGAGCTGTTTTTATATTTTTAAAAGTTACTATTTAAAGGTTGGTTTGATTGTTGCGTTTTAATTGCCTTTCCCCCAGCGTGCCAGTCATTCCCAAGGAGAGCTGGGCCACCGTTGGCCTCGAACCCCGCGACCAGGGGCAGCTTCCCTGGTCAAGCCACACATCCGTAAACGCGAGCTTTTCTCATTTTAAGGGACTTTTCCTCCCCCACCCCCAAGGTAGGAGTCCCAGCCTGTGTCACCTCCCCGTCTAAGGCAGCAGCAGGGTGGGAGCTGGGATTGCATCTGCCCAGATAGGTGGGACAGTGCCCTGTAGGGAAGGCAGGCCACAGGGTGACATCAAAGAACTGACTGTCCATGAAAGACTTTGGGGGAGAAGATTAGTGAACTTCAAATGTCTGTGAACATTCAGACCTGAAAACCTGAACTGTTCATTTTAAAGCTTAACATGTTTAAACGTTAACAGGGAGACACTCAGTCTGATCACAGGTGTGTCTTGAGTGGTGAAGGAAGGATCTTCAGAAGGGGCAGGCCAAGAAAGGCAGGTCAGTGTCCCCAGGGAGATAGGGTCAGATGGTAGGGCCAAGCACACTGGAGCCCACAGAAGTCCTAGGATCAGTTCCTGGGTGCTTGGACTTCAGGCAGCATCTGGTAGAACCGGGGACTCCAGCTCCTTAATTTCTCCTTATAAATCAGCACAAACAATTGCCAGCTGTTTCATGGAAGAAAGGAAATAATTTTTTTTTTTTAAAAAAAAGAAGTGATCTCAGAATGAAGCATAGTCTTTATGCAACAACTAGAAAGGACAGCTGCCCTCTGGGCTTACAGAAGGGTAGTCGGATAGGGTTCAGTCCTACCCCACGGAGGGGTTGCAGTCTCCCCTTCACCTCAGTCCTGACGGTTGCCCCATCTTGAGGAAACCTGGTCCCTCTGCACTGCCCCCTTCTATGTCCAGTTCCACTTTGCTGCAGTCAGGATAAGATTGGAGATAGGACTTACAGGCCCAGGTGGGTGGAAAAGGAAATATCTTAGTAAATGCACAACCTCCAGGTTGGTCCCAGGAAAGAAGGCCAGCGTTACTCCCATTTCCTAGAAGAGGAGACAGCCTCTGAAAGGCTGCTCTATCAAGATTTCCTGGGCCTGGTCAAGGATGGAAAGATGACTGAGACTTTTGATTGTTGCCATAGAAGCGCAGTTTGTGGGGAGGGGCCATGCAGGGCACAGAGCCTCCAGCAGACATTCCAAGTATCATCTGTGTCAGCCATAATGCAAGCACCCAGCCTCACCTGAACTGACGCTCACACTGCGAGGGCTCCCTCCCTCTGCCTCATCTCCCCCACCATGGCTGTGCCATGTCCTCTGGCACACCTTGCAGTTGATCCCTGTGCATGTGGAAGTCTGCTAAGTGCTTGTCTAATCTGTGAGGAGGGACCCACCCCTAAGGAAGGCAGCTTAATCCACTACCACCACATTTATCAGGTAGAGGAGGCCTGATACCATTCTTCCAGTTTTTTCGTAATCACCCCTAACTGCATTTGCTCTCTGAAAAGATCCAGACTTGCATCAGTCAGCATCTGCAGCATTTCCCTGCACCTGTTTGCTTGTCTTGTCTTCCCAGCTCCACTAGTTCCCTGGAGGGCAGCACGCAGGCGTCATCTGCCCAGGGCAGTGCTAGCAAATGTACAAGCTAGCTCTACCAGCTCCAGAATTAGCCTTCTGAGTAACCGCCTGGGAGTGCCGTCAGTGATTAACGTCTGCAGTTCTGTCAGTTCTATTGTGTTGCTTTTCCCAAAGCAAGATATGTTAAAAAAAAAAAATAACAATTGGGAGCCGCACACTGTGAGCAAATGAGGCAGGTTGAAGCAGGAGGATCACAAGTTCAAGGCCAGCCTGCACAACTTAGCCAGACCCTGGTCTCAATAAATAAATAAAAAGGACTGGGATATAGCTCAGAGCTACAGCACCCCTGGATTCAGTACCAGAAAAAAATTTTAAAAAAAAATAGAATGGGGACAGGGCTGTCAAGAGGACTTAATGGCTTTCATTCCCATCCAGTTATGTACAAGTATCCAGGTCGTTCCTGGCCACTTCTGAGGTCGGGAGATCTGGATGCTGGAGCTAAGAGCTCCCTAGCAAGACTGTTGCATGTTGTAAAGCAGCAACTGAATATTCCAAGATGGTTTATTTCAAAGACACGGTGTTTGAAGGGAGCATAGTTTTTAAATACAAAGTATAATAGGATTAAACTTTATTAGACACCATTTGATTTTGTGGGTGTGTGTGATAACAATATAAAATACATTCTATATCTGTGAAGCATTTTAAAACATTACACCAAAATTGGATCTTTGGAATTCAAGGGGACATCTTGTACAGAGTTCCTGGTTTTCTAAGTGTGGCATTCAAGGCCCAGAAAGAACAAGTCACTTACCATGAATCACAAAGCCCAAGCCAAGATTGTGGCTCAGCACTCCTCCTCCCAATCCCCTCACACACTTCTCAGGAAGGACAGGAAGCTAGGAGGGAGGTGCCCAGTGGACAGTGACTGGAGGAATTATATCAGGGAAGAGTCTCCAACAGGACTGGCAAGGAACGACCTCATGGAAGGAGAGATGGCCCCAAACAGTGATGGAAACTAGCGTTCTACCTCAAGAACCTCTCAGAACTCCCATTCACCCATTTTGTCTATTCTCCCATCACCCATCCTTCCACCCATCCTGAGCCTGTTCACTCATCCATCCAATCAATGTTTATGTCGTGAGAATCTAACATGTGCCAGGCATGATTCTACTTTCTAAGATGCAAAGATCAGTAAGAGAATCTCTGCACTCAGAGCTCTCAGGTGCCTGGGGGTTACAGTCAGAAACAGACAAGTAGCACTCCATGAGGGCTGCAAAGATGCAGACCTGGGCATAGGGGGCAGAGCAAGGGCTCCTGAAAGGAGCAATAGATAGCTAAACCAAGGCCTCCGGAATCCAGGTGGAATGCTCAAGGAGGTGGGGAGGAACGTTCCAGGGAGAAGGGGCAGTATGTGCCAGAATGGGGGTGGGAAGCCCCATCTTCATACCATGCTTGACCCAACCCCATCTAGCTCTTCTCCCCTGCTCTTGTTCCAGTCTAGCTTTCTCAGGTTCAAGTTCTTGGAGCCTCTCCCCAGACAGCCTCCTCCAGGCCAGAAGCCCAGCTAGGCCCCAGGCGGAGCAGGCTGGTGAAACAGGAGGAGGGACCCAAACCCCAGGCAGGGACCAGGATTCCAACTTGAGCCAAGAGAGGCAGAGCAGGGGCAGGAGATGGAGGGCTCTGCAGTGCAGGGCCCGAGGATGCCTGCACGGTTCCCAGGGCTCCAAGATCCCAGCATGACTGGCATTAGAAGCCCTGGGGCTCTCTACACTGGATGAGTAGGCAGGGGTGGCCCACCTGTTCTCTCCACCACACACGCGCGCACACACACACACACTTTAAATCTGTGCCTCCTCATTCCCCCATTGGAGCCCCTCACTGGTCCTCAGCACAGCACGATGTCTAAGCTTATCACCAGGCCTGGACCCTGATCTCTGGTCACCCCGAACACATCTCTCGCTTTACTTCACACATCAGTCCAACACCACTTCCAATGTTCATTTTAGGTCTAGAATGTGCTTCTCTTTCAGCTGGGAATACCTTGCATCCTTGTTTGAACTGCTGCTCATTTTCAGGACTCAGCTGCAATGTCACTCTCTAGGAAAGCTTCCCAGATTCTCCCTTCCCATGGCCCTTTGTGCTCTCAGAACATCCTGTGCCAACTGTATGTAGTACATACCAAGCAGGTTAGTCACAGCTCTTAGTTTAATGATCTTCTGTTTTCTGATGCTCTCTAGACCCTCCTGCCAAGACTCATCACATAGTAGATGCTCAAGAAATGCTAGCTGAATCAGTGTGTGTGTGATGAAGATAAGAGCCAATGATTCTAGAGGGCTTAGTATGTACCGGAGCTCCATAAATGTTGTCTCATCTCCCTCACAACTGTCCTGTGAGATCTTTGCCATTACTAGACTCACTTTACAGATGAGGGAGTGAGCTTCCACTGCCTGAGGTCACATCGATTGTAGGGCTTGGGTGACATTGCTGCTGGCTGGCTTGATGTGTGGATGGATACAAGGATAAAGGATCGGTGAGGCGGGTGGTGGGAGGATGGATGGAGGACTGGCTGCCTCAGGAAGATTGGCTCAGAAGCTCAGAAAAAAAATGACCCCATAGGTGGAGGAGATCGTCCACATTCTTGAGGTAAGAGCCGGAGAGACAGAAGCCCCTGTCTAAATCAGGCCTTATCCAGGTCCATCAGGATACTTCTGTCAGCGCCCAGAAGCTCCCCAGTGTGCTCACTGAGTCCACTCCCCTCCCAGACAATTCAGACAAGGCAGGACTGATGGCTTAGAAGTGGAACCTTTGGGATCCAGGGATTACTGAAACCCGATGACAGTGAGGATGGGACTGTACCCTTGTCCCTCTTGTGTTTGGTGACAATAGGTTATTAGACTTGAAAAGACCAGGTCTGGAATTTCCAATTCTGGTAATGAAATAGCAAACTAAGAAGGATTCCCTTTATGTGAACACAGACATGCTGGATTTGAATTAGAATTAAACAATTTTACTAGCCTACCTGAAAGAAGGAGGGAGGACCCTCTAATGTGATAAGGTCTTTAAAGGTAGGGTTGGGTATTCCTGAGCTCAGCACAGTACCTAAAACCAACACAAAGCACAACCCGACAGAGTGGCAAGGAGGAGTGTTTAACATATCCCGAAGAGGAACTAGTAGATCATTCGTGAGAGAAAAACTTAGGGCTGTAACAGATATGAACAGCATGATTAACAAACGAGAGACATAGAACCCTACAACCAACTTTTGGAGAGAAGAAATTATTTTCTGGAACAGTTGGAAGACTTAGTTCTACCAATCAAAGGCATCAGGGAAAGCATTTTACAAAAGTCAACAACCATTCCTGACTTTTCTTAAAATATCAAAGTAAGAATAAAAGAAAAAAATTTGAAGGGGGCAGTGCACTGGGGATCAAACCCAGGCAGGGCCTTGTGCATGTTATGCAAGGGCTCTACCACCGAGCCACATCAAGAGCCCCCAAAGAATAGATTGCTATACTGGACCTGCAGCCAAATAATAGATAATGGTGAAGTTTGGGAAGCATCATTTAATCAGAAAAAAAAAAAAAGATTATTCATTATATAGTGAAATAAACTAGACACAAAGATAAGTATCACGTTTTGCCTCATGTGGGATCTAAGGTGGGAAAAAGACATGAAAGTATCAGGGAGACTATTAGAGAAGAAGAAAGAGATGGGGGGCAAGAGAAGGTATTGGGGATGGATATGATCAAAGTATGGTTTTGCAAGTACAAATGTGCCACAGCGAACCCCATTATTCAGTATGACTAAAATACACTAAAACAGGGGACAAACAATTTAACTAGGCATGGTGGCATACACCTGTAATCCCAGGAACTTGGGAGGCTAAAGCAGGAGGATCACAATGTAGACACTATTTCAAAATAAAAAATAAAAGGGGCTGGGAATGTAGCTCAGAGGTAGAACACTTGCCTAGCATGCCCAAAGCCCTGGGTTCCATCCCCAGCACCACAAAAAAGAGCACTAATGACTTAATTTAACTCAGGCAATATATATTACTCTGGATAATGCATTTTCCAAGGTTTTAGAAACTACATTTGTTTTCTCTGTAACTAATCCATCATTTGGAAATAAAAGCTTGCCTCACAATATATGTCAGAATACTTTTAAAAAGAATAATCATTATTAGCGCCTTTATTCAATATTGTACTGGAGGTTCTAGCCAATGCAATAAGACAAAAATAAATAAACATGTAATGATTGAAATGAGAGAAACAAAGTAATTATTTTCAGATGATATGTCTGTTTACACAGACAATATATAAACAAATAAGAGAGTTTGGTTAAGTTGCTGGATTCAAGGCCAAATTTATTAATAGCATTCCTATTCTCAAGCAGTAACCAATTAGAAATGCATTGTAAAGGCAAAATGCATTTATGCTAGCTTTTTAAAAGCTAACTATGAATAATCTAAGTAAAGCTGCATACGATCTTTATGGAGAAAAACACAAAATTTTATTGAAGATTTTTTTAAAAAGACCTCTGTAGATCAAAGCTCTACCATAGTAATTGATGAGAAAATTAAATATCACTTAAATGCTGTCACTCCCAGTAATTATAAATGCAGTATTAAACAAAATCCAAATAGCATATGTTCTTTGTAAGTTGATGCTAAAATGCATATGAAGAGTAAATGACCAAGCCTAGCAAATTTTGAAGAGAAATAAAAAAGAGGACTTGGCCTGCCAGATACTAGGACTTATGAAAAAGCTATGGTAAGTAGGAATTGTGATCTAGGTGCACATGTACACAAGTGGACCAATGAAATAGAATACAGAGTCCACAAAGAGACCCCCAACGCAGAGGAGAACGTGACTATCATAGCGATGGTGTCATGCATTGGAGACAAGCATGATTCTGCAGTCGTTCCTGGAAGCTAGGCCATCTTTAGAATGGGAAAATTGATCACTAACTCACACAACACACAAAAACAAATTCCAAGCCGAGTGCAGTGGTGCATCCCTGTAATCCCAGCAGCTCAGGAGGCGGAGGCAGGAGGATGGAGAGTTCAAAGCCATCCTCACCAACGGCGAGGTGCTTAGCAACTCAGTGAGACCCTGTCTCTAAATAAGATACAAAATAGGGCTGGGGATGTGGCTCAGTGGTGCAGTGGCCCTAAGTTTAGTCCCTGGCACCAAAATAAATAAATTAACTAGTTAATTTAAAAAATAAATTCCAGAGGGATTAAAGTACTTAAGCTTTTAGGATAAAATATTGGAGAACAACCTCAGAACTCCGAGGAGTAAAAGGATTATTGAACAAGACACAGAAAGCAAAAAGTACAGTGAGAAAGAAAGATCAATTTGATTATATTAAAATTTTAAGCACCTGTACAACCAGCAACTTCCCAATCAGTACAGGAATGCCAACAACCCAAGAGGACAGAGACAGCTGGTTCACAGGGGAGGAAGCAGGAATGGCTAGTGAACACGTGAAAAGTCCCTTCTCTGCAGGGATCAGGGACATGCAAATCACAAAAACAAAGATGGAACAACCCATTCCAATTGGATTGGCAAGTGTTTGAGTTTGACAGCAGGAAACTTCCGGGAGGACGAGAAGTACTAGTATTGTCTGATACTTTGTGGGAACTTGAACTGGTTCAACTACTTTGTAGGACAACTTAGCAACAGCAAAGTGGAGGTGACAAAACCTTATGACCTGGTAACTCTACTTCCAGGAATGTACCCTGGAGAAGCTCTTCAGCAAGTACAGAAAGACATGTGTACAGAACTTTCATTTTTTTCTTGTTTGAGCAAAAATGAATGGAAACAACCTGTCCATTAATGGAGGGAATGGATATTTTAAATCTATGCATTTTCTAATATAACGAAATTGCTCATAGGCATTAAAATGCATAAGCCAGATCTTCATGTATCTACTTGGATAAGTCTCAAAAACAATGTTATGTGAAAAGAGCAAATTGCAAAGGAAATACATGATAGGATTCTGTTTAAGTGAAATATAAATCCACAAGATGAGTCTATATTTGAGCATGTATATACATATCAAGACATAAAAAGATGAATAGAATCAGCCCCCACACCACCAGAATAATAACAATTATCTGTGGGGAGAGAGAGAAAAGGAATGAGGGTTGGCAGGAGTTCAGCTCTACCTATCACATTTTGTTACTTATTTTTTTTTAACCTGAAAAGAATGTTTAAATGTTCACATTTTGGCAATTTCGTAGTTGTGGTGGTGTTGGGTTAGTTTCTATTTTTTTCAATATGTTTGAAATATTTCATAGTTTAAAAAATAAGAAAATCAGGAAGATCAGAGCTCAATTAAGATGCACCCCTGGTGACTAAATGAGGGTGGGGTAGAGGGGTGACATGGTCAGTGGCAGAAAGCAAAACCCCCAGCTCACTGAGTCCCCTGGACCACGTGTTATGGTATCTCTCCTGTGTTCCATCTTCTCATCTATTAAGTGACGTTCAAAGGCTAGATGAGTCCTCCCTAGGTCCTCCACAGCCGGGATGTTCTGTGATTCTAATGGTTTGGGGAGTGTTCAGGGGCAGCTGTCCCATGCACAAATGGATTGGATTTGAATAAATCCAAAGGCAGAGGGCAAAGAGTGATGAATCTTGATGTGCCCATCATCAGCTCCAACTGTTATCAGTGCAGAGGAGTCTTGTGTTATCTTGCCCTACTCATTTCCACCTAGCCCCTACCACTGTAGTGTCATCCAGTAAATTCCAGTCATAGCACCAGTGAATAGTAAATATTTTACCCAGTCCAAAAGGTAAGACTTATTTTTAAAATAAACCAAACTTTATAACAAATTAACCGTAATTTATAATCCTAAATATCTAACCTACATTCAAAGTTCCTCTATTGTCTCATAATTTTAAAAAAGTTATTTATTTGAGTTAGAATTGAAATAAGGACCAGGCATGGTGGTGCATGCCTATAATCCCAGCAGCTCAGGAAGCTGAGGCAGGGAGGATTGCAAGTTCAAAGCCAGCCTCAACAATTTAGCAAGGCCCCAAGCAACTTAGCAAGACCCTGTCTCTAAATAAAGAGAGGCTGGGAATGTAGTCAGTAATTAAGCACCCCTGGGTTCAATCCCTAGTACCAAAAAAGAAAAGAAAAAGAGAATCCATACAGAGCAAGTATAATTGATGTGTCTTTTCAGTTCCTCTTCCTTCCAGCCCCTGCCTTCCACCCCCATACATAAATGTACTTTTATTTATCAAAGAAAAACAAATTATTTGTCCTTAGAAGCTCTCCTTAGAGCTTCACACAGCCTGAATTTTGCTGATTGCTAAATTGTAGTTAGATCTTGAAGCTTGATTAGAGATCCAGGCTTGATTTTGGGGGTGGCAAGAATACTTCATAGATTGATTAGGAAACACACAGTGTCCCAGGAGAAGAGATCTCTGGGAGAGGGTCTTGAGGAGTTCCCAGGGAGAGAGGGGAACTCGACTCAAGACCAATGTGGTCCTTGACCTAAGTTACAGGAGAGAACTGCAGCCTGTGTCCACAGAGGTACAGAGATTTACTTAGGAAAGCAAGGAATACACATTCAGGGGAGAATGAGGGCCATCTTGAGAGTGAGATGCACTACGGCTTCCCAATTCCTAAGGAAACTTGACAAGGGGTGGATATGGGAAGGTATGTGGGGATAACTTCCATCTGGGCAGTGTACAGTTGTCTGGCCATTCTCTGTTGGCCATTATCTGATCAATAGGTAATGCTGGAAAGTCCACTAAATTATAGATTTCTTAAAAATGTCTTTTTTTTTTATTAATTAGTGGCCCGATTAACAGTGCACAAGGCAGATTTACAGATTTCCCCCAAATTTGGCAGTGACTGGCCTGGGGAAGACACTGGCATGGGGAGTGACAAGCCTGGAAAGGTGTGCAGAAGCTCAGGTTAAAATTCTATTTCTGCCAGGTACAGTGGTGCACACTGGTAATCTTGGGAGGCTGAGGCAGGAGGATTGCAAATTCAAGGCCAGTCTCACCAATGTGGAGAAACCCTGTCTCAAAAAAGGACAATATTCTAATTGTGTTACTCCTTTTTCATGTATTTGCTCTAAAGAAAACCCTGCCTGCCACCATTTGGTTACCTTGAAACACGGTTTGTATAGGAAATGCAGGATAAATGCTTGGCTTATTTGATGTATCTGACGTTTTTAAAAAATAATAAATTTATTCCTCCATATCCTCAAAAGTTGGCCAAAGAAGTTTCAAAAATACTATGCATGTGTGGATTTAAACAGATTTGATGTGTTTCAGGCAGGTGGAGTTGTCCTCACTGCTTCTCAAATCATCCTCTTTGGGGAGCCTCAGAGCGCCTCCTGAATCTTTTTGAGATTAGCCTTGGAAAGCCTCATTGCTTTCTGGCAAAAGATCATGCATCCTGGCTCATCATGTGAATCTCTGTCCTGGATGACATACGTTTAGTCATCTCTCCAAAAAAATTTGAAGCCTTTTAGTGGGAAGTGGAATTAGAAACCATAATATGGATGCTAGGGGTGCTTCATGCTAATGGGATGGCCATGTTAGGGGGCCTTTCCAGTAACAAAGCTAAGAAACATATGTGTATTTATATATTTGTTAAAATCGTGAGGACTACTGATGCTTCAACTGTAGGGTTACAGTTTTTAAATTTAACCTATTGATCTTCTGTCTGAATCTCCTTTCAATGTAGATTAAATTCTGAGTGGTTTACATCTAACTGAAGATGAATTTCAAATCCTTCCCTTGTTACCCATTCACTGCCCGCCTCATTTCTTCAACAATCAATTGTGGGTTTCCTGAGGCAAGGATTAAGTTTGGTTCATGTCTGTATTCCTGGTTTCTACCAGTACCTGTCACATGACAAGCACTGGTATGTAGTTATTGAATGCCTGAAAGATGATGCTTTCAATGAAAAGTTTCCTTTCCTTAAATAGAGAAGGGGAACAAATAGAATCTGAAAACTAGCTCAGAACTTTAAGCCAAGCCTATCCACCCGCTCAGTCATGCATTAATTCAATAATAGAGACAGAGCACACCCGGCAGGGACTTGAGATAAACTGTCCATGCTCTCACAGAAGACACTTGTTACTTTGGAAAACAAACTTCAACAATTATAAAATAATATTATTAGTAATTAATGACCTAAACAACTTGCTACGGGGGTCCACAGCAGGGGGGTTAGGAAACATTTAGGTGGGTCAGGAGGGAAAGTACCCACAAGGGCTTTGCAGAGGAGATCCCGTTTGAACTGGGTGTTGAGGGAATGAGTAGAAGTTGTGAATTGGAAGGAGAGGCATTTTAGACACGCTCATCCCTGAGTTGACTGCTCCTCCGAACGCTGAGCCATACAAGAGGGACCTGAAAGGTTTCTTGGTCCCTTGTGCTGGGGCTGGGGCTTCTCCTTAGAGAAACCTGAATGTCCCCCAGAGGGATGCAGGGGGGTAGACAGGCAGTGGAGAAAGGAAGGGGAGAGAGAGGGGACCCACAGGGCAGGCTTGGTTCACTTTGCTGAAGCTGCACAGAGGATTATTTTGCAAACTGCTGCCAATTGCTGTGCATGCACTATGTAGATGGCGGTTTATTTGTCAACGAAAGCCATTTGCATTCAAGCTTGTTTGGGGACAAACTCCCTAGTCCCTTGGGAAGGCCCGAGGAGGACAGATGTTACCCAAGCCTCTGCTACTTGACTCACCATCTTCTTTTTCTCAGGGTGAGGCACCTTCCTCAGTCCCTGCTGGCCCAGGCCCAGGAGGCTTCTGAGCCCTTCCCCCAACTTGATCAAAGCCACCTGGGTCCACAGAGTCTAAAAACCACAGTCATTTGTAAATGATCATCTAATGATATTTGCTGTGGTCTAGAACCCACTGGCCTATGACTGACTTAACAGTTTTTCTTAAATAACTTTACCTTTGAAAGCAAATTAAATAGTTTAAAAGGAAGGTTTATATCATTATCCTAAATGGAAAAAAAGAAACTAAGATAATTTATCTTAAATTTAAAAAGCTTGATTCTAAAAAATTCAACGCCAACTATTCTAACTAGCCATGCCCCAAGTCCTTTTCATTTCTTATGGGGGGAGGCCTGAGCTGGGGGAGAGTGGTAAAAAGGAGAGGTGACCCCGTGTTTGAGAGGGGCAAAGGACCTATCAGCACCCAAATCAGACTTGCTGCTATACCTGATTGGAGTGAGTGAGTGAGGATTGGAGACAGAAAGACTCCTGCTCTGGGGAACAGTGGAAAACCCTTCCTGTGCCCTGGATCAGGAAAGCCAGATCTATTTCAACACTGGGCTCTTTGTTACAGATGAGGAAACGGAGGCCTAGAGAGCACTGTGACTTGGAATGGAACCTCCTCGGAGGCAGGATCCCCATCAACCTGGGCCCTCTGGGTCCCCAGAGCCAAGTGCATTTGCAGAATGAAGGAGTGAATAACTACACAGACTGAAGTCATGACTGACACCAAAGCCCAGGTTTCTTGACTATTGAGTGGCTTCACCTGGCAGACCTTCCCCCCACCCCCGCCCACTATGTCACTCCTCCCCAGCTTCCTCTTTCAGTTCTTCTTGGGGAATTACAGAGATTATGCTTCTCAGGCAGGGTGGAGTGTTCTTGCCTGAGTCTCATGCTTTCTATGGTATCTCCAGATGTCCCCAGCCAGTGACATCTCGTTCCCTAAGTGGCCTGACCTGTGATACATAGAGAAAGCATCAGCCCCCTCTTCCCGGCTCCCTTGACCTCAGCAGGCACAGCTCTGGGGCCACCTCTGCCACATCAGCCCTGCCCATCCACCTGCCTGGGAGCCAAATGGGGGCAGCACAGAGTGGGTTTGATGGGCATAGACTAAGGTACCCCGAATGGATGTGGGGGGAGGCCTGAGCTGGGGGAGAGTGGTGCCTGTCCCATGACCTCTGTTCTCAGGACCCAGACCTGCCCCTGAGCTGCTGCCAGGGTTGCCCGGAACCCAGATGGTCCTAATATTCTATAGACAGTGCTCCCAGGTCAGCAGCATGTGAGTATGGGAGGCCAAAGGAAGGGCAATTGCCAGGTCTAGGGGCCAGGAAGGGGTTTCCTGGAGGGGGTGAGGTCTGAGCTGGGCTCTGAAGGACAGGCGGGAGGAGGGAGGCCACAGAGCAGGGCAGCACTACAGTTTGCCCAGCCTGGAAGGAAGAAAAGAGGAAGCTCCAGGGAGAGCCAACCATGGAGGGCTCAGAAGTAACTGGGGGACAGGGGACCAAAGAGTCACTGATAGTTCAGCCGAGTGGACTCATGGTGGGGTTTGAGTGTTAGGACACAAGTTCTACCTGTGGTATCAGATAGCACTAGGCAAGGGTCAGGGCCAGTGGGCAGCAGCACCATGGACACTACCATGCCTGTGGCCTCAGCCCTGCACAGCTGGAAAAACGTACTGGGTGAAGGGTGGTGGAACCGCCAAGGGAAGAAGGTACTCAGCCCCTCCTTTACCTCCCACACAGCCTGGCCCACAGGGACTTGGAAGACACCCTTCCAGGTAGGGAACAGCTGTAACTGCTGGGCCAAGCACAGGTGTCCTCTCTTAGAAATCCAAAGCTGGAATCCCATTGGGCCAGTATGCCTGTGTCACTGCAGCCCCAAGAGGCAGCTCTGGTCTCACCGTCTCCACCTGATGGTAGCACTGATTGTAGCCATGGACTTCTGCCTCCACTCTTCCCCACTCCCTCCCACTCCCAGCATCCCTGCCCAAACCTAGTGCCCCTGCATTGCCACCACAGACCCTCCTGCCACCATCCTTGATTCATTCTGGGACCTGTCATCCTGGCCCCTCCAGCTTCTTGCAGTCCAGAGTGGCCCCAACATCTCAGTTTCCCTCTCTGAGCCATCCTCAGGAAAGTCACAGCAGGTGTGAGCTGTGACTCTGCCCCAGGCTTGCTGGGTTAATCCTTTGTGCATCTGTGCCTCAGTTTCCTCATTCAGAACATGGAGGGGAAAACGGGTCTGCGAATTCCAACCTCTTCCAACTTGGGCACCACCCCAGAGAGTCCGCGCCTGTGCCTCCCATACCCCCATTCCAGGTGTTGGGGTGTCAGGCTCCCAGCTCTGTGGGAGGGTCCAGGCCCCTCCCCTCAGCCCAGAGCCCCCACAAGCGCTGTGCTCAAGTCCCGGCGACAGCCCGGAGCAGCGCGTCTCAGCAGCTCTCTGCCACATGGGCCACTATTATCGCGGCAGCGGCCCTCGCCCCTCGGGCAGCCCGCACTGAGCAGATGGCAGGGGAGGCGAGCGGCCGCGTCAGCTGCTGTTATCTCTCGCTGATGACACGGAGTGTAAATTTTGTTGGCAACACTCCCTCCTGCCTCTGCATGCCACCAGCTTTAATCACTGTAATTGAGTTATAATGAATGATTGTGCGCTCGCATTGTCTGAGCCAGGCGGCTGAGCCAGCCAGCGAGCTGGGCCCGCCCAGGCGGGGGTCCTGACTGCTGGGGAGGGCGCATCGCCCCCTCACTGTGCCTCCGGCTCTGGTTCCCAGCTCCGTGGGCCCCTGGGCTCCCTTTCACCAGCGAGGAGGCTGCCACACTCTGCAGTGGGGGGCGGGCTTGTTTTTCTCTTTATTATTTTCAGATGACACATGAATTCAGGAATTGTGGAACATTTGGGAAATTCAGATAAGCAAGAAGAAAAGGAAGGAGAGTCACTGAAGTCCCGCCCGTGGTGGTAACCTCCCCGCTGTCCATTTTACGTTTTGGTGAACATCCTTTGGGACATTTTTTTACCATGCAAATAGAATGACCCTGCTGCTGCCATCCACGCACCCCGGTGCATCAAAGTCTGTGCTGAGTGCATTGTCCTGAGCTTTGCCTCTCTTGACCTCTACCAGCAGTTCTGGACAGTAGCTCCTAAGTGTCCTCCTTCTTCAGGGGAGGCAGCTGAGGCTCAAAGAGCTTCATGACCCTCCCAAGCTCAAGCAGCTACCAACTGGGCGGCCTGCTTCCCCCCCCCCCCCCCCCCACTGAGCATGCAAATGAAATGCTCAGGTTAAACTCCCCTCTCTGCGCTCTCTCCAGCCCTCTGGTGCCCAACAGAAGAGCAAGATGCCTCCAGAATTTTGAAGTCCTTTATCCTGAGAGAGTCTCTGGACAGTGGCCCTACCTGAGGGTTACTGTGTCTTACCTAGCTGGGTCCCAGGCAGTTTGCTGCCCCTCTGTAAATGATGACAAGAGGAGCCTTCTGGGGTGGTCGCCAGCTCCTTTGCTCTTGGGGTCCCAGAAGGGTGGGCCAGCTGCTGGGGGTGCGCACCAGGGCAGGTGCTGACCTCTCCAGACACTCAACACTGACAGAGAGCAGAGGGAGTCATCTCTCCAGGGACAGTGAGGGGCAGGGGCCCCTGGCTGCTCCTCCCTCTGTTGGGCTTTCTGCCGGCACAGGGCTGGGCCCCCAAGGAGCGTGAAGAGCAGGACTCTGGGAGCCGGAAGACAGGAGCTCATCCCAGCTCCAGAGGGACTCAGTATCACCTCTCCAGACTTCCCCTCTGAGCCCAGGTTCTCTGATCTAAAATGACAAATTTGGAGTTTACCTGATTATTCTTTCAGTCTTCCAGGTAGCAACATTCATTTTTTTATCAAGTGACAAAAATATTATTATTGAAAATAAATTTATTATTTATATTTATGCCTAATATATTTTCAAATAAATGATATTTTAATGCATACATAATAATCATAATAATATCATTTACTGAGCACTTGGTAGTATATGCCAGACACTATGCTTCTTTGCTATTTCTCCTCTTTTGTGACAGAGCACAGCACTTTTTCTACATCAACAAAATAAAAGCCATCCAGTCCCTTGAAACCTGCCTTTTTGTTTGTTTGTTTGTTTGTTCAGTGGTCCTGGGATGGAACCCAGGGGCTGGCATATACTATGCAGTGCTCTAACCACTGAGACACATCCCCAGCCTGGAAATGTGCATTCCAAAAGCCAGGCTCTCTCTACAAGAGCTGTTGGCCCAGTCCTCTGCCTGGGACCCACCTTCACGGGCCTGTACTGGGTGGAGGAGGCTGGAGGCCTGGAAGCCTGCAGGGTGCTGCGCTTGGTGGAGTGTCTCCCTAAGGCATGTCAAGTGCCCTTGGAGAGCTGCTTCTCAGGGAAAACAATGATTACTTTGGTGAAGAGTTCTTAGTAAACACATTCCCCAGGTTTCAGGTGTTCTAGCACCTTGAACCTGTGCTTTTGATGATGGTTCTCATTTCTAGGATCAAAAGTCCCTTTTCCCCGCTGGCTTGGAGCCAGAAGGATGCCAGGTGCCAGCTCTCATGTTTCTGGATACTGCACAAGGGACGCCGGCAAGGGGAGCATGCCTGGCCTTTCACTATCCCGTCAAATCCTCCCTAATGCCCCAAACCAGCTCCATTTTTTTTTTTAAAAAAGAGGAATATGAAGCACAGAGAGGTTAAGTAACTTATCCAGGCTTCCACAGCTGCATGATGGTACAAACTAAGGCATCCTAAGCATTGCCATAGGCACTGTGAGCAAGATGCCCACAGCTCCTGCCCTCCTTACACAGAAACAGCCCTGGTTCCTTTACAGACTTCAGAGCTCCCTCTGACAGCTGGCCTCTCTTCATGCATGGCCCCTGCAAACACACACACACACACACACACACACACACACACACACGTGCACACCTGTGACAGCACTGTTGGCACAGCTTGGTGGCCTGCCTCTCTATTGTGCCCCAGCTGGGGCTGGACTCCTCTGTCTGGAAGCCACTGGCAAGGCCTGTGAGTTGCAGGGGGCAATCTGCTCCCTCTCCTCAGAAGAGCCATGTGGACCCCAGGATCTTGGAGATTTAAGACAGTCCTCTCTCAGATGCATGTGACAACAGCCTACTACAGGAGACTCACGTAAGCCCCTGATGCTTGCCCACAGAAGCCATGACGCTGCCTCAGGCCACAGCCTGCACAGATCCCTGGGGTCAAAGTGCTTCTCTAGCCTCCCTCTTCTGTCCCCACTGTGGGGCCTGACCTCTGGAGGCTCTGCTGCTTTCTCTGGGTTGGGGATCTCCACTCCATGGAGGCCTAGCCTGTTCCTCTGCAGTCCCCAGTCCCTAGGTGCAGCCCACTGGCTCCAGCCTCCATGGCTCCTGCCTTAGGGTATCAGAAGGGAATGTCCCACATAGGGAATGTACAGTACGTTAGGGACCCAGAAGAGAGGAGGTGCTCATTCCTGTGAGCCTGGGGTGGGGCCCCCAGGTTGGGCAAGGCAGCTCCATCCTTCCTGATGCCTCACCTAACTTCATCTTGGTCCTCCTGGCCCTGCTGCCAGCCTGGTCCTCAGCCCTCCTGACAGGGGCACTTGCCTACCTAGAGGAGCTCATTTATTTGCTCTTTTCTTGGGAACTTTCCGAGGACCCTTAGGGGAGACAGGAGGAGAAGGAGGTGGGTCTGACTGCGCATTGCCTTTCTCATATCCCCCCTGTGACACCAGGAACCTTCCCGGGGACATGGGCTTTGAACTGGATCTGAAGAATCCTAACCACCTGTGCAGACAGATGATGGTTGGTCTGGAGTCTTTGCCGCTCCCTCTGTGTACCCCCTCTGAGGGCGCAGCGGTACAGGAATTGGGCTGCTGCTGCTGCTTTTTTTTTTTTAAACTTTATTCTATTTATTTATTTATTTTAAATGTGGTGCTGAGGATCGAACCCAGGGCCTTGCGCGAGGCGAGCGCTGTACCGCTGAGCCACAACCCCAGCCCCACCTGGCTGCTTCTCGGTGGGGTGGGTCTGAGTAGCAGTGCAGTCAACAGAGCCCTGGGCTCGGGTCAGAGCTGGCTCCAAGCCCTGGATCTGCCCTTGACCTGATGGAAACATTGGGGAAGTCAACCTCTCTGGCCCCCAGTCTCTGAAATGAGTCTAAATAGATTTATCTTCCAGGGCTATGAGGCTTGAGAAGAAGATGGTTAAAGACACGTTTTGTGGACAGTTAAGTTTCACCCACGTTGAGGGATGAGGAACTGTTACTCGCCAAGGAAATGTACCTCAGCCACCCACGGAAGTTGGTGAGGTTTGTGCTCCAAGCTGCACTTGGTCTCTCTTTGTACCCCATTTTGGCCTTCAGCCCTGGGCCTCACCCCATCCAGGTGCTGTCAGGCCCTGCAGCTGCCTGGGTGAGACAGGCCGCTCAGCCAGAAACGGGTGCTTTCCAAACGAAAGAGAAGGCAATGCTGAACTCCAGGGGATGCTTGACAGTAGCACCTCGACTCCTCCTGGGGAGATATTTTTTGGATGAAGCTTGCTCTTTAAGAGTGCCTCAAATGACAAATGGTGAGTAGCCTCTCACCTGCCACTGTTCAGGAAGCGTGGTGTCCATTCACGCAGCCTGAGCAGACTCCCCTCCCGGTTCTCACCGAATCATTATTGGTGGAACTCAAAGGGCCCTCTGAGGTTTCTGCCAAGCAGTCAGAGCTTAATCCTCACAGCTCCCCCGGAGGGGTCTATCATGTCCCCCATTTCACAGGCAGTGAAGCGGGGACGTGGACCAGGAAAGCTGACCAAAGTCTCAGAGTGGGATCCAAGTGTGCCCCCGAGTGCAGCGTGTCCCCCTTTGTGCTGCTCTAGGGGTGCTGACAGGTGCTGGGGCAGCTCCTCCTGGCTGACCTGCTAGGATGCCCTTGGCCAGCAAGTGCTCAGCTGAGCTTGCAGTGCTGCTCAGGGTCAGGGCGACCTGGGCCCAGCTGCGCAAGACGAGGCCCAGGAGACGGCTGCAACAGCTGCTGCCCTCCAGCTCGCTCCTCTCCCAGTGGGTTGCTGCCACCTGCAGCCTTGCTCAGGATGAGTAGCCAGGGCCCCACGGTTCTGCCCGACTGGCCATTTCAGAGAAACTGGTGGGTGAGGGAAATAGGGGTGCGGCCGGGGAGATGCAGCCTGGAAGTCTCCGAAGAGGAGAGCAGGGCCGGGCAGGCAAGGCCTTGTGCTTCAGGAAGGCTGATGCAAAACCAGCCCAAGAAGAGGTCTAGCGTGGCCCACAGGCACAACCTGGATGAGCATCTGGGGGATTCCAAATGGTTGTATGTGACTTCACGGCCAGAGCCACCATCCAGGGGCCTAGTGGGGTCATATCTGACAGAGCGGGCCCAGGAGAGCAAGGCAGGTGGTGAGAGATGCAGGGGCTTGCTGAGAGCCCAGGAGAAGGGGGACCTTCAGTAGTGGTCCAGAGGCCTGTGGGTCTGCTTAGAACCCCTAACCAGGAGAAGGTGCCACCACGCCTGTCCTAGGCCCCTTAGGAGAATGAAGTGAGTTAATGTGTGCCAAGCACTTGCCTGACTGTGTGGCACATAGTAAGTGCCCTGTGGGTGACGCCAAAGGGAAGAACCTCCCTGAGGCCTAGTCTCAGGACCTCCAGCTCCCTACCCAGGGCCTTGGGGACCTAGAAAACCCTAGGTCGCTGTCATCCTTCCCTTCCCTAACATTTAGTCTTCTCTCTCCAGCCACCAGAGCCCCATGGTCAGTTTTCAGAGGAGGATGCTGATCCTGGAGGCAGGGACAGTGTCTCATTCACCTTGCGTCCCAGTGCCCAGGACTAGGGGCACAGGCTGAGTGGGATGAGTGAGGCATGCTGAGCCTGGCTGGGCATTTGGTATCCCAGCCTCCCAACACCCCTCTGTGGCCTCAGAGGGTGGCGTGCACCCACCTCCTGGACTAAACCCAGGGCTTAGCTGGCGTGTGCTGCCCTGCCTTCTCCCAGCCCACGTTGGCTGTTCCATCAGCTGTCTCTCCACGCTTTCTCGTGTGCTCCCATTTACCCACAGCTTCACAGCTTCAGGATCTAAAAATGAGATGATTTAGTAACATCATTTAAAAAATTCATTTGACTGTTTAACAAATAATTAATGAAGACAGAGAGGGAGGGGGAGAGAGAGAGCCTGAACCAAAGCTGAAATCAGGATGTGGGTGGAGGCGAGGGATATTGGGGGATGGGGAGCCCTGGTGGGTCACATCCTCCCTTTGTGAATGTTGCCCTTGGGCTGAGCCTGGGCTCCTGGGCTCTTCCTGGGGGCAACTCGGGAAGCACAGCTGGCAAGGCAGGAAGCATGCGCCTGGGCACACATCTGGAGGGATGCCAGAGGGCCTAAGAGCAGAGCAGATCAGCGAAACTGGCCTCAGTTCTCCAGGTGAAGACCCTGGGGGAGCCTGGCCAGAGGCTGGAGAGTTCCGCACTGAGGAGAGAGGCACAGGCTCCTCCTCAGGGAAGACTTCTCTTTTTTTCTACACATCAGTTAACACCCTGTGCCAAGCTGGCAGGGGAGAAAGGATCTTAGAGTAAACACTTCCAGATGCACAGGATTTTTAACATGGATGATGACTTCATTGCTCGTTGGACCCTGCTGGCTCCAGAGTTGAGCATCTCCATTTGACGTAGAGAAGTACGAGGCTCAGAGAGGGCAAGCCATTTGTCCAAGGCCACACAACTTGGCAAAGGAAGCCATCGGACTTCCTTCCAGGTCTTGCTCTTGCCCGTCTATGCAGCTGGGTCCAGGGCTAGGCCCTTGCCCCATCCTCAAACTTGGCTCGCACACAGGAGTGTGGGAAGACTTTCCCAGCAGCTTCTACAAGGCGCTTCTCAAATGGGCACTGAGAAGCATGGCTTGGGCTGCAGCCAGCTGAAAGTTCTGGTCACAGAGATTTCTAGACTAAGTGTGAATGGGCCGGACTCCCTTCAGGATGTTGTTGGTCTCCTGCCCAGTGGTCCCCAGGGTGCCAGGTTTCTGTTCTCGTGACTAAAAGGCTCAGGGGTCACTCCAGTTAAACTGGGCTGACTGGGCTGCACAAAATAACCACACAAGGGACATAAATACCTTTTTCATTGGGGTCCCTGTGACAGCTCCTCTGACCTTAAGGGTCCACAGGAAGAGAGAGCGAGAGCACACTCTGACCCCTTTTATTGAGGAGAAGCTATTCAAATGAGGCAAGGGGTCAGGTTTCAGGGGGCTGAGTCTATCTTCATGATGTCCACTGTCAGCAGGTTGATTGACATCTGGGTAGGCCACACCCAAGGGCACAGTAAGAGAAGGGGACACACACACACACAAGGCACTTCCATGGAAGATTCTATCCTAAAGTGGGCAAGGGGTTATATTACAAAGGAACAGGTGAGCATAGCTTCACCCATGGGACTGCAGCAAGACACACCCATGCACGAGACACTGACCCTCAGACCCAAGAAGGGTGGGGAAAGCTCTGCCACATTTCTGTGACTGAGCGCCTCAGCACCCAGCCGGGGAGTGTGACTCAGTCACATGCAAGGTTGGTCTCCCACACCAGGGCTTGCAGATGAAGGTTGACCTTGAAAGCCCTCGTGGTGTCCCTCAAAGCCTTGCAAGACCTGGCCTCCAGCCATGCATTCAGACCCCTCCCGCCTGCCTCCTCTTTGCTTCCGCAGCTAGGCCTCATGGTCTTCAAAAGCTGCCCAAGACTGCTCTGGCCTCAGGCCCTTCTGTGCTGTGATCCCTTGACCAACCTGGAATGGCCCTTCCCATACCCACCCCCCAGGCTCCTGTTCACAGGCTTCCTGTCCCTGTTCACTGGTTACCCTGGACTCTCCACACGATGGCCCTGCCCCTTCCCCACTTGCCATCACCCCTGGGCTTGGTGTTTCTCCTCAGTCACCTTTGTCATCGCTGGATGTCATCATGTCATCATTGTTACCTGTCTCCCCTGCTGGCACTAGGAGGGCAGGGCTGTGCTGTGCTGTGCTGTATCTCCAGCACTTGGAGCAGTGCCTGGTCTGGGAGGGAATGGGATAAAAATGCAGCGACTGAGTACATCGCCTGACGGCCAGCCTCCCCCTCAGTGGGATGTTGTTCTAGTCTATTTTGTGACCTGAGACTGGTCATTTAGAATGGATAGAAATATATTGGCTCACAGTTCTGGAGGCAGGCAAATACAAAATCAAGCTGGCTGAGGGCACCCCAACTTGGCAGAAGTCATGCCAAGGTGGAAGGGCAAAGATAGGGTGAAAGAAAGAGAAAAAGAAGGGGCCAGACTTGTCCTTTCATGGTGAACCCTCTCCAGAGATCACCCCATTAATCCATCGAGGAGGACCGAGGCCTCGGGACCTACCACATCTTCAATGGGCCACCTCTCAACACTGTGACATTGGCAGTCAAATGTCAACATGTTTTGAAGGGAACACATCCAAACCAAGGCAGATGTTGAATATCCCTTTTTCCCAAGAGGAGAATTGGTGGTGGTGGGGGAGCACAGGGAGCCTGTGGGAGTGAAGGGGCAATAGCGTCAGGTGCCGCAGTCTGGCTGGGCACAATTCAGGAGCCACTTGTCAAAAGAAATGAACTTTATTTTTAGAACCACACAGGGCACCACACAGCTCCTCAGGAAAAACCCTCAGAGCCCAACTGCCACCACCAGCTTCTCCCAAGCCTCTCAACCTCCCCCACTCCTCCTGCTCTTGAGGCCCATTGGCTGGGTTGTGTGGGCGGAGCCAAAAAAAGTCCCCCAATGAGCAGCTCCATAGTCTGAAAGGGCGGGAAAACAGCCCAATGAGCATCATCGCAGAGGAGCCAATCAGCTAGAAGTTGCTGGGGCCTCTGTGAGCCAATCATCAGCTGGCAGCTGGAAGTTTGCTAACAGCTGGAAGTTTGCTGGCAGCTGGAAGTTTGCTGGGGCCCCTTCGGCTGTGGCTCTCAACATCTCCCCCTCTCTGTTTAAACAACAAGCATGTGGCTTAGGGACCGTGCCTGCCTTAGGTTGTCCAATAGTACAAATGGTTCTTACCCGTTATCGGATGAGCTGACCTCAAGGCGTCAGCCTCCTGTCTTAGGTTGGTACCATTGCAATTGGATCTTACCCGTCACTGACTACCGGTCCAGCATACAGCCACACCTGTGGATAGGTCTTTGTACCAGCGGGGCGGTGAGGTTCTTTGCCTCACCTCTGTTGGCCCCCAAATTTTAGCTGAATGACCATGACAAGCAGAAGGGAGGAAGATACACCAAGCCAACTGACGGCTCCTTTTGGAAAAATTGCACCACCGATGACACCATCAGCAAAAATACCCCAACACTACCACAAGTCACTGTACCAACAGATAGTTCACAATGCATACAGGTGAGTTCACAATGCATACAAGTGATACATAGTCCAGGCAAGTTCTGCAAGCAGTTCAGTGATGGCTCCTTTTGGAAAAATTGTACCACCGATGACAGCATTAGCAAAAATACCCCAACACTACCACTAGTTGCTGCACCAACAGATAGTTCACAATGCATACAAGTGAGTTCACAATGCATACAAGTGAGTTCAGGGCTCTTGCTGTGGGATTTGCCAGGCCCCTTTGTGTCTCAGCCAGGTGGACACAGCCAGGTGAGGACCCACTCACCAGCTCGACATGCTCTCACCCATTCCTCCTATCCCTGTTGCCATTGTATCCCTGGGTGACCCTGTTGCCCAGTAGATCTGCTTCTCCAATCCAACACCCCCTTCTGCAGCCAGAGTTAGAAATCTCTAAGTCCCTGACCATGCCCCTCATTTCCTGGCAGCAGTTTGTAAGCACCTAAGAACAGCAAAAATCTGGAGCCTGTTCTGAGACCAAATCCTGCTTTCTTGCTACCAGCTGGGTGGACTTGAGCAAGTTACTGAACTTCTTTGAGCCTCCTCATCAATCTAGCAGATGAGATAGGAACCATTCCCAGGCCTTTACTCAGCACTGATAGCATTACCTTTACAAAATGGAGCTGAGCATTCTGACGTGATGGGAGCATCTAGGGAGTAAATGGCTAAAGCATTTGAAAATACCCAGCCACGTGCCTAGAACATGGTGGGTGCTCAGAGGATATTAACTGGCTCTTGCCCAGAATTGTTTGGCTGTGAATTCACTCAGCATAAAGACAAAGGAGAAGACCAGGGGAGGTGGCCTGTGCCTGTAATCCTAGCGGATTGGGAGGCTGAGGCAGGAGGATTGCAAGTTCAAAGCAGCCTCAGCAAAAGCGAGGTGCTAAGCAACTCAGTGAGACCCTGTCTCTAAATAAAATACAAAACAGTGGCTCAGAGGTCAAGTGGCCTTGGGCTCAATTCCCAGTACCAAATACAGGAGAGGAGAAGAAGCTGCTGGGAGGAGAGGGTGGGAGGGGCAGTGTGTCCTTTAACAATCCCAGATGGTTTAAAGCCAGCCCTGAGCATCAACCTCAGGCCCTTTGCAGTGTCCCCCAAGCCTGTCTCCCTGTGAGCTTCCTCAGCCCAATTGGCTGACAGAGTTCTCAGCTTGGGGAGGGAGAGAGGAAGGGATTGGGGCTGCTGGAGGGAGTCTGCCTGGACTGGACTCTAGCATAGGAGCACCAGCCTCCTCAGGGCCTGGAGGCCATTGGAGGCCCAGCCTCAGTATGACTGTTTGAAGGTGATGCCTGCCACCTCCCTTCCTGGCACGGCTGGGTCTCAGTGAGGTGAGGCTGTGACTTTCCTGCCGACCCCTGAGCATGCTAGGGAGGGGGTGGCTCAAGTGTTCCCCATGGGGATCTGTCTAAGGGTGTGTATGGGTGTGTGCCTTTGTGTCTCTGTCCTCCTGTGGCACCCGAGTCAGGTGCAATGCATGCACCCCAGTGTGTCTGTCTGTGACTGTCGGTCTGCCACGAGCGCAGCCTTTCTGGGTGTGGGTTTGAGGCTCTGTGTGGGTGTCTGCATGTGCCCCTGGTTGATGCCTATGAATGTCTTCCTCTGTGAGCCGCTTTCTTTTGTGTCTGTGCTTCTAAAGTCAACAAAACCAAATGCACACGTGGCTGGCTTTCCCTGCCCTGCTGCAGAGCGCGTGAACCCAGGAACACATTCCGAAGAGCCTTTGGAAAGCTCCGGCAGGTCTCTCCTCTTTAAAGGTAAATTCCAGGGGGATGAATGCTACAGAGGAATTGTCCCGGAGATAGCTGGCTGGTGGCCAATTCGTCTTGTAAAAAAGATCCCCGGTGCCTGTGGAGCCAAGATGAAACAATTCTTTGGAATTAACCAAGCTAATTTTGACGAGCAAACATTTTGCTACAATGAAAGTTTTTATTGTAGCACATAAAAGTCAAAACAACACCCAGTTCCCTTGGGGTAGACAGGCGGGCGGGAAGAAGAAAAACAGCGAGCACACAAGCTCCAACTAATCATCGTGAAATCAAAAGTGCTCAGCACCGCCAAATTAAATGCGACTAAAAATACCCGTGGAGAGGAGCTGCTGAAGGGCAGCCCCCAGAAGCTGGGATTCTTGGGCTTACTTAAAGAATCCCATACCCAGAGCTCTTTAAGCACAAGCCATTATGTTCCAGGCAAGAGAAAGGCCAGGGAAAGAGCATCACCAGCTTCTAGAACATTCTTCAGAAACTCTTGCCCCCTCTCATCAGAACCTAGACCACAAGGTGTCAAGGGTCATACCTGGATGCTTCTAGAAATGCAAAGACACTCAGCAATGCGACTCCTCCCCTGCTCCCCAGCATCAAAGTCCTCAACCCTACCAAGATCATGTGACCCACATCTTTATAGTAAAGAGCTTGCAGGGGGGTCTGGGGTCCCAGCTCAGCATCCCCCAAACTTGCCATGTGGCCCCCAAGCAGGTCACTTGGCTTCTCTGGGTCTTGCTACCCTCATCTAAAGGAAACGGTACTGGATCTGCGGATGCCATGTGGCTTGTGAAGACCTGTCAAGTGTGGGAATTACCTGGGGGTTATGATACAGGTCAGGGTGAAGCGGAGATTGGACTGGTAACAGAGTTGGAGGATGTTGCTCTTAGGCTTCTCAGCAGCTCACAGGTGGTTGAAGCAGGTGTGCTTTAAGGTGTCCTCCAGCTTGGATATGCTCAGATCCTGTGCCCAGCCTAGTAAATGGCCACCTGGATTTAGATCGAAAGCTCTGTTACTTTCAAGCTGTGTGAGCTATGGCCATATTGCTTAACCCCTCGGAGCCTCATTTGTCTCACCTACAGAAATAGGGATTATTATAAGGTTGTAGTGGGAGGCTCCTTTGAAAAAATGCTTGTGAAGCTCTTACAAGTTCCTGCATGGTGCCTGGCACACTGGTAAGTGCTGGACAAATGGGGACTACTGTTGCTGGGATATAGCTTTATATCATTCTAACAGCAACCCCAGAACCCTCATTTCATAGACGAGGCCCTGAGTGGTAAGGAGACTTTCAGCCAGTGCAAAGCAGAGTTAGAACCCTGACCTTCTAGCTCCTGCCTCTTTTCTGGCACTCGATTCCAGCGCCTGGGAAACAGCATGGCTAGGCCAGAAGCCCAGCCTTGGACCTTAGGACCCTATACGGTCATTTACCCTCTCTGGGCTCTATTTAAAATAAGGGAGCTCACACCTCCGGGGACCCTTCTTCACCTCTGCAGCCCCTCTCCCCACTATGTGCCGCCCTCCTGGCCTCTCTCACATACACAATGACATATACAGGCACTCACAGACATGTGGGCATATCCAGACACTCTTCCTTGTGTCACACCCCCTCTACATTTGGTCACAGGTGCAGACACTGTAGAGCTGACCTCAATGCCCTGGTTCGGTGACTCCGAAACCTGGCTACACATTAGAATCCTCTGGGAGCTTCTAAAAGTCCCACCTGCCAAGGCCACACTCAGACCCATCACAAGTGCTGCAGGCTGGTTGCAGGCCTGGGTACCTTTCAAACCTCCCCAGGGGACTCAGTGTGTGATGTCTCCACTTGAGAACCAGCGACCCCAAGTCATTTCCTCACCCATGGAGGAGGCCTACAGAGTGACTTACAGTACACCCAGCATGAGATACAGAACTGTGTTCCAAGCCCAGCTTGTCTTCCTCCGGCTTGTCTAATAAGCCCTCCACCCTAACCATCCCTCTAAGGAGCAAGATGGCATCACCATGAGCCAATCCTTTCCTGCCACCCTGGGGGAGAGGGCTGAGCAAGAATCACCCGCTTCAACTCAGACACTGTGGGGGGATGTTTGTCAGAGTCCTGGGAGAGAACCACCCACATCAGGATTCCACAGAAGTAACTGAAAGGCAGAATCTTAGGCTCCAACCCAGCCCTCCAGGGCTCTGCTTGGGGCCTCCTGTTGTACAAATGGTGGGCGAGATTGGGAGTCAGGAGGCCAGGGCTGAGCCCCAGCTCTGATCCTAACTCACCAGCTCACTGTGAGTGGGGTCTGGCCTCTGATCTGTAACCTTTCACCTTACCAGGATTCTCCCGAGAAACACACACACAGGCTGCCTGGGAGAGGCCCCTTGGGGGCTAATGCTCGGTATGAGCAGATTGATTAATGGCTATGGGTGTTCCTGTGCATGTTGATTAGGTTCAGCTGGTCCTTCGGTATCCTAATGTCCCTATAAATGAGGGAATTTGGGCCAGGACAGCTGAGGGCGCACCATGCACCGGGACAGTTCTATGCATCAATAAATGTCTCTGTGCTGTGGTCAGTTCATGTATTAAGTGCAATAATAAACTAGACCTGTCCTAATGGGGTGTCCCACCACTCCTTTGAGGGCTAGGCTTCTGGAGGGAAGAGTTGGGGGGACCGGGTGTTTTTGAGTATTTGCTATATACTAAGCAATCCCCGGGTGCTTAGTGAGGTGCTTCATGCATATGAGGGTTTGCAAGGTTTGCAAGCAGCCTCTCTTCCAAGCCCTTGAAGGATCGTAATCATATGATTTCTGGGGTAACCCGGCCAGACTCCCAGGGCCAGTGTCTGCAGGCTGCCTGGAGAGGTGGAAACATCTGAAGTCAATAGGTTTCTAACAACATAGGTTCAAAGAAAGATAAAGATCAAAGGCAGAGGAGGTCAAAGAACCCAAAGCCAGATCACCCCCAGATTAAAGCAAGGAGCTGTGCTCCCCGCAGGCTGAGGTCTCCAGGAGGCCCCTCCTGGCCTGCTGCCCGAAAAGCCTCTCCGGCCTAGAATCCAGCATCTGTCAGCTAGTACTGTGACACCGAGGGCAGGTCAGGGACAGGCGGTCACCCAGGGCAGGGCAAGGCAGGGTCCAGAGAGAGAGAGAGAGAGAGCAAGATAGAGACATACAGAGCAAGACAGTGAAGCACTGAGAGGAAGAAGGAGAAAGAGAGAAGGGGAGAGAAAAAGAGAGGAAGAGAGAACGAGGGAGAGATTGAGGAACAGAGAGCGAAAACCAAAACAAAACAGAAAGCCGAAGACAGAGCCACAGAGGCAAAGTGAGGCAGTGAGGCACGACAAAAGAGAGTCAGATGGACGCGGAGCGAGAGAGCATGGAGGGGCAGGGGACATGTGGCGGGGGACGTGCAGGAGTGCCTGGACAAGGCGTCGTGTCAGCCCAGCATCCCTAGCCCTGTATGCTCCATCTGCTGGCTTCCCCTCCTCAAGGAGGCTGGCCTGGTTTCTAGATGGAAGGCTGAGGCTGCCCGGCAGAGGCTGTAACTAACCCTCCACACAGGCTGGAGGGGCTTCCTTGGGGAACAGGAGAGCTGCAGGGTCCTCATTCCTCAGGTCCCTTAGAGACTGGAGGCCCCTGTTCCCACCCACCAGGCCCTGGTCAGTGGCCCCAACCCCAGGTTCCTGAGCCCTCCCACAGTCCCTATGCCTTCCTTTCTCCCTCTACCTGTGTGCCCCACCCCTGCCAAACTGATCCAGGCTCCTCTTCCTCCTCCAGGAAGACTACTGCCCCGGGATCTCTGCAGGCTTCTTTTGCACAGTGACACAGTATTTGTGTTCTAAACATCATGCACCTAAGTTCTGCTTCCCCTTTTTCCATCTGGATTAAAATCCCCCCCTCTTCCCCTCCCTCCCTCGCTGGCCTCATGCATGTGCGCTGAGGGGCTTCTCCAAGGTTCCAGCAGGGGCTGCCTTGATTCACACAGAGCTCATCACTCTCTCCACGTGGGCTCAGGTGAAGCCCTCACTTGGCCCTCATTTTGGAGAACGTGGTGCTCTTCCACAGGGCAAGAAGGCTGGCAGGCTGCTTGTGCAGCTCCTCTGAGGCTCACTAGTCCTGGCTCTTGCCTTGGTTTGCCCCATTGCCCCAGCCCCTCTTCCTGAACCTCATTCAGGTCAAGAGCAAGCATTTGCATCGGGGGCCAGGGGAAGGAGCTTCTCCGGAGCAGCTCATCCCCAGGTCCCGTCTGCAACCTGGCTCCACTTGCTCTCGCTTCCCCTCTCATGGGGCAGCACACCTGCTGTTCTCCCACACCCCTGTTCTCACCCCTGCCGGGCACACCCTCTTCCTTTCCCAAGGGGCCTTCTTCTGGGCTGGTTCTCCTTGGCCAAAGTGAGACACAAGCCATTTAACTTTCAGTGGGTGGGGAAATGCAAGCCTGCCACTCGGGCCATCAGTAAGCAGCCCCAGAGTACAGTGGTTTCCCCTGTTCCACCCCGGCAGGAGCTGAGGCCACCCTGGCCCTGTCTTCCCCCAACCCAACACAGGGGTCGGCAGGTGGCAGACACTGGGTCAATGGCTGAGCAGGTGCAGTGGGTCGCACAATGGCAGGAGCCCTGACAACTTGGAACTGCGCTGCCGTCCCTGCTGCTGTGATGAGGAGGAGGACAATGGTGATGATAAATAAAAATATGGCAGAACAAAGCCCTTATTGTGTCACAGCTAATTCCTGTAACTCAGTTGTTTAGGATGTGGGTGGGGAGAGGTCAGGGACTCGTCCAAGGCCACGCAGCCAGTGAGCGGTGAGGTGCCTGCTTGGACTCAGTCTAAACTCCCCAGCACTTTGCTAGACAGGAGTGGGTTTGGGTGGTTCCCCTGTGTGACCTTGGGTGAGTTCCCCTCCCCACAGAGCCTTAAGCTCCTGCTACGTAAAATGAGGACTTGAACTCCTTGGGTACTAGTTCCCTTTTCTCTTTTGACATTTCCTGATCCTAAGGGAGTGACACCCTTGCCCTGACCCTAGAGAACATTACAAGGATTAGGAATCCAGGCCAGATTCCTGCCCTCAAAGATCACGCAGTCCAGGAGGGCAAGAAATAGTTCACCTGTGAGGGATCCCCAAGGAGGGCCAGGGCTGGGCCGGGCCTGAGGGGAGGTGGCATTTGGCTGTGCTGATAGGCTGCTGGGGGAGTTGCATTGGAATGTAGACAGGTGTGTTTGGCAGCCTCTGAGGACACTGGGCAGCAGGAATGGAGAAAGCAATGACTTTCTAGCAATTTCCCTTTCTGAGTCCCCTCTTGCCAGTGAACGTCTTTAATTTATGAAGGGACAGATTTTAAATCATCCCCTCTCTCTCCCTGCCTACCCTCCACCTTCCACAGTCTAGATTTCCCCTGCCCATAAATTTTTTTTAATGACAGTTTAGAAAATGAGCAAATCTTTGGTGACACTTTTATCACCTCCAGAATACTTTTAATAAGAGGTTTCAGTAGATTGCATTCTGGGAGTGAGGGGAGGGGAGAGGAAAGGCAGCAGGTCCAGGGACCTGGGTGGGACAGCTCTTCCTGTGTCAGTCCTGAATCCCCAGGGTCACCTGCTCCCCACTTACTCCCTCCTGGAGGGGACAGCCCCACCTAGGACCCCAGTTCCCCAGGTGCCTGTCCCAGCCTGACAACTCCCTCAGCTGGTAACCTTGAGCCCATCTTCCACCCGCCCCTCCCTCCATCTCTCATCTGAGAAATCTTGCCTATGTGCAAGAGATAATTAGTGCAGACTTATTAATAATGGTTAAAAGTAATTAGTTGCTGACATTTTGTGCCACACCTAGTTACTCAGACTGGCAAATCAGGACCCAGAACATTTCTCAGACTCAAAGCAGAGCCAGCTCAGCTGGACTGGAACACATGGGACCCAGCCACCCAGTCAACCGCCAGGAAGGTGTGCTGCGGGCCTCTTTCTGTGCTCACCTGTGTCAGGTGTTGGGCAGGGGGGACTGGAAGCTCCATGCAGCACCTGGAACAGAGTAGCGCCTTCAAGAGATCTTGGCAGAGTTGGGAAATGGAGACTACCCTGAGTGATGCCATGGAAGAAGGACAGGCTCAGAGAGCCAGAAATGGGTGGGGCAGGCAGAAGGGCCTCTGACCACGGTTTCTGCAGAGACAGTTGATGGCCAGGAAGGGAGATTTATTACGTGGTATTGATTGGGAAGAAAAGGAGCTAAAGGGACTTGTCACAGCCCGAGACTGAGAGAGTGGCCGGACAGGAAACAGGAGCAAGGCCTGGGAATGAGGGGCATTTGAGAGGAAATCCACAAGGCCTGGCTGGCTAGAGGGCTGGTGAGCATCAAGGCTTGGGAGGGTATGTGGGGAGACCACAAAAAATAGCAAGCCCAGGAAGTGTGTGTCTATCATTTGGTGACCTGCAAAAAGACTGCCCATTTAAAAAGATGCAGAGGGACCATTGCTTTTTGTTTGGTTGTTTTTTTTTTTTTTTTTTTTTTTAATGTTGATGGACCTTTATTTTCTTCATTTATTTATATGTGGTGCTGAGAATCGAACCCAGGGCCTCACACATGCTAGGCAAGTGCTCTACCACCAAGCCACAACTCCAGCCCCTGTTTGGTTGTTTTTGTTTTTAAGAAACATGTTGTTGGGGTTGGGGTTGTGGCTCAGCTGTAGAGTGCTCGCCTAGCACATGCGAGGCCTTGGGTTTGATCCTCAGCACCACATAAAAATAAATAAATAAATTAAAGGTTTTTGTGTCCAACTACAACTAAAAAATAAATATATATTTTTAAAAGAAACACATTGTTGATGGCAATCAATTTGTTTCTAATTGAATTATGCATTAAAAAACAAAGGAAGAAGGGTTATAAGTTAACTGGCTGGGAAAGTAACTTGGGTCCTAAGGGAGTCTGATGTTTATAGAGCACCTACTATGTGCCATATACCATGCTTGGCACTTTGAGGAGTGGATGCATCTAGAAAGCTTGGTGCTACACGTGGTTTTGTGGATGGGAGTTACCTGCCTCTTGTCTTCATCATTAGGAGGAAATCCTTATGGTCAGGGATGTAAAGAGAACACTTAGGGCAGAGAAAATAATAACAATAGCTAATAGATGTGAAGCACTTGCTAGGGCCAGACACGGTTCCAAGTGCATTTCATCTGGAACGTAGTACCAGGGATTTAATGTATTCATTCATTAAATCCCACAAAAAAATCCCACGAGGTGGGGTCAATGCTTTTGTTATCAACCTTGCTTTATTTATTATTATTTTGGGGGTGCTGCTGGGGATTGACTTGGGCCCTGGTGCATGCTAGGATTCACTCTACCATTAAGCTACACTCCCAGCCTCCAACTTATTTTATAAATGAGGAAGCAGAAACACAGAAAGTTTGAGGAACTCTCCCAAGGCCACACAGTCAATGTCAATTCAGGGTTTGAACCTGGTGGCCTGGCTCCAGTGCCCACAAAGGCAATTACTCCCCAGACTGCAGTCTTGTGTATTTCTGACCCAGAAGAGGAACACTTATAAAACAGAGAAGAAGAGCCAGGACCAGGAAACACACCTAGAAAGGGAAAACCAAACTCCTTGTAAACAGGGGCTGGAGGGGTTGACTGACTGAGAGATGGTCCTTGTTCCAGTTCACTCTTCTTTGCATTTTGGTCTCTATTTGAAAAGACCCGGAGATGGGAACAAGAAGAATTTCAGGTTAAGAAACTCCAGCTTTGCCAAACAGGGACTGTGGGGTCATGGGCAAGCTGCTGGCCTCGCTGAAGCCTGTCTTCTGGTCTGCAAAATGCCACAGAGCATCCCTGTCTCAGAAGACAGGAACTGGCCTCTCATATTCTGCTCCTGGCCCAGATTCGGCCTTCATATTCCATAATTGGTAGCTATTATTATTATTATGGTTATAACTATAGATCATTAATTTACAGTTTAAAAATGCTTCACCTATTTCATTTTGCACTGTTATTTTATTGGAGAATTAAATTTTTATGGGAAATCCTCCTAATTGGCTGGATTCAATGTCATCCCTGCTTCTTCCAAGTATGCATCACAGATAGGCAATAACAGGCACTCCTTCTCCGTGGTGGCGCTCACCCAGGCCGCTCGACTTTATTGCCTACTATCCACTAAATGTCACCTCTGGGCCAGACACCATTCCCACTGCTTTGTGGACAGTATTTTTGGTTCTGACAACAGCCCTGCAGAGAGGATTTCCACCCCCACTTTGTCTCTGAGGAAGCAAAGGCTCAGAGAGGTTAGGTGGCTTGTCTGGGGTCCTGCAGCTGCAAAATGCTGAGCTGGGATTCAGAATCAGGTCTGTCTTTCAGGAGGACCCAGGCCTCCCAGATGGAAGATTCAGAACTTAGGAGATACTCCAAATGAAGATGACCTTGACATGATGAAGTGACCAGCTAAAACACCATCCTGATGCTGGACAATGTGAGCTTACCCTTCTGGGCTAATTCCTCCCTTGGAACCCCACGATCCCTCACGCCTGCCCTGGGCTTTGTGATTTGCAGGGTCCTTTCCACATACCACAGCTTCTGAGCTCCCAAGTAACCCGGGGATACAGCCCAGGCTGTGGGGAAACACTGACCAGGATCAAGTCCCTTCTCTGCCTCTTGTCTGCTGTGTGAGAAAGTCACTTCACCTCTCTGAGCCTTGGTTTTCTTACCTTAGCAATGATAAAAGTACTTACTACACAGGGATTTTACAAGGGTAATCGAGATCAGGCATATATATATATATATATTTTGGGTTATATTATGTATATTTATATACCATCTCACTTAACTCTCATAAGAAAAACACAAATAGATCATAAACACTGATACACAGTGATTGATGTTAACTGAGCATATCCATATCCATGCTGAGGTGGATAACACGAACTATAATTTATTAAGCCAAGTTCTTTATATTTAGTTTTATTTCACACCTTGATCTTCGACTCACCCCCTGACTGTAAGGTCAGTGTGGCCAGGGCTGTCTGCCCAAAACTCCACCCAGAGCACTTAGCAATATGCCTGACACACAGCAGGGCCTCAATAAATCTTTGTTGTTGAATCAATTACCTTGTTTAATCCTTGAAGCAGCCCTTTGAAATAAGTGCCCTTATTGTTGCCATTTTGCAGATGAGGAAATGGAGATTCAGAGAGGAGAGGGAGGTCACAGTGTTGGGAAAGGCTGGGATCAGGATTCACATTCAGGCTCTTGACCCATGGCTCTGTGCTATGAGCTGTGAACTGTCCTGCCAGGGAGGGGTCTTTCCCTGCAGAAACAGAGGACCAGAAGCTGGGCTGTGGGCTGGAGGCCCTGGATACTGGCTATTCCACGTGATCCTGGGCATCCCAAGGCCCAGGATCCCAGCTTTCTGAGGAGCACTAATTGGGCAATTGCCCAAGAGGATAGACACTTATGGAGCAAGGGAAATGACTGTGCTCACCATGGCCCTGTGCCCACATGGTGGGACTTAAAGCAGGCTAGAGACAATGCATGCTTTCTGTGTCCCCACCACAGGAAGGAGCTCTGCCATGCTGGGAGTGGGGGGCACAACTCTCCAGGAGGAAGGACAGCTGCGGGTTGCAGTGAACTGGTGGGGACACAGGAGCTGGGGCTGGGCCTCTCTAGTCTTGCTCTCCCTGGGGACTTCAGGAAAGTGGAGACTTAGAAGGCTTTGCAGAGAGGAGCCTTGGCAGCAGCTTGCAAAGGTCTGTCCTGGCACAGGGGCTTTCCTCATCCATGGCTGGAGGAGCCCATTTCTCCAGGGCTCAGGAGAAGCTGGCAGGAAGTCTTCTGGGAACAGCAGCTGGTCAGTTTGCTCCAGATGTTTTGGAGCACCCATTGGGCCCTGTGTTGCCCCCCCCCCAATTCCTTTAGAGTATCTTCTTTCTCTGATATCTATAATGGACCCCCGGGGATATCAAAATCTGAGGACGCGCAAGTCCCTTATATGAAATGGTGTAGGATTTGCAAATAACCACATTCTCCCATCTATGCATAGTCATTGCACTGTATTGTTTAGGGAATAACGACAAAAAAATCTGTATACCTTCAGTACAGATGTCATTTATTTTTTTCGATCCATAGACTCAGAATCCGTGGATATGGAGGTCTGGTGGCAACTGTTATCCTTTCCAGGCCTCAGGGAGCTGGAAGATCAGATTGAGGGTCCTGTGAGATGGAGATCCAGACCCGTCTGACTTAACCTCAATCTGCATTTTAATGGTCAGGAGGAAGTGCTGCTGTGAGGGTGGTAAACCTGCCCAGGGACATCCTCTGGCAGCTACTTCACCCAGAAGTCCTTTTCAGTTCCTAGGTGGAGAGCAGGAGGGTGCCAGGGCTTCTGGAGAAGAGGTGCATCACTTGGGGGAGGAACATGCAGAAAGTCGGCGAGGTGCCGTGAACGGCATGCTGTCCTCCCCAGTGCCCCCACTGCACAGCATGTTCCTGCTTCTGCTGGGTGCTGAGGAGGTGGAGTTTGGAAGGGTACCTGTGTGTGTGTTAGCATGTGTGTGTGTGTGTGTGTGTGTGTGTGAGCATGCGCATGTGTGTATTAGAAGCACAATGGATTGGGAGTCAGGAAATGTGGCTCTGCTCCCAAGTCCTGGTGCAAAGAAAACAGGAGACCTTGGAAGTAAGTTTTCCTTTTTGTATCAGGTCACCTCAGGAAGGCGAGCTAGGTGCTGCCTGAGGCCCTGCCAGCGGCCCTGCCAGCAGTCCCTCCACCTTCTCAAGTTTCTAAACTGAACAGTTCAGAGACTGAAGCCTGACCTTCCTAAGACCCATCTGGGCTCCACCTGTGAGCCACCATGTAAAGTGGGCATGTGAATTAACCTCCCTAGTTTCCCAGCCTCCACTACAAGATGGGGATAACAATAGCCCCTGATCTCCTGGACTTTCTGCAGGAATTCACTGTGTTAATGCATGTTCATCAGTAAAAGCTCAGGAAATAGTAGCTGTCGTTGTCATTACTATACAGATCCTTTATCTGCAATCACAAACACTCTGAACACAACTTTTTTTTTTTTTTTTTTTTGGTACTGGGGATTGAACTCAGGGGCACTCTACCACTGAGCCACATCCCCAGCCCTCTTTTGTATTTTATTATTATTATTTATTTTTTTAAAAAATTTTTTAGTTGGAATGGATACAATACCATGATGCCATATATATATATATATATATGAATTGCTGAGGATTGAACCCAGTGCCTCATACATGCGACGCAAGTGCTCTGCCACGGAGCCACAACCCCAGCCCATATTTTTATTTTTTTATTTGTTCTAATTAGTTATACATGACAGCAGAATGCATTTTGATTCATTGTACACAAATGGAGCACAGCTTTTCATTTCTCTGGTTGTACACGATGCAGAGTCGCACCATATAGCAGTCAGTCGCACATGTACCTCGGGTAATGATGTCCATCTCATTCCACCATCTTTCCTACCCCTGTATCCCCTCCCCTCCCCCTCCCCTTTGCCCAAGCTTCCTCCCCTCTTCCCATGCCCCCCTCCCCATTGTGGATCAGCATCCATTTATCAGGGAGAACATTGGCCTTTGGTTTTTTGGGATTGGCTTACTTTACTTCACATGATATTCTCCAATACCATCCATTTGCCTGCGGATGCCATAGTTTTATTTATTTAGAAACAGGGTCTCACTGAGTTGCTTAGTGCCTCTCTTTTGCTGAGGCTGGCTTTGAACTCATGATTCTCCTGCCTCAGCCTCCCACGCTGCTGGGATTACAGGCCTGTTCTATCACGCCCAGCTTGAACACAACTTTTTAAAAATTCATTCAGCAGCTATTTTAAGTGGGCTGTTAACGTGCATTAGTTTCGTGAGGAAATATTAATGAGTTTTATCACAGACCTTTGTCCTAGACCATGCTGGAGTGGCACGGAATAGTAGTATATCCACCTTATTCCATTTCTGAAATCCTAAAAAATATATTTCAGTACTGAATATATTGAGCCCCAAGGAATCGAGGGTATGGATCAAAAGATTATGGTCCTGTATTGTTTTTCAATTCTTTCAAATTCTGAAAGCAAATGAACTTTATTCCTATTGTATAGATGGAGAAGCTTGGGCTTGGAGGAGTTAAAGAACTCGTCCTGCAAACAATGGCTGGTGCATGGCAGGGCCAAGACTCTAGTCCTGGCCTCTGCAGATCTGATGCTGGTCTCCTCTGTAGCCCTGCTAGGCTGTCAGACCCCTGAGGTCCAAGAGGGCCTGTGTCTAGTTCTGCACTGGCCCTCAGAGCACTGAATGAGCATCTGGGCACTGATTGCTGGCTAGATTAAGCATTTGAGAATAAACAAATGTATACATGCGCAAACAGGAGACATGGAATTCTTTCCTTGGATTGACAAGCAGCTCCCAAGACTTGAAGGAAAAAGATGAACTTCAGAAGCATTACCCTGTATGAGCCTCCCCAGGGACTCTGCCATCTGTGCCCAAGTCAGAGTCAGTCATTTCTGGTTCTGCCCAGACTCACTCCCAGTGGGACCCTGAGTGAGGGGTCTGAGCCTTTGTTTCATTGTTCCATGAATCATGATAATCACAATCCCACCTTGCACAGCCCCTGTTGCAATGGCCCTGCAGGTGGCCGGGGGCCGATTTGGCCAGGTAACACAGGCACGAGGTTGCTCTAGAGCGTCTGGAACTGAAGGGACCAGCCACTCTTCCCAGGAGACTTCCTGCCTACTACTCCTGAGCCCCAGAGAAAAGGGGTCCTCCAGCCATGGATGAGGAAAGCCCCTGTGCCAGGACAGACCTTTGCAAGCTGCCACCAAGGCTCCTCTCTGCAGAGCCTTTCAAATCACCACTTTGCTGAAGTCCCCAGGGAGACCAAGACTAGAGAGGCCCACCCCAGCTCCTGGTCCCCACTAGCTCACTGCAGCCGTCCTTCTGTTCCTCCTCTGTCATGTACCCCTCTGCAAAGGAAAGAGCCCCATGAGAGGACTCCCTGGGGACAGAGTTTGTACTCTCTAATCTGCTTACCACCTGGGGACATGAAGATGGTGGGGACAACACAACATTTGAAAAGTTTGTGGTTAAATGATCCTAAATTCCTGCTGCTTGCTGTCTCTAAACCTGCTTTACATACTGGATGGGGTCCCCTGGTGTTGTCTCTGCACTTGCCCACATACCAGACCCACCCCCTGTGCCTGTGCCGTGCCTAGGCTTATCCAGCTGTTGCTGCAAAACCTCCCTCCTCCCAGCCCTCCCAATTGCACTGTTGAAATAAAACATCCATCATGTTTCATTTGCCTAATAAGCCTCAGTCTCCTCTGCTGGCTGATTACCCAGCTAGAATACCGTGAGCTCCCACGACAGGCTTTGGGCCACTGCTGGGAGGGGCCCCTGGAGCACCCTGAGCTGGTATAGGCTGGTCTTCCCCTCCTTTAGCAACCAGTTCCCCATGCCTCCTTTTTTTTTTTTTTTCCAAATGAAAAATGACCCAGTGATTCTATTAAGTTCCTGTGCAATAGCAATCATTCTGGAGAAATTGATTGTGACTCTGTTAATGACTACTTGGTTGGATGTTAATGTAGCAGGGGACAGTTTGCACCATACTGCTTGCTGCAGCCAGAGCCGGGAAGGATTCCCAGGGAGGGCAGAGGGGACACAGGTACAAGAAGGCAGGGCAGGGACACAGGGCGGGCAACATATGGACTCCAGAGGGTCAGGGCATGGAATAAAAGGGAAATTTTGCTAATACAGTTATTTCCTGTGCTTCTCAGAATTTCTCCACCTGTCAATGATGCCTGGGAGGAGTGTGGTCATTTCCCTCCCTGTTTTGGGAGATTTACCCCTGGGGGGCAAGGCTGAAGCCTTGTTTTCTGTCCCTGGCCTTAGTTTATAATATCACGAGGAGGGTGTATACCCCAAGATGGAGCAGGATGTCTAATCAGAGGCCAAGAGCTGACCCCCCTCTCTATAGCCAGGGGCCAAGCATTGCTCCTTGTCCTTGGACACAGCTGTGAGAGTGTGATGCTTGCAGCTGCAGCAGCCATCTCAGAACCTGAAGGGACATGCCAGAGGACCCACACTAACCTTCTGAGGATGACAGGAGGAGCAGCTGAGGGACCTGGGTCCTTGATGGCATTGTGGAGCAGCCACATTTACCAAGTCTGAGACTGCTAGCCCCTTCTTTCCTCTGAAGTAGCCTCCTCTGGATACTGCTTCTTCATAAAGTTTTCTGTGACAAGCAGCCCAAAGTAGAGAAGGAAGTGTCATAGCACCAGGGTAGGAGAATGGGGAAAGCAGGGACACATGAAGGAGTTCTGCTTCCCCAGGAAGCTGAGCCTGAGGCTGGTGGTTTGGTGCCACTGGTCTAAATGGAAAGTGATTCCCAGAAGCCAGAGTGAGGAGGGGGCAGAGGGGTGGGGTGCAAGGGACACAGTCCCTGCTGTGAGCCTGGGGGATCACCATTATGGAGACCTCTGGGCAGGCAGCCAGGCTATGGCTACCTGGCATCTCTTGGAATCGTCTTACTGGGACAGGGGGATTGGGGGATGACTTTTATCCACCTCTTATTGGAAGGAGTTTGCCCCAGAGACCTCAACTTCTGCCCTCATCCCACTCTCTGGACTGTGCAGGCTGTGTTCCCACGGACCCTGCCCAAGAGACTGTGAAGAGACACCCACTGGCCTTGACAGGGGGTGGGGGGTGTCTCATCATCAAACATCCACCTCACTGGACTGAACTCAGCGGAGGAGGAGCAAGTGTATGTGACAGGGACGTGGCAGGGGGTGGTGGTAGTGAAGGGTAGTGGTGATGGCTTGTTCATGAGTGCCGCAGTCCGGCTGCAGCAAAATAACCGGGGGGTGACGAGCAACTTGTGTACATTGACACAGCAGGAGTGGGAGCCGTTTATTGTAGGACGGGAGGGGTATATATACATTCCACACAGCTTATCTTAATTAACATAAACTAGATACAGCAGTCAACCAATAAGGAATCTCCACACTTAATGGCTCCCTGGCGTTACTTCACAAACCACTCCCTCTGCAAAATGCCAGGTGCCATCTTGACTTGTTTACAGACTCTAACACATGGGCACATGTGAGATATTCTGGGGATGCTAAGAAATCCCTGGGGAGCTCCTTGATGGCTAGGGTTGGGCCTTTGCAGGTGGGAGAGAGAACCAGTGAGTTGTGCTTAGATTACAATTCATCACAGGCCCAGAGAACTTGGCCCTGATGGCGACTCCAGAGAGGAGCCTGCACCTTCTCAGGTGTCTCTGAGTACCACATCTGCAGAGACAGACAGACAGGGAGGGACCTGACCACTCCAGAGCTTTCAGCTGGAGTGATTTTTATGGCAAGGATTAGAAACTGTTGCAATATTTTTCTTAATTGATTCTACTAATTGCAAATCAATACAACTAATTTGCACCCTGTTTGGGTTTATTCTGTCGTGAAGTGACTGGGGCCCTGGAGGACTCACTGTGTGAGGGGGGCTTCAGGAGAGGAGAAGTCTTTAGGAGAGGGATGGGCCAGGAGAGGCAGCTGCTTCCTCTCCTTCTCCAAAATTTCAGCTTGTACAAGTCACTATGCAGGAAAAGACAGAAACCAAGAACAAACTCAAAAACCAAGCAGCCGGGAAGGGGTGGCTGCTGAGCTGTCCCTTACAGCTGAGGGCTGGCTCTGACGGACCGTTTGACCCACAGTAGAAATAGCCCTGGGGTCCAGATTTCTCTCAGCAGTAGCGAGGTCACCTGGTAATTCACTCATGGAGCTAGTACATTACCAAGCTCCAGAGAGTGGCAGAAGGTGACTGGGGACTTACTAGTAGACAAGAGGACTAGGCTTCAACCCTCACAGAAGGTTAAATGAAGAAACCTGCATTAAATGAAGAAATTAATCAGGATTGAATTGCCAAGAACAGACCCCACCCTGGCAATTTATGTAGAAAGGGGTTTTCTCAAGTTCCTGGGAAGTCTGGAGAAATGGGCATCAGGTTGAATGTCCAGGGCTGACTCCTAAGAGCTGGTGCAGACAATGTCCCATTGGGGTCCACCCATCTGCCCCAGTTCCTTGGGCAGGAAGTGTGCTGGACATGTCCCACTCTCTTGGCTTAGGCCACCAGCCCTGCATACTTCCAGAGGACTCTTGGTGATCTTTTCTGGTGTCAGCTGTCCCCCCCACAGTGGCTGAGTGATCTGGCCTACAAGAAAGCCACATTATTCCCTGCCTTGGCTCAAGGTTTCATGAAGGTTGGTCCAGGGACCCACTAATCAGATTTTTTTTTCAACCTTAGATTTTTAATTGAAAAACAGCCCCCAGCCCCACCACCATGCCTGTTTCCCCTCTGCATACCCTAGACCTACCAAATGGTCACAGTCAGGGAAAATACATAGTGGCCCTGATAGGCCCACCACCAGGGACACTGCTCTGAGCACACAGCCTAGAGAAGTGCAGGTCATGGGAGGCCCTTAAGACTTGCCATCACAGCCCAGAGTCACCTCTCTCCTTTAATCACCAGATTCTGGCCATCCTGCTGTGAGGATCAGTCTCTTGGCCTGAAAAATGGACTGGCCCTGTGCTCTGCTTCCCATTTCATGGTGGTCATGAAATAGTGCACAAAAAGCCTCGAGTCACCATTTAAACCCCCATGTGGCACTTAGGAGCCTCAGTGAGGGTGACATTTAGTAGGCAGAGTTCAACAATCCTGGGTCATTTAAAAAACACATTCCTAAGTTTCTCAGAGGACTTCAGAGGGATTCAAATGCGTAATCCACACCACACTCTGTCAGCCTCTCTTTTTTTTTTTTTTTTTTTTTTTTTTTTTTTTTTTTTTAGGCATGATCAGAAATGTTTTTAATAACTTTCGTCCAAGTTATACATGCACATATTGAGTCATATAATTCTGCCAAGTTATACAAACACACATCAGGAACCAAACATCTCTATATGATTTACTAAGAAAAACAACACCCCTCTCCCCTGCCAACCCTCCCCTCCAGTCCAGGCTCCGGGTCATGGTTTACTGCTTCTGATTCTTCATCTACACATAACTTATATAGACTGACACTCCCTGAGTTTTCGGTTTCAGGAATAATCCCCACGACTGCATAACCCCTGGGTATGTGTGGTTCTCCATTCTCCTAATATTGAGAAATTATTCTTATGTTTGGTTTTATATTCAGTATCAAGTCTTGTGGTGACTTGAGCAACTGTTTTCTTCTTGAAGTTTCATAGCATTTGCTTTCTTAGTTTACTATGAAGTTATTATTAATTTATTTCTCACAAGTCCCCCATTGATGTAATTCTCATTAGTTTGAATCATGTTCCATATATTCTATTAATTTCATTTTTGACAACCTTCCCAAACCTAGTCCAATAGAAAGCACCTGTCCTCTGGGTGTGCTGCACAGGTTGCCATCCTGGGAATGTCCTGACTACCATTCTGGGATTCCCTTCAGGTCTTTTTTTTTTTTTTTAATTTTTTTTATTTTATTTTTTTTTATTGTTGGTTGTTCAAAACATTACATAGTTCTTGATATATCATCTTTCACACTTTTCTTCAAGTGGGTTATGAACTCCCATTTTTAGCCCATATACAGATTGCAGAATCACATCAATTACACATCCATTGATTTACATATTGCCATACTAGTGTCTGTTGTATTCTGCTACATTTCCTGTCCTCTACTATCCCCCCTCCCCTCCCCTCCCCACCCCTCTTCTCTCTCTACCCCCTCTACTGACCTTCATTTCTCCCCCTTGTATTATTTTTCCCTCTCCCCTCATTTCCTCTTGTATGTTCTTTTGTATAACCCTGAGGGTCTCCTTCCATTTCCATGCAATTTCCTTTTTCTCTCCCTTTCCCTCCCACCTCTCATCTCTGTTTAATGTTAATCTTCTTCTCATGCTCTTCGTCCCTACTCTGTTCTTAGTTACTCTCCTTATATCAAAGAAGACATTTGGCATTTGTTTTTTAGGGATTGGCTAGCTTCACTCAGCATAATCTGCTCTAGTGCCATCCATTTCCCTGCAAATTCTATGATTTTGTCATTTTTTAATGCAGAGTAATACTCCATTGTGTCAGCCTCTCTTGTACCTGCTTGTCAGGCTCTCCAACCCAGCCCTTGCTCCCCCAGAACCCCACACTTCCTCCTACCTCCATCCAGGGGGCCTCTTTCTCCTCTCCCCTCCCCCCAGCCTCTTCTCCCTCTCCCAAACCGCACTCCCAGGAGAAGGGAGCAGGGAGCTGAGGGGACAAGGGTTGTTCTCCAGGGGACTGGGTGGGGTCAGGGGCAGGTGGGGGACACATCCACCTCCACACAGTTGTTCCTCTGTGGCATCGAGGAGTCCATAGAGCAGAGCCTGTAGAAGTGACTATGGGGGCCCTTCTCTCCAGACCCTCCCTGCCTTCCCTCTTTCTTCTCTGTGGGTCTCTCTGCTGGTCTCTTTCTTCTACTTATAAAATCGGCTTATTCAGTTATCCAACAATCATTTATTTTATCTGTAATATTTAACTAGTTTTCTTTGTAATTCCAAGAGTAAATAAATGCTGTGTGAAAATTTTCAAATAGGGCAGATCAGCATGAGATCACAAAATAAGAGTCCTCTGAGTGTCAGTCACCCTGTTTACAAAATGTGGGGATGCTCATGCTCATGCCTCTGGAGGGGCTGAGGCAAGGAGATTCCCTTTCTCTGCACTGGCTCCCTGGGCCCTGCTGGGGCTGGGTGACCAGCATCCTGAGTGTTTCTCCTTCCACTAGAGGAGTAGGAGTCACTGGAAAGGGAGGACACCTGATGCTGGGTGGGGTGTGGAGGTGTGTTTCCATGTGTGAAAATGTGTCTGGTGATGCAGGGGCCTGGTCCAGGCTCCAATCAGGGCCAGCTGGTGACGTGTCCTTGAGTCCCTGCCTATGCCCTGTGGTATTGCCTCTCCGACCAGCTTCTTCCCCTTCTCCCTTCCCAGTGCTGAGTGGCTTAGAGCACCGAGGTAGAGTCCCATGGGAGCCTGCTGGCTCAGGGCAGCAGAATTAGACAGGCAGAGGGGCTCTCAGGCAGGAGGGAGAAGATTGGGGAATGGTGCTGATGGAGGAGAGGAGCAAGCTGTTCTGGGAACCTGACTGGGGCTGAGCCAAGATACCTGGGGCTGGGAAGAGGGTCTTCCAAGTCATCTGAACACCATGTGCAGGAGTGAACTCACGTTATTCCAGAATCCTTTAGGCTCCGTCCTGCCTAGGATTTATTTACTCATCCAATCATTTAATTTGTTTATTCAACAAATTATTATTATTTTGGGGTACCAGCAATTGAACTCAGGATACTTGACCAGTGAGTCACATCCCCAGCCCTTTTTTGTATTTTATTTAGAGGCAGGGTCTCACTGAGTTGCTTAGCGCCTCGCTTTAGCGCCTCACTCCTCTGGAGCTGCTGGGATTATAGGCGTGTGCCACCGCCTGGCTCAACAGATTCTTATTGAGCATGTTCTGTGTACCCAGCACTGCTCTGCATACTGGAATCAGCAGTGAATGAAAGAAAAAAGATCCCAGTTCTCATGGAGCTCCATTCTAGGGAGGGAAACAGCCCATAAGTAACATAACAAAATGCATCACAATGTGTGGAGGGCCATAGGGAGAATAAAGCAGAGAGGAGGAATGGGAGTGACAGGGGTGACATTTCTGAAAGACTCTCCAGGGGATGTGCTATGAGAAGAATGTTTGTGTCCCACCCAAATTTCCTAAGTGGAACCCTACCACAGTGTGAGGGAATTCAGAGGTGGGGCCTGGAGAGGTGATTAGATCTAGATAAGGTCAGAGGAGGCCCCTTGATGAGATCAATGTCCTCGTACAAAAAGTGACACAAGGGGAGTTCATAACCCACTTGAATCAAAGTGTGAAATATGATATATCAAGAACTATGTAATGTTTTGGACAACCAACAATAAAAAAAAAGTGACACAAGGACACTCTTTACCATGTGAAAGTGCAGCCAGATGACAGCCACCTGCAAGTCAGGATGCAGGCCTTTGCCAAGGGGTACACTTGCCTGTGGGCAACTTGATCTTGGACTTGGCCTCCAGAGCTTCGAAGAATTGAAGTCTGTGGTTAAGTCACCCAGTTGATGGTGCTTTGTCGGAGCAGACTGAGCTGTCTGGAACAGAAAGCTTCTTTGAAGTGACGACTTCAAGGAATCCCCAGAGGGGTGTGTGAAGAAGAGCACTGCAGACAAGGGGGTGCCCGCCCAGCCCTTAGGCAGGAGCTCACCTGGCCTGTGTAAGGAGCAGGGGGAGCAGGCACTGGAGCAGAGTGAGGGGGACAGGGAGCAGCAGGAAGGCAGGTTGGGGAGCACAGGGCCAGATCCAGTGGACCTCATAGGTTCTACACAGTGACAATTTGGGCTTTGCATTAGAGAAAAGGGTGACTCTTGGAGATGTGAGCAGAGATGAACCACGGTCACACTTGGGCTTTCACGTGATCATGCAGCTGCTGGGTGGAGCCAGGTCTGTAGGGGCAGGGGTAGAGGAGGAAGGCCAGGTGTGCGGCTACTGAGCATGCAGGTGGGGTGTCGGAGGCTACACAGGGAGGAAGCAGTAGAAGGAGCAGGAGACAGCTGGATTCTGGGTAAGATTTGTAGGTGGAGCTGGACCATTTGCTGGGCATGTCAGCTGAAGGAGTCTCGGGTGGCTCATGGCTAAGTTGACTGAAGGTCTGTGGTTCCAGTGGTCAGTCCATTTAAGGGGCCCCAGCCTGCCTGGGGAGAGAGCTGGCAGGAGCCAGTGAGTGTGAGGGCCAGGCCAGTAGGGCTGGGCTCCTCCCATCCTGAGAGAAAGTTGCAGCTTGCTGAGCACGTGGAGGAGGAGGGGAGAAGAGTTGGGAAGGGAACCCCAAATCAGACCCCTCCCCCCAAGCAGGGCTCATCCACCACAGGCTGGTGGGATTGGGACAGTGCTCTGCTTGTCCTGGGGCAGCCATGAGCACACCCTGATCAGGCTGAGGGAAGGTAGGGCCGTGTGATTTCCAATCTACTCCTCCTCCTAGCACTCTAAAGCCCCCCTTCCTCTGCTGGTCAGCACCAAGAACAGCACATCAGAGCACCCAAGGGGACCCCCCTGGCAGGAGTTTAGCAGAGAGCATCTCTGCCACACTCACTTCACAGCAGTAGTCCTCAAATAGCGTTCCCAAGGACACATTAGGCAATGTCTGGAGACATTTTTGGGTGTCACAATGGGGGCAGAGCTACTGACAACTGGTTGGTACAGGCCAGGATGCTACTGGACACCCACTTCATGGGCAGGGTTCAATGACAAAGAACCATCTGAATGCACTGCCCTAACATGTCAGTAGTGCCAAGTTGAGGAAACCTGATTTAGAGATACCTTAATTCACTAACGTTCTCAAATATCAGGTAGTGGGACTTATTTCTCTATCCTGTGACCAATTTGGAAGTGATGTCATAGGGCTTTAATGCCTGGACCTCAAGGAGTCCTACAGTCTCTTCTACAGTCCTTGGAGAGTTTCAGGCAACAATGGGGACCAACCACCAGACACTGAGGTCATCTTAAATGTTGGTAAAGATGGCGTCCGGAGCGCTTCTCTTTTGGGAGCTCAGGCCCATGATGCACTGAAAGGCACAGGAACCATCACCTCCAATCCCTGTGAATGGCACGAACTTTGAATGGCGCACCTCCAATCCCTGAAGTGGCCCAAACTCTCCGCCAATGAAGAAGTAACAGCCCACTCGCCCTGCTCCTCCGCATCCTGTGTTAAGCCCATAAATATCAACACCCTGTTCTAGCGCCCGGTCTCTTTCTCTCCACCCCCTTCTCTTCTGCAACCGGCAGATCCGGTCCTGCTAATAAAATCTCGGAGAGGTAAACAGTTGTTTTGGCTTGTTGAGTTTACAGAGCTTTTTTCCGCCATTCCTACATTAAATCATCTAGCCCAAATGAGCCTAGAGCGGCATAGATGACTCTAGACCAGCAAAAGTTCACCCAGAAAAGCACATACCAAATTGCTGACCCCAGAATAGTGAGGATATAGAAAGGTACCTGTTTAAACCCATGAAATTTGGGGGATATTCATCTTGCAGCAACAGCTAACTGATACATGGAGAGTGGGTATATTTTAAAGGGGCTGTCTAAGGACCATATGCTCTAATGCAAAGGATTAGTGGGCACCTCTCAGTCAATAGAAAGCAACTGAAGCAGAGATTTGGGGGCAACAACAGAATTCTCCCTGTTGATTAAATTATTCTAAGTGAGTGATTACCTGACTGTTCCCTATGTAAATCAGGAGTGTGCCACAGAATAGGCTGTGATCTTGTCCTATTGGACACAGGTGGTGTCGTAGGAATAGCTGAGATACTGGTCAGCAGATTGATGGCAGGCTGCTGTACAATGGGCGTGGCTTTGAAGTGAGACAGTCATGGGTGGGGCATTACAGCCAGCTGCCTGACCTTGAGCAGGTCATTCTACTTTCCTCTCTGGACCTTGGTTCTCCTCTGGAAAGGGATGATAATACCACTCTCAGGTTTATTGGGATGATTAGATCAGATTAGATGGGACAATGTATATGAAGGACTTAGCACTGGGCCTGGCACAGAGACGGTACAATAACAGCTTGTTGACTGAATAAACAGACGCACTGTTTGCACTAGGGTTTGGCTCACAGAGTAAAGCATACAAGGGGACCTTCAGTCTGTGTGTCCTCTTAAATGGAGTGGGGGGTCTCCAAAACTTAAAAACAAAAAAGCAAAGCAAAGGGGAAAAAAAAAAAGAAAGAAAGAAAACTACTGGGAGCCATAGGAAGTATTGATAGATGCTTCCAGAACAAATGTCCCCAGATGAGAAGGAAAGGCAGTTTAAATCAGTCTGGCATGGGTAGCAGGAGGCAGGCAAACAGTTGGTCTGCATATTATTCCTGTGTGAGCCAACATGTGGTGTGGGTTTTAATTTAAAGCAAGCATTTAGTAAGTTGATAAACAGGAGTGTACACCTCCTGCCCTCCCACGCCCTGAGCCCCAGAAGAACAATTATCCTGGAGAGAAGACGAAAGGAGCATATGGAAAGGAATTCTAATAATATGGAGTGAGCAGGCAGCACCTGCTTTCCCAGGGTGAGCTTTGGCAGGGCTTGGTTGAGACTGTGGACGCACCAGAGGGTGAAAAGGTCAGCTGAGCCTCCATGACAGGCTTCCTCTCTGGCTGTAGTCTAGGTGGTGAGTTGGAGACAGGGCTGGGAACTTCTGCATCCTTTATTAACCACGGGGTCTCGGGGACAGCTCCACTAGAGTAGGCTGTGTGGATCATGAACAGATTGCTCATGTGGCCGATTGTGTACTTCTTTGCGTTCCCCCGAGGCTGAGATGGAGTAAACACACAGGATCTGCCTCAGGTCCCCAGACCCAACTGGGAAAGTACTAGTTTGGATTCTGAGTTACAGTTGATGACTAATAATTTTAAACCAATTCACTAACCTATGGGGTCGACTTACAGGGGCAATGGGCTTCATGGAACAACAGCACGAATGTGACCTTCATTATCTTGCAACTCCTGTCAGAGTTAGCCTCTCAGACTGGAGACCAAGTAGCATGACTGTCCAAAGCTCTCATCCACAGGTTCCATCTTTGTCATCAGAGGGGAAAAGATCCTCTTTCCCTAGTCTTCAGTTGGAAAATCCCTGGGAAGGATCTAATTAGCCCAACTTGAGTCCCCAGGGTTGGGGACTCTGGTTTGTAACCCTGCTAGTGGGTGCCTAAGGGGTCAAACAGCTCCCCAAAAGAGCAAGGGTGCTGTCACTGAAAAAGAGGGGAGTGCTGAGGAGACCACATAGGTTATCCCACGGACCAAGAAAGTTGTAATGAAGGTTTCTTGAGTTAGTTCTATTATTTCCTTAAAGCCAAAAATCCATCTGCGAGCAGGTTGTCCATGCCAACTGAAATAGACCAAACTAGTGTCGGCCATAGTCACCCTGCTGCCTGAACTCCATCAGGACTCCATCCTGGTAGTTATTGGTCTTTGAAGATAAACTTGGAGAAAAATTATACATACAGATGTATTTGGTTTTTATTTTAGACTTGTTAAGACAATATTTTAGTTCTGAGGACAAAACTGGGGGCTATCCTTTCCTCCAAGGACTTCCTTACTCAGGGAATGCACACCTGATTTGAAGGACAAAGAATAAGTTTTGTTACTGTATAACTTAGCACCAGATTCAGATGCAAGTAACACTGACTAATAGTGGATGAAACACACAGGGCTCATCCCTCCTTCAAAAGACGTTACTAAGTGTGCACTGGGCTGCATAGGCTCCCATGTCTGTCCCGGGCACCTGCAATGATTCTTTAAAATAGTGAATAGACTTGGGAGATAGAGATAACATCACTTTCTGTGTCATAGGGTGAATTTGCTTGCTGTCCAGGATGATAAAGATAACATCTTAATCAGGGTACCAGTGGTTTTGTTAGGCTCCCCATTACGAAGATTGGGGATTCCCAAGCTTGGGATTCCAGCCCTGAGTCAAGCCTGTTGTGTCTAGACTAGACCTAGACTCCTCCACTTTGCCCCATGGGAGTGGAAGGCAAGAGGAACTAATGCAAACTGACGTGGACATGAACTTCATGCCGCTTGCTGTGTCCTGAGTGATGAGGTCCATTTTCTCTGACCCAGAAGTCTCTTATCTTCTGCTAGAACTTCTTCTGGAACTATGGCAGACTAACTTGTTAGTTTGCACAGAGAGCAAAATGGCAGTTTTTTTTTTTTTCTAATTCTTGACAGTGTACAGTGAGGGGCTGGAATGAGGTGACACTACAAAGTAATCTAGGTCAGTTTTCTTTGCTCCACCACCCTCCGGGATACTTCATGATCCAAGAGGGCGGCTGAAGTTCCAGTCAGCACAACTGTTTACCTCCCAGCTCACCCAGAATTCCCACACACTTCCACAAACATCCCATTAGCCATCACTTAGTCACATGGGCTTTCCTAGCTGCAAGGGGTGCTGGGAAATGTATTCTTTAAGGTGAGTGCAAGGCTGCTTCAGGCAGGACTTTATTACCAATGAAGAAAGGAGTGAGTGGTAACTAGCAGTCTCTGTCCCAGTCCCAATCTCTTATAGCTCGTCCTTAGCCTTTTGCCAGGGAGAAGAAAGAGTTCCTGAGGGCAGGAACATGCTGTATATTGAGGATAGAGTTGGGGAGGGGAGGCCCCTAAGGAACAGGTTTGGGGAAGGGTGCACTAGATGTTTTATCCACTCTCAGTCAGATGAAACCCTCCTTCCTCCACCCCAAGGGATCAAAAGGTATAGAAAACCCAAGGGCAGGAGAACCATTGGCTCTGAAAAGCCAGTGATCAGAGCTGGGTAGATGTGAGCCAGGCCAGGCAGCTCTGGAAGTACTGGCAAGGTATAGCTATATACAGCTACACTGATTTTAACTGGGGACCAGGGAGGGCTTCCTGGGGGAGCTGATTCTTGCACTGAGTCTGTAAGGGTGAGTGGAAGTTCACCACACTTGCGGGCTGGGATTAGGGCTGCCAGATAAAACAGAGAATGCATAGTTAAACTTCGATTTTAGATAAACAACCAATAGTTTTAGTAAAACATAACCCCCCAAATAACTGGGAAATATTTATACTAAAAAAATGATTTGTTGTTTATTTGAAAGTCAAACCTAACTAGCCTCCTGTATTTTTGTTTGCTTAAATCTTGTGACTCTATGTAGGTATGAGTGTTTCCAGGGCCAAAGAACTGGCATGGGAAAACCCAGAGGCTGGGAGCCCAATGCACCTGGGCAGGTGGGGGGAGTGAGGAGGTGTTGGAGGGCCTGGTTGTTGGGGGTGAGGCTGGGAAAGGAGGAGGGCGGGGCATCATCCAGTTAATAGGATCTATTGTGTAATATTTATTGGAGCAATTACTATGCGCCAGGAGCTCGGTCAAGCACTTTGACTTTGACTCACTTAATTTCACCCCATTAGGAGGAGGGCGGTAACTGCATTATTCCCATTTTACAGATGAGGAAGCCTGGAAGTTAAGCAACCACTAGGAAGTGGAGGAGTCGGATTCCAGCCCTGGGGTCAATTTGGCTGTTCCTGATTAAAAATTCCCATGGCACTTCCTGTGCATTCTTTCATCCATCCCATCCTATTATCCTGTGGGGGTGGGGCAGCGCTGGCAAGCACAAAGCTGCCCCCACCGAGGAGAAAAGGGTGGGGGCCCAGGCGGGGCCCTTGCCCAGCTCTTTCAGTATTTACCACACCCTTCACCTCAGCACACTTAAGGGCAGTGAGGTGTCCGCCTTTGGGGGATCCTTGCAAAGGAGGGACTGGAAATTAGAGCCCCTCTGCTTTTATGCATAGTAAACGTGGGATGTCGGTTGAGGCTGCACTTGAATGGACCACCAGGCAGGTAGACATCCCCCGTCCCAACGTCCTGCTTTTCCAGCAGGGGAAACTGAATCCCCAGAGGGAAAGAGTAGGGGCAGGGCAGCCTGTCTCCAGCCCCTTCCTCTACACAGCTGAGCACCACCCGTCCACTCCGCGGTGCGCACGTCTAAGTGTCTGCGGCTGGCCTGACCTCTTCATCAGACAAAGATGGCAGGCTCAACGCTACTGAGGGGCGGTCAAGGTCTCTCCGCAGGGCCTGCCCAGTGGAGAAGTGGCAAAGAGAGCCAGCGGTCTCCCAGTCCCCAGTCCTCCGCAGGGCCTCGGCTCCTATGGGGGACTCAGGTCTTCCAGGGCTGGAAAAGCTCTGCTGGATACCAGCCCCCAGCTCTCGGCCCGTTCTTTCCTGACCATCCCAGGTGATGGTCTTCCTCCTGGCCAGGCAAGATCCAGGGGTTTACCGAGCTCAGCCGGCCAGGGTGGCAGTGCCAGGGACTTGGGGGCCAGGAGAGCCCCCAACTATACCTGCACCATCCCCTCCCAGCTGCAGCCCGGGATGGCGGATCGCTCTGAGGCCCATTGTTGTCCTCCAAATGTTTAGGAATCAGCCATTTAATGAGAACAAAAGGAATTAATTGGTGGTTTAGGCCTAATGAGACCGCTGTGCAAATTAACAGTCCTCATCAGCAGAAACAAACAGAGCCCTTAAATGAATTGCCGAAGAGCATTAAACTGAATAAGCTTTTGCCGGGATGATAAATAGCAGGTCAGAGGAGACCATCTGGCCCCTTCCCGCAGCTTCCTTCCAGAGAGGAGGGAGTGATTGCGGAAGGAGGGGCCTAGCTGGGGCGGGAACTGAGCACACTCAATGGGGCTGCACGCAGTGCACTCACACTCAAGCGAGCTGTCTTCACACTCACGCACAGCCACCGTGTGTTCTTCGTATGCACTTACATCCAGTCATACTCATATCCACGTTTACATTCATTTACACACTCACAGACACATTTACACACATTTATTCTCACACATTCATAAATACAAAAGTACATTAAAAATCACACGTGTATATTTGCATGCACTAACACAGGCCCACACACCAAAAGCCCCTCTAGGTGGCCTCCAGCTGCATTTATCTCTGAGAGGGGGGGTCGAGGGCCTGCTGTCAGGTGCCTTCTGCCTGATCCACCTGCACCTGGAGCTCAGGAGGCCCTGTGGGACCAGATGTGCAGATGCTATCCCACCCTCATCTCTCTCTTTAGGGACTGCCTAGGAGAAAGCGAATCCCAGACCCCAGGGTTGTATAATACTTACCTTTGGGTTCAGTGGGCAGGGTCTTCTACTGGGCCTCAAGGCCCCCAGTTGATTTGGATGCACACTAGCTACAAGCCTAAGGTCCTTCTAGAGCTGATGTTCTGGACAACCAACCCCCTTAATTTTCTTATTTATTTACTTTAAAAAATTTGTCTTCTGGGGCTGGGGCTGGGGCTCAGGGGTAGAGTGCTCGCCTAGCATGTGTGAGGCCCTGGGTTCAATTTTCAGCACCACATATAAACAAATAAATAAATAAAGTTCCATCAATAACTAATAAAAAAAATATATATTTTTTAAAAATTTGTCTTCTGGCCTGGGGATGTGGCTCAAGCGGTAGCGCGCTCGCCTGGCATGCTTGCGGCCTGGGTTCTATTCTCAGCATCACATACAAACAAAGATGTTGTGTCCGCCGAAAACTAAAAATAAATATTGAAAAAATTCTCTCTCTCTCTCTCTCTTTAAAAAATAATTGTCTTCTGTAGACAGTGACTTATCATCCTATATACGATTTTAGCACAGTGTCTTTGTCACACTTGCGACAGCTTAATAAATATTTGTTGGTCAAATGAGTGAAACGAAATTCCTTCAAACAGGTTTATAATAATCAGCCAGGCTAAGATTCTAGAGAAGTTTGGTAAAAGCACCCATGCTGAATATTGTGCAGGGAAGACCCATGTTAGATTCTCAAAATGTTTGATTCCCGCACTAGGGGAGCAGCCCCTTGAGTGAGGTGTTCTGTGACTAGGTCTTTCTTGGTCTTCTGAGCCTTCCACAGGGGAGCTCTGCCCTCAGCCATGGATGAAGTTGCTGCCCCCTGACCCGGCCATTCCAGGCCATTGTGCACAGGCCTTGGGCGGTGTCTTGCTGCTGCAGAGAAGAGTGGCTACAGAAAACCCCAAGGACCCGCCAAGCCCCGTGCAATATAAACAAACACTCAATATTTTTAACAAGATAATTAATTTACCAACTCACTCATTTATTCATTTGACAAGTATTTTTTGAGAGTGTGAACCTGTGTTAGGTGTTGCATGACACAGGAACAGTCTCAACTGGCCTTGCTTCTACTCTCCAGGGACTTCTGTGTGTTGAGAGAGGAGACAAGAAGCTTGTGTCAAGTGTCATGGAAAAACTGGTCAGGCTTAGGGCTAAAAGAAATAGTGAAAGGCCTCCCTTCCATGGCAAAGGTGATGTCTCAGTGGCCCCCAACAAATGAGGGACCCGTCATATAAGAATATGTAGAAAGACCCCAACAGAAAGCTCAGAGATTCCCAACCAACTCAGGGTCACTGAACACCTGCCGGGTGTGTCTCTGTGCCAAACTCTGTGGGCAGCAGGATGTCTGCATGTGTCCTGCCCTCATGTTGGTGACAGCCTGCACTGACACAGACAGACTTTCCTGATGGGAGCTGCTTGCATCTAGTCCAGCAGAGAACAACAGAGAGGGGCTGAGGATCCTGGTCACCTGCAGCTCCAGACATGTGGGAGGAGGCACTGTGGAGCTTGTAGTGGTCAGGGAAACTCCCCAGGAAGAAGGAGCATTAACGGAGAGTAGGAAGTAGGTACTAATTTTTGGCACTGGCCTTTCTGCTGTTCGTGTCTCCAACCTTCTCAACTCACCTGACCCATTTCTTTTTTTTTTTTATATTTATTTTTTAGTTTTTGATGGACACAACATTTTTGTTTTTATTTGTATGTGGTGCTGAGGATCAAACGCGCGCCGCACGCATGCCAGGCAAGCGCGCTACCGCTTGAACCACATCCCCAGCCCAACCTGACCCATTTCATAGGTGACAAAACTGAGGTACAGAGGATGAATGAGGGCCACTGAGTAATGGAGGGGGTATTTGTTCCCAGCTATGCCTGACTTTTTCTGTTTTTACTGAGAGAATATTGAAACTGAGTGCTAGGATGTAGGTCCTGGGTCTTTTGCTTTGATGGGTCCCTTCCTCTTAAAAAACATAATTATTTTATCAACAAGTAATTTTATTACATTACTATAAAGATGATGATTAATCTGTGCTGGATTATATTCCTTTTTTCCTTCTGATTTTAAGAGGAATTAAATGTTTTTATGGACCCTGAATGCATAGTGACTAATGGATAAACCAGCCCTGCTGGGAAGCCCCCCCCCCCCCCCAGGACCCTTCTAGAGGGCTTTGCAGCTACTCCAGATCCTGAACAGGGAGAGCCCTCCACGACACCCTGACTGTGCCCATCATGGGGACTGATGCCACCGGGGACACTTTGGCTCACTGTCCCTGCACTGGAGCCGATGAGGGCAGCTGGACAAATAAATGGGCTTCCTGAGAACACACGTCTGTGCTGAAGCAGGGACAAGAGGTGGCTTGTCTTTTTCCTGGAACTAGAGCTTAAATTCACCAGGGTGATAAAGGGGTTTGGCCTCCAAGATTAAGGCCACCTCCATAACTCAGAGCCACAGAAGCATCAACTCGTGTTAGTTGTTTTTCTCAAGGCAGGTGAGGGCCATGCTGAAAACGTGGAGGGAAAAAATGGCCCAGCTGAGCGGTGGGGAGCAAGGCCTGGAGATGGTGGAATTCCATGTTACAGCACCCCCCTGCCCAACCCTCCACCCCCACCAATGTAAGGTCCCACTTCCTGCTACTTCCCAGCCTTCTCACTACTCCCAGAGGCTCCTGGAAGCACAGCTCTATTGAAATGCCTCCCTATCTCAAAGACCTTCCATGGCTCCCCTTTGCCTGTGGAAGGACAGCTATATGCCTGTTTGGAAATTCAGAGCTTTCCAGGAAGAGACCTCAGTTTAAATCTCTATGGTATTTTCCCATGAACTTTTTCTACTATCCTTCAAACTTGTTTGGTACCTCCAGGTCTCACTGGCCCTGGCGGTTTCCCCTTCCTGGGAGCATCCATCCTCCCCTACGGAGCCTTCCAAGTAGTTCCATTTATTGAGATTACTTCTTCCCTGCTTTATCTCCCCGTGGTCTGTGTTTGGCTCACTCTTGAGTCCTCAGTGTAATCTGCTTATAGTTACCTCTGTGTGCCTCTGGCTTCTCCCAGGGTGGGAACCCTTAAAGGATGGGAATCTGACTGTATTCATCCTTGCTGCTCATAGAGGCCTACAGAGGTACTTTGCACACTTAGGACATGCCCACTAAGTGGATGTGAGGTGAATTGAATTTCCAGTGGGAAATCACCTTGCTCCAGGGAGACACTCTTGGGGCACACAGCTCTATTTTAATTCAAGACCTTTGCTTAGAGGCAGATCCGGTTTCCCCATTTCTAATTAGACAGAGCCTTGACCTTGACTCATCTGCCCCTTTGGCCTGAGAGAAACTCAGGACACCAGGTTTGGCAAATGTATGGGCCCAGAAATCCATAAATATTGATTCATTGTTTGCAGAGTAATTTAAATGTCAGTTATAAGCCCAGGGCAGATAAAGATCTGTATCAACAATAAAACTGGATACAAGCCATCAAGCCCTGGGGAAGCAGCTTTGGGTTAAAACGGAAATGGAATGCATAGGCCTTGGGGAGGGAGGGCATTAGAGGAGGTTAGATCAATGGCTCTGCGAGACTTGGCTGCCAGAGACACTTTGGTTCGGCTCTCCTGCTCATTACCATGTCTGCTCTTTGTGGATGGAGGCAGTCCCCCAGCCATCCATCATCCATCCATCATCCATCCATCCTTCCCTCCATCCAACCACTCATTCAGTGTGGAATTCTGTTCCTCAGTTAATCAGAGAGCTACAGACAGAGAGGCAGGCTCACTCAGACCTGTGCACACACAGGGAAAAGACAGGCACGCCCATATGCACAGAGAAATAGTGATAAAGAGACATAGGAAGAGACAGAGGTGGAGACACAACAAGCCATGGAGCAGGAAATACATAGAGAGACAAAGAGTCAGAAAGGAAGGGGGAAACAGATACTGTCCATCGCAGAAGGACACTGACAGGGTGTGGCTGCACCTGTGCCTTGAGCAGCAGCTGGTTGGACTCAGATCCCCAATAGGTAGCAGCCTGGATTCAGACTGCCTGAGATAGTATTGCTCAGTGGTTAAAGCCACAGCTTAGGCCTTAGATGGAGTTCAAGCCCCCAGGCTTCCCCACACACTAGAGGCTTAGGACATTGGAGGCTTAATAAAACCTCTGAATCTCAGTCTCTTCATCTTTAAAATGGGGCTGTCACATATGAGGATTCTTGCCTTCTGAGTTCTGGAAGGATCACATTAAGCTTACCGTAAGCACTCTATGAATGCTGGGTTTCATCACCCTAGGTGGGTCTTCCCCTAGATGCTGTGTGGCCTAGAGCACATGGATTCCTCTCTCTGTGCCTGGGTTTCCCCATCTGTGAAGAGGGGTGGACTCTGAGGATTCCCAGGTCCCTAGTTTTCTTCGCTGCCTGCCCTGCTCTCCGCTCCTCCGCCTGGTTCTCTGTGGCAGCGCAGAATGAACGGTTTCCCTCCCTATCTTTTATTTCACTTAGCTGCAGTCAGATCCAGCACTTGGATCATCTCCCTTCTCCTGGCTGACACTAGGAAGCAGCGGCCTGACAGCTGCCCGGGAGGGATCGATTGGAGGATGTCTGATTTTGAAAGGAGCCCGGAGGACCGACGACTGCTCTGGGATGCTGAGCCGGATCTGCCATTGTTCAGGGCTGGAGCTGCAGCAGGAGCTGCCACCTTGCCCTGGGATCTTAATGGAGCTGTCGGGGTGGCTGCCGCTGGCTGCTCCACAGATGCCCCTCAGTCCAGCCTCTCCCAGGAAATAACTGCCTCCAGCTTTCCCTAGGCTTCCTGAGAAGTATTTGCTGGTTTTGGAGGCTCAGTCTGGGTGCCTTTGTGCTGGGGATCTCACTACCTCTCCATTTTGAACACTTCTTAGAGAGCTCCGTGGCCTGTTGATACACACACACTGACCATGATGACAGTCTTTCTTGACTTTTTAATTTTGGTACCAGGAATTGAACCCAGGGGCACTTAACCACTGAGTTACATCCCCAGCCCTTTTTAAATATTTTATTTAGAGACAGGATCTTGCTAAGTTGCTTAGAGCCTCCTAAGTTGCTGAGGCTGGCTTTGAACTCACAATCCTCCTGCTTCAGCCCCTGGAGCCACTGGAATCACAGGTGTGCACCACCACACCTGGCCTTTCTCAACTTTTGTTCAAGATGTTAAGAAGGTGATGCAGCTGGAAAGGGGATCTTAAGTTCTTGGTTGTTAAGAAGCAGGTAGTAGAATAAAAAAAATCCAAGTTAGCATCACTGCCCTGTGACTCCTGTCTTACTCTGATAGAGCACCTATCAGGTGCACCCCAGGGTCATAACCACTTAGTAGGCCTGTGGTCAGCTGGGAGGTGAGGAATATGCCCTGCTTTCTTCTTTCTGTAGGTGGCTAATAAATGTTTGCTTAATGAATATATATTACATTCTATAATTTTATTGTAGGTGGTTTTCTTTTTTTAACATTTATTTTTTAGTGTTAGGTGGACACAATATCTTTATTTTTTATTTTTTTGTGATGCTGAGGATCGAACCCAGTGCCTCATGCATGCTAGACGAGCACTCTACCACTGAGCCACAACCCCAGCCCTAAATGTATTAAATTTGTATGACAGGAAGATGTATACATGCACTATTTAAAAAGCTGACTGACTGCTAGTGAGCTTCTAACAGAAGAAAGCCATCCCTGCCCTGCTCCTCCCCAAACCCCAGTCCTGCTTCCATGAGGCAATCTTTTTAACTCTTGCCTCTGTATCTTTCTTTCCATATTTTACAATAATATGATTTATTATTCTCTGTTTTTTTTTCAATTTAAAATATTGTCTACTGGGTTTGCATGATAGAACTCAGTGCTCTCTCTCTCTCTCTCTCTCTCTCTCTCTCTCTCTCTCTCTCTCTCGCCCCCACCCGGCCCACACCACTCACACTTCTCTTTTATACTTCCAATCTAGTTCTATGTCAAATACTGATATCAGTATTCATCATTTACACTATTATGATAATGTGAATATTTGCAGCTGAGCCATGTAGTGTACTGCAATCACATTTCTCTAATTTTTCCTGCCATTAATAATTTCCTCTTTGGGGCTGGGGTTGTGGTTTAGTGGTAGAGCGCTCACCTTGTATGTGTGAGGCACTGGGGGTTCGATACTCAGCACCACATAGAAATAAACAAACAAACAAATAAATAAATAAATGTATTGTGCCCATCTACAACTAAATTTTTTTTTTAAAAAAATTGCCTTTTCAAATTTTTGCTTAGTGTACTATCACATTTCTCACTAATTTTTCCTGCCATTAATAATTGCCTTTTCTAATTTTTGCTTAGTTTTCTACATTCCTACCACTAATTTATCTCTAAACTTATTTCCAAAAGAACTGTAAAAATCCTCTAAATATGATTAAACACACCAGGTAGCAAGTCAGTTTTATTTTTTCCAGGGTGACATCCTTTCCCGAGCTCTTTATCTTAGGTGCCAATCTGCCCTGAGTGGTCCCCAGCAGCACTGAGTCCCTCCAGTGTCACCCTGGTGGGTTTATTTATTTATCTGGGGGGCTCCTCTCTTGTGTTGGAGCGCCCATTTCTCAGACCTCATCTTTCCTTTCTCTTGGTTTACGCCGTTACCATGGTTGAGCACAACTTCCAACCAAGTCTACAATTTCCAGCCTCTTCCAGCAGGGTCGCCTCCAATTCTGAGACTTCCTGGGGTCTAGGTGTGTGGATGGCCTTGCTTCTTTTAGGTTAGCTCTTGCAGGTCCTTGTAGAGATATAAAGATGAAATTTATATCACTTATCAGTTTTCAAGAAAAATTTCAAAATTTTCTTAAAACCTCATTGCAACCTTCTTTCATTATCTCCATTTTTTATATTCATCCTTTTAAAAAACTTCTTTAATTAAAAAGGTTTTGAGAGGAAGCAGATATGAGCTGACAGTCCAACTGATTTACTCTAAGAATGTTTAATGAATGTAATAACCGATTCTTTAAGTCATCTATTTTCTCTGAATGAGGAAGAAGTATCTCAGCCTTAATTTAAAATTCAGAGCCAGCACATAGCTTTTTCTCTCCAAGTACTTTTTGGCTAAGTTTCCTAGAGATCCATAGTTGGGATGGAGAAGCCTCGGGGTCCACAAACACTCATGGCCAACTCGCACATGAGACGAGTAGACTACTGTACCAGTTGCCTATGGTGACAATTAGACTGTAGTACAAACAACCTCAAAAGCCCCAGAGCATACAATACCTGCTGGCTGCACCTGCACCTGGGGCTGGCTGCAGGAAAGCCAGCGGCTCTGCTCCTCTTGCTTGGGTTCTGTCTGGACTCGGCTGGCCTGGGATGACCTCATGTGGTCACCTGGATCCCTGGGTTCTCTCATCCTCAGCATCTGCTCATGCCAGGGATGGAGACCCAAGACTTTCTAAGGCTCAGGCTTGAAAATGACAGTCATGTCACTTCTTCTGCCCTCTATGGCCAAAGCCAGACTGCAGCTAACCCAGACTTAAGGAAATAGTCTCCAGCTCTTTGGTGAGAATGGCTTCAGAGTCATGTGTCAATGTGTGGACTTGGTGTGTGTGTGTGTGTGTGTGTGTGTGTGTTGTGTACAGTTGGGGCCATGAAAGTCCATCTACTCTACTAACTAACATCAGGAATTCTCTAAATGAAGTCCTCCATGGCAATGGAGTAGGTTGTCCTTAAAATCTGGTTACTTTATTAAATTTTGCCTGGTTCATGACACCATTGGAGCAATATGCTACCGACAAAGCCTGCTGATACAGGGTGAGGATAGCCCTCGTATTTATCCTGTCTGCTGATCCAGGGCTTATAAAGGGCATTTCATGGGATTTAAAAAAAATCCAGTTTGTTGACTGATTCAAAAAAAAATTCACCCAGATCCCCTATATGGGGCTCCTGGGTTTTTCTTGTAGTCTCCACAGTCCTTAGCCAAACTCTACCTTTCCTATTTGCACATAAACATGGACAGGCAAGCTATCACTGCCTGGGGGGAACTGGAATATAATGCTTCCCCTCTCACACGTCCCTCATTGATTTCTCCTTGGGTTGCTCAGCACTGTGACCTGAAGGGATGACCCTAAGGGTGAGCACCTCAGGGGGAGCTTGTGTGACATCCCTGGGCTCCAAGTCCCACACCTGCACCACGCTCAGTCAAGTACATGGGTGCTTTTTCTCCCTTAAAGCCAAATGTTGGTCTTTTCCACGCAGGGCTAAGAGCTATGTGAAATGGAGCAGTGTCCATTGCCTTGACCCCAACAGTGAAGAGGGGATGATAAGGGAACCACCTCATGTGGGGGTGTGCACCAAGGTTTAGAGGAGCTGCTGCCCACTGTGAGCTCTTGAGAAGTCCTGCCTCCTCCTGTGTTCCTATAGCTGCCAACTGGCCTGTCTCTGTGGCTCCTCCTTCTACAGAGGCCAGCTCAGATCAGTTCCTTTGGCATCCTTTATTCTTGGGTCTGACTCAGGCTGTCCCATTCTGCTCTTCAGGGCTGAACTCCAGCTGGACATGCCTGTGCAGCTCCTTGGTGGCTCCCAGCCCCCTGTCCCTCCCATCTGGGTGGAAGGGGTCACCTGCACATTGTCCTGGGCAGCCTTTGGCTGGTTCGGTGCCTGTAGAAAGGAGGGGGCTCGCCATCTGCTTGGCTTTCTGTTCCAGGCTGGCCCCCAGAATTGGCCCTTGGAAACTCCCTTGCTCACCCCAAAGTCTCCTCCTTCTCTTTCAGGGAAGAAAGGCTTGAAGGCTTTGCTTCATCTCATACAATAACCAAATAAGAGGACAGTCCCCTTAAGTGTCAGTCTTCACTGGAGACACAAGGGTGAAGGAAAGGGGAAGTCCAGGCAGATGGGGGCCGGGAGCAGCTAGGAGCCACCACTCTGGGGTCAGACTGTGAGGAGATGCAGCATAGCAGAGGGGCAGTGGGCAGGTGGATAAAATAGGCCACTGTCTCTTCCGAGGACCATCCAGCTCTAAACTTCTTGAATTTATCATTCAATACAAACAGTGTTTGCTTTTATTATTATTCATCATACTAATAAAGTCTGGAGCCATTAAGGACTTACGAGGTGCCAAGTAGTAGTTAAGCACGTTGTAACTTGCTGCCTTATTTTATCTCTGTGACTTCTCTATGAAGGAGAGGTTAACTTTTGATTCCCCTTTTACAGATGACTAGATGGGTTAGGTAACTGGCCCAGCATCAGCCCCGACTGGTGTGCCCAGGCAGATCAGGACTTGTCTGGGTTGGAAATCTTTGCTCCTGGTGGGATTTCTGTGATTCAAGTTTTGGACGAGGCAGCCGGGAACACAGGGACGAGGAAACACTGTCCCACAGCACTGGAGGCTGTATTCAAGATCTGTTTTAAACTCCAAAACAAGGTAGCCATGGAGGGCTATGGAAGATCCAAACAAGCTTGGGGGCGATCCAAAAGGCTTCCTGCCAAAGAGGACGTTTAAACTGGGCCTTGCAGGTGAAGGGTTTCCATAGTGGAGGGGAAATCAGCTTTTGTGGAATGCTGGGGGCAGGGGTCTTAGACAGCAGGTGTGGTTTGGCCACATTTGCTTGGCGTCACACTTTGGTTGGAACGTGGTGTGAGGAGGAGAGCGTGGGAAGTGGGCTATGATCCTAGGCTGAAGCCATGCTGACAACAGCCTTGGTGACAAGGCAGTGGAAAGGGGATGGGGCCCGGGAAACACATACACAGCTCTGTTCTGCACTATAGAAAAAGTGGAAAAACAGACAGATACAAAATACCAAACCACAGGTAGATCAAACATGACCCAGAAAAACTTCAGGGAAACCTAAATATATCACAAAGGGTCTTGTTTGTTTGCTTGTTCTGTAGAGCTGAACATTTTTATCCAAAAGATCTGAGCCAAAGTCCAACAAGCCAGGTTGGGATGGTAAATGACAATTCCTTCCTAACTTCTTCAGATGGCCTAGTTGCAAAGCCTCTCTGCACCACACCTGGATGACATTTGGCTCCTCAGCCTACACAGAGCAGTTTAAAGTATCAGTTCGGGAGAGAAGAGTTGGGTACCCTGTGGCTCCTAGGTAGAGAGGAACAGCTCACCTCCAAAGCATTCAGCCATGGACACAAATGGCCTAATGCTCCCTTCCTTTGCAGTAGCAGCATTTACACCGCAGATCTTTCTGGTGTCACCAGCACATGCCCAGTTTCTGGTGCCATCGTGACTAAGGCTCCAGCTTCCAATTTAGTTTGAAGCCAAAGCAGTGCCCACCTGGACAAGGTGGCCTCCAGTCCTGCACCTGTTGTCATCTCTCCATGTCCGACCTTGGGCAAGTCCCTGTCCCTTTTTTTGTGACACAGCCTCTTCACTTGAGCCTCCTTGAGGGACCTGCACTGGAATTGTACTTCTGGAGTCAACCATTCTTATTCCACCTTCAAAGTGTCATCATACCCAAGCACCCCACACTATTAGAGAATATTTTCTTTAAACCACTTTTTAAAAGGTAACAATCTCTGTTGCTTTGCCATTTCATTTCTGTAAATGGTGCATCATTTGCTACAAATAGACATTAAAGTTAAAAACTATTAAAACAATAAATGTTTACTCTTGCATCACCCAAGAATAGTATACATGCTCCTCCCTCTCCCCCCCCTCCGCCCCCATTGTGCTGTGAGTGCACCCAACTCCTGCAAACCTCTGTCCCTGAGCTCAGGCAGCTTCTCAAACATGCATGTACACAGGAAACACCTGGAGACCTTGCTAAATGCAAATTCTCTCTCAGTAGGTTCAGCCAGGGTGGGGCCGAGGTTCTGTGTTTCTAAGAAGCTCCCTGGGGATGCAGATGCTGCTGGTCTAGAGACAACAGCAGAGTAACAAGGGTCCCTGGGTCATCTAGGGCTCACATCCTGGGGTAGGACAAGGACTTCAACAGAATCCCAGTAGCAAACTCATTGCACAACATTCAAAGTGAAGTGCAAAGACCTATATACTAATGTAAAAACAAAGCCTCCATCTAAGGAAACAACCCAGTCTTGTTTTTTCTTCTTTTCTCCCGAATGTTCTTTTATTTTATGTTTACTTCATGCACTTAGAAGTTTTGATATCTCTGTTCACAGCATCCGAGATTAGAAAACAGTGACTCTCCTCACAACCTCTTTCTCTCCATCTTTTTAGTTCAAAGACCTGGACACAGAAAGCCTCTCAGTTGAAAGCTTGATGGTCAATTGTGCTGGCCTCACTTGTAGCGAGGTGGAGGGGACAAGATTTCTGAGAGAGGCAGTGAGAGCTCTGACCTCGTGGCCTGTCTGGGCTTCCCCAGGTGGATCAGCCGCCATGCTCAGTCAGAACCACACACCACCCACTGACTCATGTGGCTTTCCCAGGGGTCATAAGCTCTAGTAGTAGGTGGTATGGGGGATTTGGTGGGTTGGGGAGTGAGACTGCTCCTCAGGGACCCATTCAGGATCAGGGACACAGTGGACCCTTGACAGGGTATCACCTGTGTCCAGAATAGGTAGAGAAGTTGGCTTCATGAGGGGTATAGAGCGGTGGCTCAGTGATGGCTTGGATGGGTCACCCTGGTGCCCACTTTCTGGAGAGGAAAACTAGTTCCAATGGAATGTGAAGTCACGACATCCTGGGGTTATTACAGAGCCCAGAAGTCCTCTCTTCTAACCTAGCTGCTGGAAGAGCATGAGGGTGACCTACCAAGCAATTCCTGGCCTCCCTTGATATGGTTCAAGGCAATCTCTCTACTGTTTGCAGAATGAAGTTGAAACCTCATATAACCTCTAGGGGCTGATTCAGGATTTGAATCTGTCCTTGCCTGGTTCCGGGCTCTAAGTGTGTCCCTTTCCCCATGAGGGGGACTCACATGTCTGTGAGGATCATAAATGTATACAGCTGCCTTCTGTGCCCTCTGTACCTGGCCAATGGGATGACTCAGGGGCATTGGGGAATTTGCATCCTGTTTCAGGAAGGTGAGGCCAGCAGGGAAGTCTGCCCAGGACACCTGGTCCTTTGGCTTGTGTGAGACTGCATCATGACCGTGGCTTGTATATTGATGTCCTAGACCATGGCAGTTGCTCCAAGTGCATTTTGTCACTTTAGTTCTGAACAACTAAGTTAGATGAGTTCTGCTAGCTCCCGTTTTTTTCAGAGAAGGAGGCCGAATAATGGAACACAGTCTTATTTAGCATTCAAATTCACGTGCTGTCGGGACTTGCTTCTGTCTCACTTGAAGCTTAGAACAACCCTGAGAGGTGGACATGATCAGGCCCATTTTACAGGTTTGAAAATGAGGATCAGGAAGTTAAGAGACTTTGTCCAGCAGCTGGTGACTGACCCAAGACTGAATGCCAGTCTGTACATTCTGACCAGGGCTATTTCCTCATATTACATCAACAATTATTCAAACTCACGTGATGGCTGTGTTTTCTGAAGGGCTTACCCTCATGACTGAAACTGGCTTGTGGGCCACGGGGTGTAGCTTGGTGGTAGAGCACTTGCCTATCATGCACAGGCAGCACTGAAAAAAAAAAAAGAAAGAAAAAGAAAAAAGAAACTGATCATCTAGACTAAGCACTGGGATCTGGGTTTCAGCTTGATCTGCTAATAGCTGGTGACACAGCTTCTCCCCAGGTTGTGGTAATCTTCACAGGGCCTTCCAGCATTTTCAGCAACATAGCAGTGTAGAAAGTAAAAGCAAACAAAAAAAGAACTCATCATCTTATTGTTAATCATTATCCAAATTATTTCCTCTCTATATTTAAACATAAATAAACATATTATAATGGTTTAGACATAATGTGTCCCCCAGAAGCTCATGGATGAGAATTTTCAGAGGGGCAATGATTGGACGATGAGAGTTATAACCTAATCAGTGGATTGATCCATTGCTAGGGTTTTACCGGTGGTGACTGTAGGCAGGCAGGGTGTGGTTGGAGGTGTGCCTTGGGGGCTATATTTTGTCCCTGGTGAACGGAGCTCTCTCTCTGCTTCCTGTTGCCACGTCCTGAGTTGCTTTTCTCCACCACGCACTGTGCCCTGGTGTTCTGCCTCCCCTCTGGTTCAGAGCAATGGGGTTGGCAGGCCATGAACTGAACTTGTGAAATACTGAGCCAAAATAAACTTCCCCTCCTCTAGGTGGTTCTGATCAGGTCTTTTGATCACAGTGAGGAGAAAGCTGACTGAAACGCATATGTAAATTTTTTTCACTTAAAATACATTTATATTTTTGTACCATCAAATATATCTACTTTATTTTTTACAAATAATACAGAGGACATATTTCCCTATTAGTAGATCTTTCCTCCTTTTAAAATGATCAATTGTATTTTATAGCACAAATAATCAAATATTACATTATTTCCATTTTTTCTATTGTAAGCAATGCAGAAACAAACACTTTTGTACACATATCTTTATCCATATGTGGACGTATTTCTTTAACATAAATCCCTAGAAGTAGAACTGCATGATTAAAGAACACATGAAAGATGCGGCCAAAACCACTCTCCAGAGAGGCCAGTTGACCTTCCTGTCCATGGTGCAGGGAAGGGACATGTTTGCACTCATCCCAGTCAAGCCTTCATTAGTTGGTGCAAGTATCCAGTGATGTTCATGTTGCAGATGAGACAACAGATGCTCAAGGAGGACAAGCAAGCATCTCAAGGTCAAAAAAGGAGAATGGGGCAGAGCTGGGGTCAAAGCTCTATGCCCCAGATTGTGAGTCTAAATGTTCCGCATCCTATGGTGATCCATGTGGTGGAAAGAAGCCCGAGGCTGAGAGTAGAGTGCCTGGGTTTGCAACTCACTGCCCCCAGCTCTTTGGCCAAGAGACTCCCCATCTCAGCTCCTTTCTCTGGGATATGGCGATGGCAACACTGTCAAAGAGGGGTACTGTGAGTACCAAAGTGATTTATGTCAGGCTCTGGCCCTGAGAAGGTGCTCTCTAAGCAAGATCTAAGATCTCATCCCTTCTAGGGAGTTGGGAACCATGGAATTCTCCAAAGCTCTTCTCCCTTCACTCCAAGAAGGTGACTGAGATTTATTGCCCAGCCATGTGCGGTTCAAAAAAATTATTGCTGAAGACTGTTGAGAAGGTTTGAATTCAAAAGATTTTTGTTCAGTTAGAAATGAAAAATTTTTTCTTTGATTCAGCAAGAACTGGAAATGTGGCCAGTTCTTGAATGTTTGGGGATGGGGTGGGTGTTCAAAGAGACTTTTGGTTATTCCTAATGTTATAGTTGAAGCTTCATCCCAGGGTTTCATAAACTGATTTCCAGACCACTCACGTATAATCGAACCTCGTATAATCTTTATTGAAGCACACCAGTGGCGGCTGACCAGAAAAACAAAAAGCTTTTCCCTTGATCAGCCCCAAACAATTGTAAGGGCACTCCTTATAAGCCTGAAAATCGCAAAAGGGATGTTCAGGGGGTCTAGCCAACGCAAGCAAGCCAGGTTACAGAAGCGGGACAGTGCAGTCAAGCAGAGGGGAGCCTAACCAATCACAGTTAGCCCAGTCACCCCAGTTACAGAAACAGAGCCCCGTTACCCTAGTTACAGAAACAATACCCCATTAGGTAGTTTTGTGTTCTTAAAGGTTTCTATAGCAAAAGGAAAAGAACATCTTGCCCCAGTCATGACTCTTCTACTTGGCATGGCTGTTTTACAGGATGAAGTCATAAAACAAAATGGAGTCACATTTGCTCCTAGTATCACACTACTTATGGAAGGGACTTTGGCTGAGGCCAAGTGGACTCTCAGCTGAAGACAGTTCTAGGAGTGGAGTCATTGCTCCACAGGTTCACCAGAGGTCATCCCATTACTTATAGTCTCCTAGGGCATTAGGGATGCATGATAAATGGAGAAGTGTATTTTAAAATGGCTATAATCAATTCTCTACCTGCATCCAGACCCCTCCTACATCACCTCTGGGCTTATGCATGTGACTTGCTTCAGAAATGGAGCCTTAGAAAATGTGACATAGACTGATGAAAAGGACCTGAGGATTGGAGATTGCCTTCTTTTTTGGGGGAAGGGGAGTATTGGGTATTGAACTCAGAGGCACTTGGCCACTGAGCCACATCCCCATCCCTGTTTTGTATTTTATTTAGAGACAGGGTCTCGTTGAGTTGCTTAGTGTCTCGTTGTTGCTAAGGTTGGCTTTGAACTCAAGATCCTCCTGTCTCAGCCTCCCAAGCTGCTGGGATTACAGGTGTGTGCCCCTGCACCCAGCTTGGAGCTTGCCTTCTTTTATAGGCTTGGAACCCCATGTCCTGCATACAAATAGCCAGAGCTAGCATGCTGGGAACACAGGTGCTCAACAAACAGCCTGTCAACCACTACATATATGCATGAGGCCATGCTAGATCACCTGGTCCCAGCCAATCTACCAGCTGACCATAGATCAGTTGAGTTGGTCCAGAAAGAAAAAATGGTCTTGGGAAATGCACATAATCCTAAGAAATAATGTGTCTTTATCTTTAAACCACCAAGTTTTGACCTGGTTTATTATGTAAACAAAGCTACTTTATAAAGATATTTATCGAATGAATGCTTGGACAAACCAACAAGTACTAGGTGCCTTAGCGTGCAATAAATGCTTCAGAACCACGGACAGAGGCACAAATTGAGGCTATATTTGAACCAAGCTGTGAATGTGCCAGGAGCTGGGGAAAGAGTGACAACAGTGGCTCAGTGTACAGAGTGAGCCAGATGTGTAAAAGAATGTGGCCCTGTCATGGGGACTAGTGAGGTTTACCGGCATCTGTTAGCAGGAAGTCGGAATTGGACGAGTAGCCACCCTGGGGGGAGGCTGTGTGAATGCTGTGTGTCTTTGGTCAGGGCCCAGCCCCTCGGTGCTTCTATCACATACAGTGATGCCAGACAGTGTGAAGAGCATGTGAGGGGCTGGCCTCATGTTCCCAGAACCTCTCAGCCCTGACAAACCAGGGTAGTTGGTTGGTCACTGAATTCCTTATGTTCAGGCAAGTGGAAAGCTGAGGGCGAGGCAGGGGAGGCTGGGGACTGAGTTGTTAGCTGCCTGGGTAAGGCTCATGGGGAGATGACTCTGGCTCAGTCTCCAGCTGCCTTCTCCAACTCCTGCACACAGCCTGGCTTGCCTTTCTGCCCCCAGGGAAAGTTAGACTCTGTGTCAGAGGCGTCTTGGGTTCATAATTTCATAATGACAATAATCTCTTGGTTTCGGACAGTGGACTTTGATGAAGCCTTTCCTACCTACATATTCTATAGTCTAGCTGGATCCTTTTAACTCCTTTTTAGAAAATCTAAGAACCCAGGTCCAGTTTCCTCATCCAGTGCTCTCACTAGCACCATCTCCACCCTTTTATTCTGTAAGTGCCTGAGCCAAGGTTTATTATGAGCAGGCAGTCCAAAGAGCACCAGCCCAGGAGTCTGAGGCTTCCTGAGAAGTCCTCCCTAGGCCAGTACCTCAGAACTCTCCATTCAGGCGTAGGAAATAGACTCTCTCACCTTTATATTCAAATGAGAGGTATGGACTCCAGCCTTTCCCGTCATTAAGCCCTGCATTTCTAGGGGTCTATGAAGGCCAAGGGGACTTAGGTCTCTGTTCCTTTTATGGAGTGCTATCCACCTCCCTGGACCACGCGAGTCTTCCTACTATAGGTGCTGGTGGGGCCCTTGTTCAGAACAGCTTGGGTTCTAGAGGTTGGATCCAGGAGGTTCTGGGGGAGTTTTAGGCTCCTGTGGCCCACCCATGGGCAAGGCAGCCCTCCCAGGGGAACCTGCATCCTGGGCCTTGAATGCCTCCAGGACCCTGTCCCCATCTCTCCTCTGCTTTTCTCTGTACACCTCTGGGGCCACCCTTCTCCACAAGGCTGGAGTCAGATCTCAGCTTCACCCCCCAGCAAGGAAGGGCTCCTCCCTTCTACCAGGGACTCTCAGGGAAGACCCCCAGTTGACTGGCCTGGGTCTTGTAGTCAGGCAGGTGGGGCTGCTGTGGTGGGAAGCTCTTTGAGCCCAGAATATCTCTGGACTTTGGGACTGTGATAAAAGATAGATGTCCAAGCCAAGTCTTGGGGCATTTTTTTTTTTTTTTTTTTTTTGGTGCTGGGGATTGAACCCAGGGCCTTGTGCATGCGAAGCAAGCACTCTACCAACTGAGCTATATCCTTAACCCATTAGGGAGTTCTTTATAAGATGGTATTGTTCTCAAGGAACTGTCCTGGGATGGGTGTCAGGAGATCTGTGTATTTATTCTAATTCTCCACTGCCTTGCTGTGTGACCTTGAGAAAGTCACTTTCCTTCTCTGGGTCTCAGGATCTTATCTGCCAAATGGTGATGATCATCCCTGAGTCCCTCCCATAGGCATTGAATAGAACTAATGAGATAATTCCATGAATGAGCTTTCAAAAGCTGAAAAGCCCACACAGATGTGAGGATTATTCTTATGATCCTAGGCCCCATAGGATTAGCTTAAATTTATGGCAACAAGAGGGGTGGGGGCTAACAGAAATGTCCAGATGTCTCCCAGCCTTACTCAAATAATACAACCTGCTTTAGAGGGTGGCTCCTGATTTAGTTATGGTAGGCATCTCATGCTGAGCTTCCTGAATCTTCCTTGGGCCCCTTCTGGCCTCTATTCCAGCTGTCTGGGTCAAGGGGGCACAGATTTCTCTCTGACTGTGTGCCATCTAGCCCCACAATTCTGGTTTTCTCTTCACTTCTTTCTCTCTCAGGACAAGAAATGAGGACCCAGAGCTATTTCTCAGATGTCTGAGACTTGGGTATTTATTGACCACTGCCTGGGGGGAAGCTCAGGCTGGGCTCTATTGGTAGCACTCTTGGAAGCCCCACATAAAGTCAGCCTGGACAACAGTTTTCAAGCTGAAGGACCCTCAGAGCCTTTGGCATGCTGGTGAGTTTAGCTGATCATCGGCAAGGAGACAGAGCAAGCACATTTTTCCAATTTTTCCCCAGACTCCTCCATGCCTTAATACCATTTTGGGGATGCGTGTTCTTCTGAACATACTATGGGAGGGAGTGGTCTAGTGTCATGTCCTGATTTCACAGGCAGGGACAAGGCGTCCAACAGGCAAGTCAGGTGGAGCAGAAAACCCACATCTGACCCCCTGCTCTGGGGCTGGCATCTGCCCCAGGAACTCTCTCAGCCTTCACGAGGGTCCAGGTTGTTTTCTAACTTGAAGATGCCATAGGGTCCCTAGGAAGGCAGAAAATGTATACTTTCCTCATAAAACACCCAAGAGAAGGCACTGGGAGTGAGCGTGATTGGGAATGGTGGGCATGGGGAGAACACGGGATTTTCATCTTTGCTGAGGATCAGACTAGAGGCTGGATAGGAAGACCTCAAGCTCCAAGCTGGAGCACTGCTCATGGCTGATCGCTGCAAATAGCTGCAAACTCAACAACTGCTTTGTGAGATCCTGACAGCAAGCAGGAGCTGTCCAAGGTATGTGTTCTCAGGTCCACAGGAGCCGCACCTGCTGGTGAGGGGCTGTGGTTTGCCGTCAGGAGGGTGATGGTAACTGCAGGTCTCATTACTGAGCACCTGCCTGGGCCCAGGTGCTGTTCTAGCCACAGGACACACATTCCCTCACTGAGTTCTCACATCGGCTCTATCATGGAGGTTCAGTTATTGCCACTGCAATATTTCAGGGGAGGAAAACAAGTCAATGAACAGTTAGGGAGTTGCCTGAGGGCTGAGGGGCTCAGGAGCGATGGAACCAGGTGGATTTCTACCATCAGGCTGGCTGCAGAAGCCGCTCTGTTAAACCACAATGCTCAACCATGGAGTATTAGAGAGTTTTGAAAAATGCTGCTGTGACTGGCAATGACATCCACGGAGATGCTCATGAAAGCAGAGCACTGAGGTGGAAATCAGCTTCGCCAGGCATCTAGGTGACTCCCTTCATGTCCTGAACGAAGGACAGGCCAGGGAGGGCAACAGACTGACCAAGGTCAATAGCTTTTGGCCAAACTAATCTCAATGAAATTGAATTTTCGGGCAACAGAGGGAATAATCGGAAGCTCCTGGCCTTGGAGTCAAACTCCAGTCACGTCACCTTCCTCCCCTGGCAGCTCCAAGCCCAACCTGATGCCCCAGCTTGCCCCATCTGGCAACCTGGACCCAGCGTCATTCCTTGAGTTTCATACCCACACCGCCCCAGAGTCAGGCTGCAGGGGGGGACTGGCCGCCCAGCCACATCTCTCCTCCTCCATGTCCATCTGTTGATCTAACTTAAAAAAAAAAAAAAAAAAAAAAAGGAAAACATAATCACAACCACAGCTGAAATACTTTACAAGGATTTTTTTTTTTGGGGTGTGTGTGTGTGTGTGTGTGTGTGTGTGTGATCAAATACCTTCCCCCGAAATATCACAAAACATGAAGATCCCTACTTCAATGTCCTTTGTCCATTAAGGTTTTTTTTCTGGTTCAGTAAACAGGAGTTCAGGCCCCGTCCCCTCCCACTTTCCTACTTTTGCTCTGGGGATGACCCAAGTTGCTTCCAAGAGAGCTTGTGTTAAGCTGTGCAGTTGATAGGTCTTTAATCTTGCTGAACACATGTTGAGAAGAATAAAACCAATTTTGTTTAGAAAACCAGGGGCCACACTCAGCTGGAAATTAGTTCTTTGGGTAATCTCAGCGCTGGTTTGACCAAGGAGGCTGTGTGAACTCTACTGGGTAGCTCCTGAAGGGCCCAGACCACTCGGGTCCAAGGCAGGAGAGAGGGAAAGAGTCCTCCCCAGGGATCCCTGCCCCAAATCCTTTTGATTCTCTCCTTTCAGCATAGAAAGCAGCTCCAATCCAGGCTGCTTACGGATCAAGGCTAATCTGGATGTAATTCCCTGCCCGGCTCGCTGCACCCTTAGCAACACATAAATACAGATTAAAGGGTTATATAAATGCAATTTTCTAATTAATCAGTGCAAATCCAGCTACTGCAGAGGACATAGATTTCAGCTTTTATGTGAGAGGTTTTCTTCTTTTAGTTTAGTTTACAAAATGCAAGTTCTGTTTCTGTGATTTCTAATGCCCAGTCACCACAGGGTGGTGACTAAGAGTTTCAACAATTCCCAGGAATGTCCCATCATGACCCCAAGTCCTCAAGTTCTCCGTGGGGGATGTTGGGCCACCGTCAATGGCAAGAGCCTGGGCTTGGGGCCGGTCAGGTCAGGTTTAAGCCTGGCTGTGTGGCCTAGCACATATTACCTGGCCTCTCTGAGCCTCAACTTCTTCATTCTTAAAAAAAGATAATAAGAACTGCCTGATGGGTTTCCATGAGGATTGGATGTCATGTTTTAAAGTGCATAGCATGGTGCTGGTGAATTGCAAGCTGCTATTGCTTACAACAGAGGATAAAAATTCTAGAAGTACAGCGGGGAGATGGCCAACAATCTCAGGCCTGAACCTCTCTCTTTTTTTCATAGGATTCTGTGGTTTAGTATTTGCCTTGTATAGAGAAGAGTGTTCATGAATCCAGGAAGGGTGTGGTCTCCCCAGAACCTCCAGCTCTTCTTCCCCACTGCCCCATCAAACAACTCCAAAGGTCTGAATGAGGCTATCTAGAGTGCTGTGGCCCACGGAGGGCCAGTGAGAAAGCGCATTTTACAACAGCAACAATAAGGCAATAATAATAGGATGCCACATGCCGTCACGCTCGTCACTGTCTCACTGTAAATTTGAAATGTCAAATCTGTGAGGTGGATATCACTTTTTCTCCCATTTTTTTGGATGAAGACACTAAGACTTCAAAGAGGTTGACTAGGCTACCACAAATTGCAGAGTTTTCCTTAGCAGATTTTTCCTCTTAACTGCTTGTGTGTGTGCATGTGCACCTACTCAAAGTCCCACGTGCACTAACATCTCCCGTGCTTAGGCAGCTAGCTGCACACGCTGGCCTGTCAGTGAAATGCACGCTGTGGTTCACCAGCACCAGAGTGGCCACACAGCTGCCCACCAAGGAACACCTAACCAGGAGTGAGCCACAGGAAGAGGCCACTAGGGAACGGGGAAAGGTATGTTCGGGAATCTTCTCTAAACTGTATGATTTTAGATATTTCAGACACATCATGTTAAGAGAGATGTCAGCCAGGGAGGGTCCTGAGGATCTGCTTCAAGAGTGACTTGGAGCCAAGTGGCACACACCTGTAATCCCAGTGGCTTGGGAGGCTGAGGCAAGAGGATTGCGAGTTCAAAGCCAGCCTCAGCAACTTAGTAAGGCCCTACCTAAGCAACTAAGTGAGACCCAGTCTCTAAATAAAATATACAAAAGGGCTGGGGATGTGGCTCAGTGGTTAAGGACCCCTGAGTTCAATCCCCAGTACTAAATGACTAGTAAGCACATCATTTAGTACAGACAGGGGACCCTTACAGGAATTGGAAAAGTGATTTTATTTTTTTCTGATTCATTTTCTCTGTAGTTTTAGGCATAGGCTGTCACCTCTGTCCTCATCTATGACCTGGGGCAACCTCTGGGCTTCTCTGGTCCTCAATTTTCTTTTCTGAAAAATGGGGAATAAAGATTGACGTTTTGCCCATCTGTCTGAAGGGTTATGAGGCTCGCAGGAGATGTTCCTGCAGACAAAACGGGGATGGGTAGAAACTGCACTCAGAGGAGAGAGGAAATAGCTCTCAGAGAATGGATGCTTTGAAAAGGAGTCCTCCCTGTCATTCAGAGCCCTTTGTCACATTAGGAATGCCAGGGCTGGGACTGCCCACGCAGCTGGGAAGTGCTGGGTGCTGTCACTTTAAAAGTAAAGTGAAGTGCTATTAGCTGGGCTATTTTTTCAGGTGTGTTCTAATTGTACTAATTAACTCTAAGGTAGATTTTAGCACTCCAGCCTCCATGGCTGCCTTCAAATGCCAAAACAAATCTTGCCATAATTACCAGCAATCCTTTTCATTACCGGCTGCCTAATTATCCTATTAATAGCACATCCTAAGAGACAGTATTTGCTTGGCAGGCAAATATTTGTTTTTAAATGAGCAAACACAAAGACAAACTGCTCTGTTTGCAGAAGGATTCCAAAATGCAAAATGGCTTAGATTCATGGAAAAAATAAGAATCCAAGTAAAACCAAATACTTAATCTGTTTGAAGCATTTGAGCATTAAAGTGTGTGTGCTTCCTACCCTGGCTCCAGGGCTCAGTGCCGGGGGTTCTCAAAGGCATTGCTGTGATATGGAGTTCAATGTCTTATGGGGTTGGGGCTACATTTGGTCGAAAGAGAGAAGTTGAAAACAGCAACCAATATGAAATAAAGTAATGTGAGAGCCAGGAGGAGCTTTGAGGCCAGGACATAGTTGGCCGATGTTCCTCTAATTGGCCAATTCAGAGTCACCTGGAGAGGGACCAGCCAAGTGCATCCTTCCTTCCTTCCACACAGAAGTATACTGTTTAAGTGAAAATGAACTCACCCCCACTGCATCCCTACTGCAGCCTTCTGTGGTTGTAGTGTGCGCAAACATGCACAATTACTCTTTCTTTTTTGAAAAACAAGAATGAGATCGTACTGTGGACTAGATCGAACCATATGAAATTGCCCACATGTGACTGCTTTACAGCCTACCAAATGGCAATCTCATATGGTTCAATTAAGATATTGTTATGCATTTGTGGCTGCATTTTAAAAAACATTTGTAGAGTATTGTATATGAAGACGGTCAGCACCATAAGGTAACCAGTCTCCGCAGATGGCCCACCCAGTTACTTATACCTTTCTCGTTTACAAACACTGTGGAGCACTGCTGCTGTGCCAGACTCGTCTGGCCAGGCCCCTCCACTCCTCCCCAGTTGGCACGCCCTTCCAGGCTGAGCTTCTGTCCCACTGGCTCTGGGAACCCTCCCCTGATTTTGCCAACCTTTGCTGATGTTCTTGTTCCTCCGAGTGTCTCATTCCCCATCACACACGAGTGACCATTTAACCAGAGATTTAAAAATCTTGTAAAAATTGGTCCCTATTCTCCTGCCTGGCATCTAGTACTTAAGAATATCCTCTGGTCCTCCTGGGGTGTTCAGAGCTCTCCACAGATGGTCCCTCTGACATTCTGGCTTTGCTTCCTGTGGCTGCTTTTCTCTCTTCCCCTAATGCCTGTGACTGGCACGTTGTAAGAGGTCAATTAAAGACCCTCTTAGGAGCTGTGCACAGTTTTCATAGGGCCCACATAAGTCTCAGTTTCCTCATCTGTCAATTGCATCATCTTTGTGGCATTGCTGGATGGTTAAATGACACCTCTGTGGTGTCTATCAGATGCCTTAGTCTTCAGAGGAATCAATTAAATAATAGCTATTAATGCTTTTCTTAGAGGTGATTTTTTGTGTGTGTGTACCAGAGATTGAACCTAGGGATGCTTACCCACTGAGCCACATCACCAGCCCTTTTATATTTTTTGTTTAGAGACAGGGTCTCATTAAGTTGCTTAGGGCCTCACTAGGTTGCTGAGGCTGGCTTTGAACTTGTGATCTTCTTGCCTCAGTCTTCTGAGTTGCTGAGACTATAAGTGTGCAGCACTGCGCCCAGCATTCTTAGAGCTGATTTCAATGGTGTTTTACAATGTGCAATTTGGCTTTGGTTATTTTATCACAGTAGTAAGATCTTTTTCTATTCTTAACTTTCTGATGTTTTAAACCAAGAATAGGTTGCAATTCAGTGAACAGTTGTTAATGGCCAAATTAGTTTTTAAAAAAACTGACACAGCAATGCCAGATTATGTCACCAGACTACCTCATATTAAATGATTCCTATGTCCTATGTCAACCTTAGTAAATCATGGCACATTGTGTTCTTGGGAGGTTGTCAAAGCAATGATTTGTATTGAGCTTCAAACTTTTGCATTTATACTTACTGGTTGAATTTGTTAATATAATCAGAGTTTAACCATCCAGTTTATTTTTCTCAGTTATTTTAAAATATGAATATCCTCTCTTTGAAGACTAGCTTCTTCTCTTCTGCATCAATTTGATAATTATATTTCATTGTAATTAATTTTAATGTCTGTCCCCAATTGTATTTGTACTGTTTCATTTCCTTCTTTAATACACAGTTTGGATTTAACTCTTGGATGACAGATGAAAGTCTAGAGATATTTTTTTCTATGAGGGCATGTGAGTGATATGTTTTCTGAGACTCACATATCTGAAACAGATGGAAAAAAAATGGGAGTTTCTGGGATTAACATTTTCTCCCATCAAGAGTATCTGTAAAATGGATCCATGTTCTTCAGGTGTATGTTGCTGCTGAGAAAATTGACATGACCCTATGTGTGTGTGTGTGTGTGTGTGTGTGTGTGTGTGTGTGTGTTTTGTTTTAGCTTGAGGGCTTATAAGACCAATTTTGGTTTCTAGAAATTCCAAAAACCATCCCCAG